>NC_091319.1:10195138-10280138 GCF_038502225.1 Cherax quadricarinatus | reverse complement strand
ACATACACAAATTTTCGCTTGCCTTATTCGGCAAGAAGAGCGTTGTTATTTAAGCCAAAATGGCAAGTTTTACCTATTAGGCACATTAAAATATATGTTATATATATATATATATATATATATATATATATATATATATATATAGTCAGTGCATATACATCACTTGGTGTGTATATACCTTACATAAAGGTATATGCACACTTCAGGGTGAGGGTAAGCTAACCTGACTTGGAAACATAAGACAAACGGAGGTGTTGACCAGCCAAGGGGGGAGGTAGTAACGGTCTCTGCCCTCCCCTCCTCCCTCGTGCCAGTTAAATGATTAAGCTGTCGTCTTTCAATGTCGCCTCTATACATTAGCCACACTCTTAACCTAGCACCACTGTGGGTCATGAGAGAACTTCACCACACCGTGCTGTAAGCTGGGGCATCCATTAATCACACCATCAGCGAGTCGATCCTAGTACTGCTGGAGACCGGCCAGCCAACGTTCCTCGTACCACCATTATGCAAATGAATCTAATTGCCAATTAGCTTTTATGTATAGTTCAGATGGTTATTATTTCAAACGTGTTCATCCACTCCCACCACAGAGTATACAGGTTACAATGAGTGGTGTGTATATTTCAGTGTATATACACAGCCTTAATCCCACCATATTTTAGGGATTCAAGTATTCTTATGCTCAATTAGCTAGCCGCTTTGGTGATAAAATTAATAACTAATGTTAAAAGTACAGGTGAATTGCAGTCGATAGGCTTGAAACCTAATTAGCAGTTCCTAGGATCCTTTCAAGGGAGTGGTCTTGCTGCTAGTGAAAGCTCCTAGTCCTGGGACTAGGAACTTGGAATCGAATTCAATTGCTTCCCATTTCCAGAGAGCTGTATGACCTCTCCGGGTTTTCCGCTTTCCCATAAATTATTAAAATTATTCTTATGGTTACCGAGGCTGTAGTGGATACTACTCTTTTCAAGGTAATGCTTACCTTGCTTGCCTTAATTTACACGCTTCATCTGCACTCTTAATAAAACTAGATGCAAGCTGCTGTCACACTGTCAAGATCATAACGTCAGGACTGAGTTGAATCTGCTCTTCCTCTATGATATTATTATTAGTATTAATATTCATGGGAACACTAAACCCGCTGAGATCATACAGGGCTTAGGGAATGAGAGACAATTATGATTATTCCATGGAAGTGGAAGGTCTTTCGGCTCCTTCCAATTTCTTGAATCAGGATCCCTTCGCCAACAGTCAAGCACCCCTTGAGGAGTCGTCTGTGACTAAGCACAACAATGCCCGTTTTCTCTCATCAAATTACCAAGGAGTAATGTAATAATAATATTATTATATCTTTATTTACTACAAGTGCATGTACATGGTATACAGGCCTAGCTGACATTAATTACATAATACTACAGAGAAAGCCGCTTGTTATGCTGAGCATTTCGGGCAAATTAAGTCAGTTTCGTCCCAGGATCAGACTCACCAGTCGACTAACATCCAGGTACCCATTTTACACTGATGGGGGAACATGGACAGCAGGTGTCTTACTGAAACACGTCCCTAATGTTTTTCCAGCCGTACCGGAGGAGATTCGAACTCCGGACCTCAGTGTGTGAGCTGAGTGCGCTAGCGATCAAGCTACGGGACAATATTTCAAATGGAACAATTAAATACTGCACTCAGTGAAGGACTGGATTAGGAAAGGCTTTGTAAAAATACAATTTGCGTACCCTTCAAGGGGAAGTGCATTTATCTGGGTGAAAGGATATTAATCCAAGGAATTGAACGATCCACTTCGGATCAAACCTGATTACCTACCAGTCCTAGAAGCTGTATGCCCCCTGTGGGTTTAGCGCTTCCTCAAGAATATAATAACTGAATAATGATCTCTCACAACAGAAAGGATATGAAAAGCAGTCCATGGTAATGTGTGTGTGTGAAAGAGAGAGAGAGAGAGAGAGAGAGAGAGAGAGAGAGAGAGAGAGAGAGAGAGAGAGAGAGAGAGAGACAGACAGACAGACAGACAGAGAGACAGAGGGAGAGTGGGAGGGACAGAGAAAGGCTGGTGCAGCTACTCCAAGACAGGAGAGACAAAAGTGTGAAGAGAATACACACTCAAGACAATAATATTTAGAATATATTAAGTTACAGAAGTGTATAATTAACATCACCCATACTTTCGAACAAACTAAACACATCTTATGTGTACGTAGGGTTAGTAGAATTTATAAATATGCAAACAATTTTACAAATGAAAAAAAAAAAAATAGCTTACGTGAGTGATTCGTGAACGTGGCTGCAGGGAAGAATATTGTTGATAGAGCTAGGAGGTAGATCAACTAAATGGGTTGAAATGTACTTTATTTATGACGGTAGGTCTGCTAGCGGGATAAGTGCCACTGCCCAATAAATTTGCCCCTAGGGGTAAAATCTTAAACAGATCCACTTAAGTCTGTGGTTACTCCTTTGAGCTCACTGGGAGGTCGTCACTTAGTGAATTTATCAAGACACGTGTAAACGTGGCCACAAGTCTGGCCACTGGAATAAGCATGTGTCTGTATCTACATATACAATAATGTTCCTACTATATTTCCTTTTCAATTGAAGAAGCTTTATCTGGTTGGTTGGTTAATGGGGTTTAAAGCTTATCAACTTGCCGGGGCACATTAATTATGGCTGCATGTAACCTGTTCACCATTAGTCAAGAATACTTTATTCTCTAAAATAGGGATTAAAGTCACAGATGTCGATGATCCCAGACAACATTACACTGCACATTTATCAAGTCAGTGTCGTCAGTGTCTGAATACTGCTCGCTAGGCTGTCTTGTGCATTATTATTATTTTTATTATTATTATTAAGGGGAAAGCGCCCCTACCGTAGGATTACACAGCGCCTGTGAGGGGATGGAAGGTATTCAGGCTTAATTCAGGGAACTGGAGCACAGATCCAATTCCCTATGTCAAGAGCCCCTCACCAGCATCAAGGAACCTTCCTTGAGAGGCTGTCTTGTGCAAAACTTATAACTACATCTGTTAACAGATTTCTTACCATAATAGATTTTTTAATAAGACAGTTTTTATCAACAGAGAAAAATATGGGTCATAAATTTACCTTGAGTCCAATACAATAATATGCTGACTGAATGATAATATATTCTGACTTTCAGTAGAGTTACATGCTTGCTGAGTCACATTAATGCAATTCCTCATTTGCCCAAGTGCGTAAACTGAGACTACTCAATACCAGATCGGCTGTGTGAAACATCATTCCGCCCCCTTCCCAAGGACCACCCTACCTCCTCGGTCTTTTATCGGTCCATCCCCCCTCCCTCAGGGACCCCCTCCAACGGTTAACCCCCTCCTCGGCTCGTACCCCCTCGGTTCACAGATTGGTATTACAATTATGTCTTTTTTTGTCATTTTTAAACCGCAGTGTTTCTACCATATAAAAACAACAGTATGCCACAAAACTTATTTTGCAGATGTATATACAGTGGCGGTTACAAACTAACCCACATGTGCATATTGGCAGAAAGGTACAAACTAGCCCACATGTGCATATTGGCAGAAAGGTACAAACTACCCCACATGTGCATATTGGCAGAAAGGTACAAACTAACCCACATGTGCATATTGGCAGAAAGGTACAAACTAACTAACGTGGAGAAAATAAATATCACATTATAAACTCTTCTTCAGCAGACTGCTGAAGCGTCCGCAGTTGTCCCCACAATGTAACCCTTATAATAAGAGTAGCCGCACACTGCGGGTGTACAAGCGTCTGTCTAAATAATAAATACATAAATAAATAAATAATCTGTGCTGGGTCCTTGCACAACTCATGCTTAACAACAACAACGTGATCCACAGCTTACCTGGCCTTCACTTCATAAACAAAATGTAACTCCTATCCTCTCTATAATGGTGTTTTATTTCTGCATACGTCATCCAAAACGCCACCAAAATTACCTTTTTGCCGATGATTACAGCGGAGATAATTTTTGTCGGGTAAGGGAACGCCCATCCTACTCGTCATTATTAGAAATTTACGACAGAACCTGTGTCCCGATGTTCGACGGGCCCCGGGCGGGCCCCGGGCGGGCCGCGGGCGGGCCAGCGGAACCTAAAGGGAAAATAATTATTAGCGGCGGCATGATGATGGCCGGTTTAGTGTCCCAGGAATGCTACGGAGGAAGGGCAGCGTTTTTCACCTAGCAGGAACTACTGAATTATCCATTACACGCTCCTGAGGCGCCAGTCTGAGCCAAGAAGCAGCCTAGCGAAGCAAGCCTAGTTTACGACACCTTCCTCCATTGCTGCTCTTCACCTTGCTAATGAGGTGGCTGTTTTTACTCTCCATAGGCTAGTGCTGTATAATCCTCCGGGTTTAGCGCTTCCCCTTGATTATAATAATAATAATCCATAGGCTAGTAGTTTCTTAGGTAAAATGCTATCGACTGCACCCGGGCCATTTATGTTGTCACCCATCTGACACTAACATCAAAATTACTTCAATCCCTAAATAGGACTTAAACTCTCATTTATATACATTGTTAATTTTAGGGACTATGTAAACAATTCAGTTCTTATAAAAGGGATTAAAGGAAATTCTCAGCGTATATACACTGTGTATACCATTTTGTAGGGACATTGATGTCAAGTGCATCTTAGTTATTCTGTAAATTACTGGTCTGGGACCGGGAAGTGAAGAAAAAACAAAAAGAGGCTCGGAAAAAGCTTCTACTGAGACAACTTTTCGCTCTATTTAACTTGATAAAACTCTACACAGTGCGAAACGTCGTCATAATAAAAGAAAGTCAATTTGTCAAACCCTGAAGCAGCTTGTAAAGTTTATCCTGCAGTCTTCGTGGAGATTACAGTCTGATTGATCAGTGACCGGGACTCATTCAGCGATCGGAGGGTCGAGCTTTCAACACGCCTTGCGCTGAATGACCCATAAGGGTTTAGTGATTCTTGAAATAAAATCTACAATGATTGCTGTCATGTCCACACCTGAGGAAACGGTTGCTGTCATGTCCACCACCACTATCATCAATCTACCGGCTGGTTTACACCACCATCACCTACTGACCCCTGGTCTACACTACCATCATCTATTGACTCCTGGTCTACACTATCATCATCTACCGACTCCTGGTCTATACCACCATCATCTACTGACTCCTGGTTTACACTTCCATCATCTACTGACCCCTTGTCTACACTATCATCACCTACTGACTCCTGGTCTACACTGCCATCACCTACTGATTCCTGGTCAACACTCCCTCTCGCTACTTACCTCCTTGAAAGTGGAGCTTCTCTCCCCTTCCCTGGATCAAACCTCGATGCATGGCCCATGCGGGTTAAGCGCCACTGATAGCCACCCTCCCTCCAACCACCACTGACAGACTCCCTGTCCCACCACCACCACTGACAGCCTCCCTGTCTCACCACCACTGACAGCCTCCCCGTCCCACCACCACTGACAGCCTCCCCGTCCCACCACCACTGACAGATTTCCTGTCCCACCACCACCATTGACAGCCGTCCCGCCACCACTGACAGCCTCCCTGTCCCACTACCACTGACAGCCTCCCCGTCCCGCCACCACTGACAGACTCCCTGTCCCACCACCACCACTGACAGCCTCCCTGTCCCACCACCATCTCTGACACGTCACCCCCTCCCTCCACCTCCACTGACAACTGTCCCCTTCCCAACATCCCCCTCCTTGCCAAGATAACTAGGTCGTAAGGGGTGGAGAGAGGGGATGGATAATGAGGTCGTGAGGGTCAAACTATTATGTCACCGGCAAACCATGGTCACCCAGCTGAGGTACATAACCATGGTCACCCAGCTGAGGCAGATCACAAACCATGGTCACCCAGCTGAGGTAGATCACAAAGCATGGTCCCCCAGCTGAGGCAGATCACAAACCATGGTCCCCCAGCTGAGGCAGATCACAAACCATGGTCCCCCAGCTGAGTCAGATCACAAACCATGGTCACCCAGCTGAGGCAGATCACAAACCATGGTCACCCAGCTGAGGCAGATCACAAACCACACACACACACACACACAATTCCATATATGGCTTTTGTTTCCTCTTGTGCTTCATGTCTGCCATTTAAAGGTGTAAATTTCGTTTTTTCCTTGTATTAACTGTATTTTTTGAGCAGTTCAGCAACCGGTTTTCTAGTGTAAAGTTTTCTACGTTCTCTTTCTATGTCTGATCTTCTATCCATACGTTGTACTGGGTTAGTGACCTGGATGGCTTTCCATAGAATGTTTACTGGTACAATGTTTGTGAATAAGACACAACTGTTCAACTTGTTATGTCTTACTCCTCAACTTGTCGGTATTTCCTACCATTTTCAACATAGTACGATGTTTGTTTCATGTCATGGCTTAAACCAATTAACTCGTTGGCTATCTCTTGGGTCAGGTAAAAGGACACAAGTGCATCTAATGCGACATTTTATTATAGCAACGTTTCACTCTCCAGGAGCTTTGTCAACGGCACAACAAAGTTCCTGGAGAGCGAAACGTTGTCACAATAAAATGTCGCATTAGTTGCAATTGTGTCCTGTTCCTTAACATATTGTCGGTAATTTTACCAACATCATTACATCTCATGGATCAGTCATATATGAACTTATAATTGATGGCACGTCACCGACGTTATGATCAAAACTTAAAACTTAATGTATTCGAGATTGTCTCTCATTACCTCACTGTCTGTGAAGATCACATCTAACATATTTTTATTTCGAGTAGGTTTTGTTAACTGTTGGTTAATGTCACTTATTTACAGTTCTTGGAGTTCCCTGCAACAGGGTGGCAGCACGCTCTTGCTGTATCCAATTTTGGGAAAAAAAAAAATTGACCTTTGGTCTCGTAATTTCACAAATACCGGAGTGAGGATGGAATACGCGGTGTTCGGTCTCGGCGGGCACGCGAGCCTCAATACCTCTTTCTATCTATCGAAGCTGAACTCTAATTGCCGTGTGACCCCGCGGGATATTGATTCTTAACCTCGCGCGTGCGCGAAGTTAAGATGTACTCACCTAGTTGTGGTTGCAGGGGTTGAGTCATAGCTCGTGGCCCCGCCTCTTCGCTCGTTGCTACTAGAGTCACTCCCTTCTCCATGGGCTTTATCGAACCTCCTCTTAAAGCTATATATGTATGGATCCTGCGTCCACTACATCACTCTCCAGATTGTTCCACTCCTTGACAACTCTATGACTGACGGTGTGTGTAGGTGTGTGTGTATGTGTGTGTGTGTGTGTGTGTGTGTGTGTGTGTGTGTGTGTGTGTGTGTGTGTGTGTGTGTGTGTGTGTGTGTGTGTGTGTGTGTGTGTGTGTGTGTGTGTGTGTGTGTATGTGTGTGTGTGTGTGTGTGTGTGTGTATCACTGTTGAATCCTGAATTTATTTTTGGACCGCTTCAACTTATCCGTCACTTAGATCCCATTCCTACATACACAAACACACACACACACACACACACACACACACACACACACACACACACACACACACACACACACACACACACACACACACACACACACTGCTGGCAATACGAAAATAATTAACAGGAAATTTAAAAAAACTTACTCGAAATTAAAAATAAAGTGAAAAAAATCCAAGAGAACAACAGCAGTAGAAGATGAGGAAGCTGAGGCGAGGGCACTCAAACACATGACACCTGAGAAGACAGAAAAGGCACTCAAGATTGGCACTCACCAACTCGAGAGTAAATATGTATGACAAGGAGAAACAGGAGCTAAGCCTTTTGCAGACGAGGTAATAATCACTCAGGAGGAGGGCGAGGAGGGAGAAGCAGCAACCTCGCAAACAAGTAACTAAGACTGCAGAGGTGGATAAGAAAGACTGGCCTCAAGTACGGCTGAGAAGGTGGAGGAACCCTGGAAAGCCGTCACAGCCTAAGTATGATTTTACTGCTACTATCAATCTCCCTTATCTCTTTCTCGATCTCCTTATCTCTCCATCTCTATCTCAGTCTCTTTACGTATACCGTACATCATTAGTTCTATCAACTACCATGATTTGTGTCATACTCACGGCTAGTAAGGGACCCTTACTATAACTGGGATTATCTAAGTGTACTACACATGTACACAGTAACACTACAACGAGACACTTTATAATACAGACTTTGTTTCATGTGTCTGTCAACTCTGATATGGAACATGATGGAGGTGTGGGGAGAGGTGACGTGAGGGAACAGCTGAGAGGATGATAGCTGAGGTGAGAGTGCAGGTGAAAAGCTGACGAAGGAGGTGAGGTGAGGGGTTGATGGAGGAAATGAGGTGAGAGAGGAGGAAAGGTGATAATGGAGCAAGTGAGGTGTAGGGTTGATGGAGGAGGTGAGCTAAGGTACGATCATTAGTGGAAGGCTGATAAATGATGCAGTACCAACCACGTGATGGTGCCACTACACTGTAGTTACCACCAGGGCTCTTTATTCAAGGAATTAGAGCTATCGTCCCCTTCCTCCAATCAAACTGAGTATCCCCGTTCTTCAGGTGCTGTATGACCCCTGCCAATTTAGCGCTTCTCCGTAAATATTACTATTACTACTTATAATAATAATAATAATAATAATAATAATAATAATAATAATTTTCTGCTCAAGAAAACGAACACTGTGAGACTAGAATTTTGGGTCATAATTTATTAAAAAAATGCATAACTATATAGGCGTAAACAAGTTAACAGGTATCACTCACGGCAACCATACAGTCGTGAAGTTAACAGGTACCACTCACGGCAACCATACAGTCGTGAAGTTAACAGGTACCACTCACGGCAACCATACAGTCGTGAAGTTAACAGGTACCACTCACGGCAACCATACACTTATGAACAAGTTAACAGGTACCACTCACGGCAACCATACACTTATGAACAAGTTAACAGGTACCACTCACGGAAACCATACACTTATGAACAAGTTAACAGGTACCACTCACTGCAACCATAAAGTCGTGAACAAATAATCAGACATGATTCACAGAAACAGCGGACTTTGAATCAGGCAGGGATGAGCTGACAATACCAGTGATCAGTTGACTGTACCAGAGAACACAACAGTCGTCAACGTTTTCAACTTCCAGGTCTCCTATCTCTGGTGTCTCTACTACTGTATTTTATATCTTCATATTACATTCACCTACGCCCCATATATACCGGGTTGCTGCCGTGGGTGTAGTCATGGGCAGTATGTTGCAACTTGGGGCAGCATATCAGATACTCTGCTCGCACAATGTCTGTCTACTCTCTCCTTTACGGGAAAGCCAACCATCACTGCCTCCTCACATTCAATTATTTACTCAAGGTGCAGGTAGGCGGCAGATGGTGCTAAAAAAATAGAGAAGAAGGCTGGAGTATAAAAGAGGGGAATACGAGGGTATAGGGCGATTTTTATCGTTTGGGCAAATATTTTTTAGTGGGTTTGGGTTTGAGTAAAACCTGCCTAGTTTGGGCAATAGACCTGCTGCAGTGTTCCTCCTTTCTTATGTTCTTATATGTTAGAACATCGAATTCGGTGGAATGTTAACATGAGAAATTATGGAAGCTACCAAACAATCAATCCCAGTTCAACAAGTGA
This sequence comes from Cherax quadricarinatus, assembly GCF_038502225.1. Classification (NCBI taxonomy): domain Eukaryota; kingdom Metazoa; phylum Arthropoda; class Malacostraca; order Decapoda; family Parastacidae; genus Cherax; species Cherax quadricarinatus. The sequence goes on along the minus strand of NC_091319.1, from coordinate 10,270,492 downwards.
TACAACGAAGGTAAGTAGGATGTGCTCACACCTCTGCAACACAATTGTACCCAAACATTTGTTAAATTATACCATGAATTAAGGAAAGATCCTGGACTTCACCTTACGAAACAGACAAAGCAAATGTGATAGTAATTATGGACAAGATTGATTATAGTGGAAAAATGAACATGTCATGAACATGTTAAGAGACACTTATGTGTCTCTTAAGGTGGGGTCAGCAGATCTGCTACAGTGCTCCTCTGTTCTCAGATTTTTATGTTACAAACATTCCCAAGACATTACAACCACCACAACCCAGACAATTTCACCTCAAAAAAAAAGTTAAAATAGACAAGTGTTAGTTTCAACATGCAGTATTCTGGTTCACAGTTCTCTCTCTCTCTCACACATTTTCCTTTCTTTCTCCCTACCCTTCTCATCTTTCTCCCTTTCCCCTCTCCATCACAACTTTTTTCCTTATTCCTAACTGCATATGACATTCCTACCCGTGTTCCCCCTCTCCCCTCCATCTTACTCACCGTCCCGCCCCCGTCCTCTCACCACCCCTCACTTACACGGTGTGGACCAAGTGCATCACAACCAAAAAGCACTTTTATAATTACTCTCATCTCGCATTTCAACGTGACGACACGAGACCAGAGTAAGTTCCTCCTCACGCACTCGTGTTCCACATTTGCTACACACACACACACACACACACACACACACACACACACACACACACACACACACACACACACACACACACACACACACACACACACACATACACACACACACACACACACAAACTGTAAACCTCACTCAAGGAAAAGAATCTTGGAGTGAGTATAATGCCGAGCACATCTGAGACGCAGATTAACCAAATGATTGCTGCAGCATACGGGTGCCTGGCACCCCTAAGAATAGCGTTCCGACACCTCAGTAAGGAATCGTTCAAGAATGCAAGAAAGAAGGAACACGGCAGCAGGCTTACTGGCCTATGCGAGGCAGGTCCAAGTTACCTCCCGGCTTAAACTAATGACCCACCTAGTCAGGTCAGGTCGCATCAGACCAATTAGCACAAGCTAGTCAAGTCCAACGCACACTCACTCATGTATTTATCTAACTTATTTTTAAAACTACACAACGTCTTAGCTTCTATGACGGTACTCAGAATTTGTTCCACTCGTCCACAACTCTATTACCAAACCAGTGCTTTCCTATATCCTTCCTGAATCTATTTTTTCCAACTTAAAACCATTGCTGCGACTCCTGTCTTGACTAGATATTTTTAGCATGCTATTTATACTCCCTTCATTTATTCCTGTTTTCCATTAATACACCTTAATCATATCCCCCTAACTCTACGCCGATGGCGTAGTGGATAGGGTGACTCGTACGTTGTGTTGTCTCTTGAGGCGAGACAATGTGTCGTGGGGTCGAATCCTGGCCTACCGCATTTTGGTAAATGATTCAATACCACTTGTTTCGTGGTTTCATTGCTATATAGACTGCTTGCTGAGGCGGGTATTTAAACAGGAGGAGGATGAAATTAATCCTTGAATATCCACTGCCATGAGTGTCCTCGCAACATGAAAAGTCTAGTTCGATATATATATATATATATATATATATATATATATATATATATATATATATATATCGTGCTGAATAAGTAAAACTGGTCAATTAGCAACAACTTACTTAAATTATATCCTTTCTAAAATTTTATCTTATATGTTTAAAGATACATTTTTTCATTTATGTTAATGTAAAAGTTAATAATTTTGTACGAAAAGAACCTTAGAAAACTTACCTAACCTTATTATAACAAGCGCAATTTAATTTAGCCTAAACCAACTAAATATATATATTAGATAAGTTTACAATAATTTAATAATAAACAAACACAATGAAATATATATTTTTCGTTAGGTTCCGAGTGAATTTTAGGAAATTATTGCATACACAAATTTTCACTTGCCTTATTCGGCAAGAATAGAGTTGCTATTTAAACCAAAATCGCAAGTTTTACCTATTCAGCACTGCATACAGTGCTAGTCACGACATTATGCCACCGCTCCCCCCCACACACGTACCAAAACACAAACACATAGCATGAAGGATTATAATATATGTATTTGCACACTTATTGAGGTTTTAATACTTGCTGCATCCTTTAACCTGAATCACGTCCCTCAGCCGTGTAGGAAGACTCTCACACAAATTCTTGAGGGTTTGGGGAGGTATATTATTCCATGCCTCATGTAGAGCAGCCTCCAGCCGCAGGATGGAACTATATCCTTGTCCAGTAAACTTCGTTTCACTATTGACAAGAGGTTCTCAATAGGGTTTAGGTCTGGGGAATTGCCTGGCCAGTCATTAAAGAACCTCACTTCACAGTCCTTAAGCCACTGAACCACAGATTTGACACACGTCTGTTAACAGTTCTTACAGACACCTCTGAGAGAAGATGTGGGTTCTTTTCTTTCAATTCTCTAGAAGTTATCTTAGGTGTATTCTCTAACTGCTTCTTTAACACAGTTAAGATATGAACAGATGTCTTTTTCGAAGGGACAGGCCGAGGTTTGGTAGACGGTAACTAGACACCGCCACCAGCCTTGAAACGCTGCACCCAGTTCCTCACTGAACGCTCACACACACCAACATTCTCCACTGTTATTTTTCATATTGGTGCCCAGCTTTGTGAAGCCCTATGATTTGAGCTATAGTTTCAGTTGTTAAAGACTTCCTCTTACCCGTAATCAAACCTGTATAGCCCCAAAACCAAAGGGAACACCAGACAAAAGATGGGGTAGATGAGAGAGAAAAGTGCAACGCTTCCTTTCGCCACGGCAGCCACGTGAGCACTGAGGAGTCACTGTGGAGTGTGGTAGCAGGCCGTGACGTTATGCTAACGGCTGCTACCCGAAATAATGCACTGACGAAAAAAGACCCTCCTGTATGGTAGGCCTTTGATTTTCGTCACGGCATTATGCCGGGACGCTCACCCAGCCTAATGCCGTGACTAGCACTGTATATATATATATATATATATTTCTTCTATGAAGGATGAGGTGAATCATAGAATTGATGAGGGGAAAAGAATGAGTGGTGCACTTAGGAGTCTGTGGAGACAAAGAACTTTGTCCTTGGAGGCAAAGAGGGGAATGTATGAGAGTATAGTTTTACCAACACTCTTATATGGGTGTGAAGCATGGGTGATGAATGTTGCAGCGAGGAGAAGGCTGGAGGCAGTGGAGATGTCATGTCTGAGGGCAATGTGTGGTGTGAATATTATGCAGAGAATTCGTAGTTTGGAAGTTAGGAGGAGGTGCGGGATTACCAAAACGGTTGTACAGAGGGCTGAGGAAGGGTTGTTGAGGTGGTTCGGACATGTAGAGAGAATGGAGCGAAACAGAATGACTTCAAGAGTGTATCAGTCTGTAGTGGAAGGAAGGCGGGGTAGGGGTCGGCCTAGGAAAGGTTGGAGGGAGGGGGTAAAGGAGGTTTATGTGCGAGGGGCTTGAACTTCCAGCAGGCGTGCGTGAGCGTGTTTGATAGGAGTGAATGGAGACGAATGGTTTTTAATACTTGACGTGCTGTTGGAGTGTGAGCTAAGTATCATTTATGAAGGGGTTCAGGGAAACCGGCAGGCCGGACTTGAGTCTTGGAGATGGGAAGTACAGTGCCTGCACTCTGAAGGAGGGGTGTTAATGTTGCAGTTTAAAAACTGTAGTGTAAAGCACCCTTCTGGCAAGACAGTGATGGAGTGAATGATGGTGAAAGTTTTTCTTTTTCGGCCCACCCTGCCTTGGTGGGAATCGGCCAGTGTGATAATAAATATATATATATATATATATATATATATATATATATATATATATATATATATATATATATATATATATATATATATGAAAGTACAGTATCTGCATTGAAGGATGGGTGGGGAGACCACATTTCAGAGGGTCTTCTGAACTGTGAAGTCAGCACACTTCCGAGAAGACAGCTATTGACAGAATGATGGAGAATGTATCGCCTTCTTTGGGTCGCCCTACCTTAGTAGGAAACGAACGAGGTGGTTAAAAAACAGCACAAAGAATCAGATAAGCCGACTATAACACCTGGCAGGTGATGGTGTTGTTCAGGGAGGAACTGTCTTCAAGAGTGAACAACTGGACAAGTTCTTCGAGTCATTTCCTGGCCAGCTGGGCTGTGGTTCCTACACTGGACTACGTGCGACCAGCAGTAATAGTCTGATTAATCAGGCCTTGATGCACCGGAAGGCCCGATCTGGGACCGAGCAGCGGGGGGCGCTGACCCCTTTTCCCTCGAAAATATTTCAGGCATTTAAGAGGATGGGCTCAGTTTCGAGGAATTCCTACTCCTTTAATTCCCATTTCTTCCATTCCCACTCCTTTAATATCTACTTATTCTATTCCCACTCCTTCAATTCCCACTTTAATTCCTACCCCCTTACTTTCCACTCCTTCAATTCATATCAATCTCACTTTAATTACTATCTGACCTGTTCCTCACAGGGAAATATTTAGTAGAGCCGAGCAACACAAGATCACAATTCTTACAATTTGCTCAGGACAAAGACTGTTTGTTTAAGCAGTGGTTATATACATGGCAAAAAGCGCGTGAAAAACTTGTTTTCTAGTGAATTATTACTATAATTACCAGCTGGTTTATAATTGCAGTAGAAAATAGCAGCCATCTTCATTAAAGTGACTACTGAGTGACGTAACAAGAGGTGGAGCAAGAGAATCAGTGACCTACACAGGTGAATACTGAGTCACACAGCAGACCAGAACACCAGTTCATCCCACACCTACACCAGGTCATCCAACACCTGCTACACCAGGTCATGTCACACCTGCTACACCAGGTCATCTCACACCTGCTACACAAGGTCTTCCCACACCTGTCACATCAGATCTTCCCACACCTGCTACACCAGATATTCCCACACCTGCTACACCAATCTTCCCACACCTGCTACACCAGATATTCCCACACCGGGAGGTGTAATAGCCTTCCTCTGAGCTCAGAAAAAAACATAATAACTGGAGAACTCCTCACAAGCTCAAGGGGGAAATGCAGAGAAAACTGCTTCAATATAAGGGAGTAATGACTCCACCCGTCATGTACTCCCCCCCCCCCCGCCCGGTCAACTACCTGGCTCTCCCTCAAATGCACCAACAAACAGAACTCTGCAGACACTAGGGTAAATATTACAGATTTCTTCTGAAGGATTCTTAACGACTCTGAAATTGAAACGAGGATTCGTAATCCTTCACTACTGATCTGGACAGCATCAATGATGCAGATCTTGCCGAAGGTGACATTGTTGGTGATGATATTGTTGGTGCTGACATTGTTGGTGCTGACACTGCTGGTGATGACATTGTTGGTGATGACATTGTTGATGACACTGTTGATGATGACATTGTTGATGACACTGTTGGTGAAGAAATTGTTGATGACACTGTTGGTGATGAAATTGTTGATGACACTGTTGGTGTTGGCATTGTTGATGATGACATTCTTGATAACAATGTTGGTGCTGTTGATGAAGACATTGCTGGTGTTGACATTGTTGGTGATAACATTGCTGGTGATAACATATCTTCGAGTTGAGAAAAAATTCTGGTAATTTTCATGCAATTTTCCACATCTTACCTGTGTGAGCTGGGATTTTCTGTGTTCACAAAAATAAAAACTTACAATAGGTAAAGGTTACATTCGGTCGACTAGAGGACAAAGAACTGATGCAATGCTTAATTCAAGTGGAAGAGTCCTGGAGAATGTCTACCCTCCCTGGGAAAGCAAACTATGGTAATGACACGATTGCAAACAAACCACGGTACGGGTGAGACTTGAACTCGCGGCAAGTGAGTCGTAAAACTCCAGGCCAGCGCGAAAACCAATGGGTCAGCTGGCTACAATAAGATTTATCCAACTAGGTATATTTATACACTGTAGGGAGGTTAGCATGGGTCCCACTTGCATTTGTGGTCACAGTGGGACCCATGTCAGAAACGATAATGTTCTATATTTTGCTGTTTGCAGGTGTAAACGCAATGAAAAAATAAAACTAAATGTTGAAAGACCACAAGCTGACTTGGACAGACTACAGCAACTGTCTCGTAAATGAATTCAAGCCCAGCAAGTGCAAGGTTGTAAAAAATGTGAAAAGGAGAAAGAAGATCGTAAGCAGACTTTGGAAGAAAGGCTGTAAACTATGAATAAGGAAGACGAATCTTGGGGTAAGTATAATACGAAGTATCTCGCTGGAGGCGAACATCAGCAGGATAACATGGACAACTTACAAACATCCAGCCAACCTAAGATCGGCATTCAAAAACCATAACATAGATACTTTCAAGACTTTACATAAAATATATGCCACACCTGTCATAATAAGCAAGTACCAGCCTTGAGTCAACACATACCCAAGCATGTAAAGAAACAAGAGAAAGTTTTTAAGTGTGTACTAATAAGACTGGTCGCAAAGCAGAGACAGCTGACTTATGGAAAGACAGGAGCCAAACCTGACAGCCTTAGAGGATAGAAGGCCAGGGAAGATGTGGAAACAAAGTATAACCTGTTTAAATGACTTGATAAGGCAGACAGTGACAGATTGTTTGTAAGGAAGGAATCGAGGACAGCGATACAAAGGGAAATTAAAGGAACAAAATAGCAACAACGACGTCATAAATACTTGAGCATCAGAGTGACCAATATGATTTAGACCAGCATTTGGCGCAAGCATACTCGACACACAGTTTTAAGAATATGAATGACACGGCTCAAGAAACAGGTTAAGAGTTGGACCAAGAGCAGACCCAACACCCGCAACTACAGACAAGCCGTAGAACTCCGCGAATACACACACACACACCAGACAGGTCTACAAAGAGACCTGGACAGGCTGGATGCGTGGTCCAGCAATTGGCTCTTAGAATTTAGCCCCGCCAAATGCAAAGTCATGAAGATCGGGGAAGGGCAAAGAAGAGCGCAGATAGAGTATAGGCTAGGCGGCCAAAGACTGCAAACCTCACTGAAGAAGAAAGAGCTAGGAGTGAGTATAATACAGAGTACATCGCCAGAAGCACACATTAACCAGATAACTGCTGCGGCATATGGGCGCTTGGCAAACCTGAGAATAGCGTTCCGGTACCTAAGTAAGAAATCGTTCAAGACTTCATAAACTGCGTACGTCAGGCCTATACTGGAGTACGTAGCACCAGTTTGGAACCCACACCTGGTCAAACACGTCAAGAAATTAGAGAAAGTGCAAAAGGTTTCAACAAGGCTAGTTCTAGAGCTAAGGGGAATGTCCTATGAAGAAAGGTTAAGGGAAATCGGTCTGACGACACTGGAGGACAGGAGGGTCAGGGGAGACATGATAACGACATACAAAATGCTGCGTGGAATAGACAAGGTTGACAGAGACAGGATGTTCCAGAGATGGGACACAGAAACAAGGGGTCACAATTGGAAGCTGAAGACTCAGATGAGTCAAAGGGATGTTAGGAAGTATTTCTTCAGCCACAGAGTTGTTAGGAAGTGGAATAGTCTGGAAAGCGATGTAGTGGAGGCAGGAACCATACATAGTTTTAAGACGAGGTATGATAAAGCTCATGGAGCAAGGAGAGAACATTAAAATGGTATAAAATACCGACAGATTGTTAGGTAAGACACATATGCAACAGTTAGGTATATTTATTTCGAAACGTTTCGCCTACACAGTAGGCTTCTTCAGTCGAGTACAGAAAAGTTGATAGAAGCAGAAGAGACTTGAAGACGATGTAATCAGTCCATCACCCTTAAAGTTTTGAGGTGGTCAGTCCCTCAGTCTGGAGAAAAGCATTGTTTCAAACTTTGGAACAATGCTTTTCTCCAGACTGAGGGACTGACCACCTCAAAACTTTAAGGGTGATGGACTGATTACATCGTCTTCAAGTATCTTCTGCTTCTATCAACTTTTCTGTACTCGACTGAAGAAGCCTACTGTGTAGGCGAAACGTTTCGAAATAAAGATACCTAACTGTTGCATATGTGTCTTACCTAACAACGAGCAAGGAGAGGGAGGACCCAGTAGCGGTCAGTGAAGAGGCGGTGCCAGGAGCTGAGTCTCGACCCCTGCAACCACAATTGAGTACACCGCCCACACACACACACACACACACACACACACACACACAAACACACACACAAACACACACACACACACACACACACACACACACACACACACACACACACACACACACACACACACACACACACACACACACACACACACACACACACACACACACACACACACACACACACAATTATTAACTTAGTCTAATACTTGGAGTACTAAAGGAAGCGCGTCCTCCTAACTACCCCAAGAACAGTAAACGTCAGAGATAATGTGTAGAAACGTTCACTGGGACACTAAACCTGAGCCAATTAGTCCCGTCCCTACCCTAGACCACCCAGCGGCTCTGATGAAAGTACAGGTGACCAGCCCCCACTACCTCCATACCCGTGTCTCCTACCATACCTGCGTCTCTAGCCATATCTGTCTTACTCTCCTCCCATACATGTGTCTCTAGCCATATCTGTTTCTTTCTTCCCCCAAACCTGTCATACACTTCTTCCAAACTCGTCTCTTTCCCATACCTCTCTCACCCTACCATACCTGTCTCCACCTATTACCATCACACGTAAAAATATGTCACCCAAAGTCAAGGAAAATATGAATTCCAAACATTTTATTTACAAAAGTTTCCACAATCCTAGTATTAGTAAACACCCATAACTCCTGTCTTGTGATAAGTAAATAATAACACACTTGTATATACACAATTTTTATCTAGTTTATATTAAGAGACAAAATTGACTTTACGCATATAATGTAAACTAGACTCGTCCTTCACGCTCCCCTCCCTCTCCTTCCTACTCACTTCCACTGCTGTTGCATCCGCCACCATTATCACATTTACCATCCTCCCCTACTTCCATAATCATCATTATAGCGCATCCTGTGTAATGGAACATGACAAGGAAACAGGGTTAACTTTTATTCCCTCTACACATCTAGTATATAGAACAGGGTAGCAGAACACTGCTGATGTATCCAATTTTGATAAAAAAAGATCACAGTTCTACCGTCTCATTATTCTTTAACATTTCCTTCATGTAAAGAAATAACACACGTTTCAGAACAAGCTTTTACTGGGACGTTCGGTTGTGTGTAGCGCGAAACGTAGTTTAATAAAAGCTTGTTCTTCAGCCAGTCTTTTATCCCATACTGTGTACATTTGTCTCCTTTCCTCTGTCTCTCAGTTGGATCATTTTACCTCCTCTCTACCTCCCATACCCCTCCCATGTCACCTTCCCTTTTATTCTTTTCCTCTTCTCTTTCTCAAGTTGTGAATCCCCAAACATCAACCCCCTGCTACCTCCCTGCAACATATAAACGCAACATAATCGAAAAAGCGAAATTCGATGCTTTTACGCAAGGAATTCCTTTTTTTCACTTCTTTTTTGGTCGTGCTTGTTTGAGTTGTACTAATTGTCGAGAGTCGCATCTGTTTACAGCGTGTTGCCACTGAGGTCTCCCCGGGCTGTGCTCCAGGTTCCTCACAAACTAAACTGGGCTTTTAAAGCTGTGATCTGATAAAAATTAGGAAAGCAATTAACGTTGCGGCAAAACCTAGTTCATTTTTTTTCTTTCTGGCAATAAGAGAAGAGGTAACATAAGGATTCCAATGGAAATTAGTCACTTTGACTTTTTTTAGGTTATCCTAATCTACACATATGCTGTTATGTATGATAATTTATGTAGCTGTATTTATATGTACCTGTACCTGAATAAACTTACTTAACAGTTTGGAAGCTAATATTTTCCGAGCTTCTCTTACTTTGGCTACCGTTACATGTTCAGTATTTGTTAGTGTTAAGTTTGCTTAAGTTAACATGTTACTAAACTACTCCAGCTTAAGTTAAAACTGTATTTGCTTAAGTTAACATGTTACTAAACTACTCCAGCTTAAGTTAAAACTGTATTTGCTTAAGTTAACACGTTACTAAACTACTCCAGCTTAAGTTAAAACTGTATTTGCTTAAGTTAACACGTTACTAAACTACTCCAGCTTAAGTTAAAACTGTATTATGTTAGATAATCTTACACTACTTGCTCAATAATTGATTAATTAATGAATTTGATCACAGAGGCACAAGCACCATGCTGCCTGAGTGTCTAGCAAAAATTAACATTTCTCACCACTCCAGTTAAGATTAAACCAACACAAATATAGCCATGGATCTACCGAGGTTTCGAATCCTCTGTTCATTCGTGTAAGATAAAACATTTTAATCATCCTCAGTGAATGACTGAACTCTATGAAATATATTACAGTGACTTACTACTTATTCAAGTTAGAAATGTTATGTTGAAAATGGTATAAAATACCAAGTTGATAATTAAGACACTTGTGCAACACTTGGGTACCTTTATTGTTTAAACATTTCGCCTACACAGTAGACTTCTTCAGTCAAATACTGTGACAGCTGGTGTAGCGGTGAAATGAGGATGATATATAATCAGTCCAATAACGTTGGAGAAAATTTATTTGAGATGGTCAGTCCCTCAGCCTGGAGAAGAGTTCAGTTCCATGGTTTGGAGCGCTATGAAGCTTCACCTTCATATTGTATGCACATGTTGGGTGTAACTGTAGTATTACACACACACACACACACACACACACACACACACACACACACACACACACACACCACGCTCACCCATTACCTCTTTTTCGAGGCTGTGTTGGAAGAGGGTGGTGAGACACACTCAACATGTTTATGCACTGCATGGGAGCTCTGGCTTGACTTGATGGTGCGACATCGAGGCAGCCTGACTTCACAGTTCGAGTCGTTCCCTGCTTATTGAATTACCAGGGTAAATAACTATGACGCCAGGTAGGTATCACTACCTCGACCTGCTCAAACCTTTATGGTGAAAAAAATCAAGGTACTTCGATCCAATGGGTTTTAAGTATCCTACCATTAATTGGATCAAACCCGATAACTTCTCATTTCTGAATTGGTTTATGACCCATATAGGTAGGTGTGTGTGTGTGTGTGTGGTGCCGAATAGGTAAAACTGGTCAATTATCAAGAACTCATTTAAAATTAAGTCCTTTCTAAATCCCCCCCCCATGGTGAACAACAATGTTGAAGATAACATTGATCTCAGTGTCGCTGATATACAAGAAACTCTCATTCAAGAGTTAACAAAATTTTTTATAAACGATGTAAGAGTTGGGTAATAAAGTCTAGGGACTCCGACACCCAGGTTTGATGACCAGGTAGATACATGTGTACCAGAACTACCACCCCAGGTCATGGGTGTGTGCATGGGTCGTGACTACCACCCCAGGTCATGGGTGTGTGCATGGGTCGTGACTACCACCCCAGGTCGTGGGTGTGTGTATGGGTCGTGACTACCACCCCAGGTCGTGGGTGTGTGCATGGGTCGTGACTACCACCCCAGGTCGTGGGTGTGTGTATGGGTCGTGACTACCACCCCAGGTCGTGGGTGTGTGCATGGGTCGTGACTACCACCCCAGGTCGTGGGTGTGTGTATGGGTCGTGACTACCACCCCAGGTCGTGGGTGTGTGCATGGGTCGTGACTACCACCCCAGGTCGTGGGTGTGTGTATGGGTCGTGACTACCACCCCAGGTCGTGGGTGTGTGCATGGGTCGTGACTACCACCCCAGGTCGTGGGTGTGTGCATGGGTCGTGACTACCACCCCAGGTCGTGGGTGTGTGCATGGGTCGTGACTACCACCCCAGGTCGTGGGTGTGTGCATGGGTCGTGACTACCACCCCAGGTCGTGGGTGTGTGCATGGGTCGTGACTACCACCCCAGGTCGTGGGTGTGTGCATGGGTCGTGACTACCACCCCAGGTCGTGGGTGGGTGCATGGGTCGTGACTACCACCCCAGGTCGTGGGTGTGTGCATGGGTCGTGACTACCACCCCAGGTCGTGGGTGTGTGCATGGGTCGTGACTACCACCCCAGGTCGTGGGTGTGTGCATGGGTCGTGACTACCACCCCAGGTCGTGGGTGTGTGCATGGGTCGTGACTACCACCCCAGGTCGTGGGTGTGTGCATGGGTCGTGACTACCACCCCAGGTCGTGGGTGTGTGCATGGGTCGTGACTACCACCCCAGGTCGTGGGTGTGTGCATGGGTCGTGACTACCACCCCAGGTCGGAGAAGTGTGCATGGGTCGTGACTACCATTACCGGTAGACCCCTGGTTGTCTTCAAGAGGGAGCTGGACAGATACCTAAAGACGGTGCCGAATCAGCCGGGCTGTGGTTCGTACGTTGGATTGCGTGCGGCCCGCAGTAACAGCCTCGTTGACCAGGCCCTGATCCACCGGGAGGCCTGGTCGTGGACCGGGCCGCGGGGGCGTTAATCCCCGGAATGCCCTCCAGGTAGACTGCCCCAGGTCTTATAAGTATACATGGGTCGTGACTACCATTCCAGGTCGTATAAGTATGCATGGATCGTGACTACCACAACAGGTCGTGGGAATGTGCATGGGTCATGATTACCATCGCAGGTCGTTGGAGTGTGCATGGGTCGTGACTATCACCCCAGATTGTAGAAGTGTGCATGGGTCGACTACCACCACAGGTCGTAGGAATGTGCATGGGTCGTGACTACCACCCCAGGTCGTAGAGGTGTGCATGGGTCGTGACTACCACAGGTCGTGGGAATGTGCATGGGTGGGAGGATGAGTCGTGACTACTACCACAGGTCGTGGGAGTGTGCATGGGTCGTGACTACCATCATCTGTTATCTTATCTCCACCAGACAATGATTTGAGCAGCAATCTTACCAAGCACTGGTGATCACAGTCCTTCTATTTGCTTCGTACCTGACTGCCTCCCTGCCTGCCAGCCTGCCTGCTTCCCTCCGTCCTGTCTACCTCCTCCCTCCCTGCCTGCCTGCCCACAGCAGCTGGAAAATAAGTCAATAAGGTATTCAACTACTGGGAATACCTCAAAGTGCTTGGAGTATATTCTCTGGTGCGAAAAAAAGATACCCGAGGGCCTATTCCCTGGTCTATCCACTACCATAACATATCGAAGTGAGAAATATGGGAGGAACGGTAAAAGAAAACCAGTGAAAAGCAGGGGCGTCATGGGCACAATACGAGAACACTGTAACAACAACCGTGGTCCAAGACTCTTCATCCTGCTACCAGAAGATATCAGAAATATTACCAGAACAAGTGCAGAAGTCTTCAAGAAGAAACTGGATCACTGCCTCCGCCATCACTCAAACATTTAAATTACTGGGAGCGCCTGAATTCCCTCGAACTGTACTTCCTAGAACGAAGGCAAGAAAGGTGCATGATAATCTACACCTGGAAGATCCTGGAAGGACTGGTCCCAGATCTACACCAAAATCATTACATACGAACGCAAGAGGCTTGACAGGTGGTGTAACATACTTCGGATGAAGAGCAGGGGAGGCATGAGCACACCACTCAATTAGTGTAAAGAGACCACGACTCTTCAACACCCTCCTTTCATGCATAAGGGGGATTACTAGCAGATCCCTGACTGGCTTCAAGATTAAACTCGACAGGTTCCTCAAATCAGTTCCCGATCAGCCGAGCTGTGGTGCACACGTTGAGCCAGGAACCAACAGCCTCATCGATTAAGCCAGCAACCAGGAGGCCTGGTCTGGGGTCAAGCCCCGGAGGCGGTGACCTGCGGAAGCGACTCCAGGTAACTTCCAAGTATTTCAGTTAAGTGTCGCATTAACCTGACTGTGATGACCATGTGGACCAGTCATAAATAGCAACAGCCTAGTTGAACAAGCAGTCACCAGGGAAGTCTCTCCCAGGTTGGGTTGCTATGAGTCAATAACCCCTTTTGAACCCGTTCTTAGGTTTATACAGGCATACACAGATGAAAAAAACAGAAGAATGGGCGGGACTCGAACCGTGGTCCATGCTTCTGTTTATTCACTGACAGTTATTCCTTACGACTTACACTGGGTGTATACACAGGTACACCCGCCTGCCTGCTACAGTGCCTGGTCTACACCGTCTACCACACGAGTAATGACCTCGGGGCTGGGGTGTCTGCCAGGGGCACGCTATCTGATGCTCGTATGTTGTTTCAATCTCTATCATTACCACTCTGGGAACCAAGCAAATGAAAGAATAAGCCTGAGTTATCTTGCCACTTTGTGTTGCGGAAGAGGAAAGGAGGGAGATAAAGGGAGTAAACGGAGGAAAGGAGGCGTAGAGGGAGAGACAGAGGAAGTCAAGGAGGGAGCGAGGGAGGAAGAAGGATAGGGGAGGGTGGGAGTACTGATACCAGAGGGACCCTACTATTACTCTCTTCTCTAAAAGTATATACAGCAACCTTTTCCTTTCTTCTTACGTTGACGCTTTTTGCTCTCACCACAGATGTATATTATATACATCGACAGCTGTGTGCATCTCTCAAATGTATATATCTATATCGATAAGGATGCAGCTCAAGCGTATACATATAATGACGTAAGTATCTCCCAAGTATATTTACACTTGATAGAGGTTTATCTCACGTATATACACGGATAGATGCGTGTCTCTCAAAGAGCTGACTGTAATCCCTATCGTAGGGAACAAAGTATTCTGGATGAAAGTTCCTGGGAGGACCTCGACGTTAATAAGTTCGGTTACTAGCGCACCCAGTTCACACACTGAGGTCTGTGGTTCGACCCCCGGTACGGGTGAAAACATTAGAGAGTGTTTCGTTAAGACACCTGCTGTCCTTGTTCACCTAGTAGTAAGTAGGTAAATGGGTCTTAGCCGACTGGTGTGGGTCGCATCCTGGGGACATAACGCAATTTTTGCCCGAAATGCTCTGCATAGCCAGGAATTTTCTATATATTATATCACCGATGTCAGCGAGGTTTGTATAAGTTCTACATGTACTTGTATTATTATTATTATTATAATCAAAAAGAAGCGCTAAGCCACAAGGGCTATACAGCATGTACTTGTAGAAATAATAATTATTATTATCACTGCACACAACAAACTATCTCGTCCACCTTCAAAGCAAGCGTAGACACCTAGCAGTATCCCACACTACAGAGAGCAAGAGCTTAGTCTTGTACCGTCACTGCTGTGGCTCGAAATTTTCTGTGCTACGATATTTGCGATATTATTGCACTCTCATCAAACTTTATCTTTTCACAACTTCTACCTTTTTTTCAAGTTATTATCAAATTTATCACACTTGTCATTATCATCATTAGAATTTTCATGAAACCTATTATTTTCCTGGCTTTGGTTACACTCCATATTTGGGTTCTCTAAAAGACAGGCGATTCGACATTAATATTCCTTGATTTTTCACCATTTCCCGCAGTTCTAAGACCAGATCTAACTGCGTTCTGTATCCCGTATTTGTGTTCAGTTCTTCGTTCTTGAAGTTTGTGTTGATCATGACGTTGTTTTACACTGAAAATCTTGAAAAATATAACTAAATGGTTATAACTGACCATAATTTTTAAAGGGCTGAACCGGTAAGCCAGCGGAAGGCCTCGGTCAGATGACCAAAAGCTCCAACGGCGGGTCAGCATCTAAGACCCGCGTCAGGAAAACACTTGTCTTGTTTCCTAATGAACCTGACCTGACCTGACAATCTTGATATCTGTTGTTCACTACGTCTTCTCCTGAGACAACTCTAGCTTATTTCAATGGTCTCTGGAAAAGATGGCACGAAGTTGTGGTTCGTATTTGTGTTTCTGCTGTAAAGGTGAGAAACAAACCTGCTGGGACCAGGCCTGTGCCACTTAACTTTTTACTCTCCTCAAACTTAATAATTTTTTTTTGCTATCACTCGGAAATGTATGTAAGAAATATATTACACAAATAACCAGCCCAAAGGAGAGAGAAGGTTTTAGCGACGTTTCGGTCCGACTTGGACCATTTACAAGTACAAGTCGGACCAAAAACATGGTCAAATAAGAATATCCGGTTCCCTACTTCCTTGCCATACACTGCGACTCCATTTTATAAGCTCTAACTCCGTGGTTACAGCTGTCAAATGTGTTTGAAAAATCCGTATATACAACACCTGCAATTTTCTTTTCCTACAATACCTTTGATTTTCTTGTAAAGCCGTGTTGAGCTGGGTTGTGAAATTCACGACCTTCCATAAAACTGGTAATTTGCCTTCTTAGCGCCCTCTCAAAGAGTTTTATGTTGTGTGATGGCAGTGAGACGTGTCACTGTGTTTTTTGTAGCCATGATTGTGCTGCTCTATGTGACGCAAAGCTGCGTCCGATGTTTGTACAGCCTCTGGTATCTTCTGTGACGCAAAGCTGCGTCCGATGTTTGTACAGCCTCTGGTATTTTCTGTGACGCAAAGCTGCGTCCGATGTTTGTACAGCCTCTGGTATCTTCTGTGACGCAAAGCTGCGTCCGATGTTTGTACAGCCTCTGGTATCTTCTGTGACGCAAAGCTGCGTCCGACGTTTGTACAGCCTCTGACATCTCACCTCAACATGAACTTCGAAGCTCAAACAGCGTACGTGCCAGCCAGTGTTTTGTATTTCAATATCAATATTGATTTTCACTCCCTTTGACCATTACTCCCACACCTTAGCTTCACTATATCCTTCCATCACTACACTCATACCCTACCTTCACTATATCCTTCCATCACTACACCCACACCCTACCTTCACTATATCCTTCCATCACTACACCCACACCCTACCTTCACTATATCCTTCCATCACTACACTCACACCCTGCCAGCACCATGTATACACCCTTCATTAAACATACCTTTTATCATACCCTATATCAATTACTTCTAGTCTCTATTTTTACTACATCTTGTCACTACCACAACCACGATTTGTCTCCAACACTACCACCTGTGGTAGTATCAGCCTTCACTACCATCACATGCTACCCACCACTACCATCACTATCACATGCTACCCACCACTACCATCACTATCACATGCTACCCACTACTACCATCACTATCACATGCTACCCACCATTACCATCACATGCTACCCACCACTACCATCACTATCACATGCTACCCACCACTACCATCACTATCACATGCTACTCACCACTACCATCACTATCACATGCTACCCACCACTACCATAACTATCACATGCTACCCACCATTACCATCACATGCTACCCACCACTACCATCACTATCACATGCTACCTACCACTACCATCACTATCACATGCTACCCACCACTATCATATGCTACCCGCCACTACCATCACTATCACATGCTACCTACCACTACCATCACTATCACATGTTACCCACCACTACCATCACTATCACATGCTACCCACCACTACCATCACTATCACATGCTACCTACCACTACCATCACTATCACATGCTACCCACCACTACCATCACATGTTACCCACCACTTCCATCACTATTACATGCTACCCACAACTCCACCTTCTATCACCACCGTCTCCACCACCATCAACATCCTACCATCCTTACCACCACTACTGCCACCATCAACATCCTACCATCCTTACCACCACTACTGCCACCATCAACATCCTACCATCCTTACCACCACTACTGCCACCATCACAGCCACCACCTACTAACCCCCCTCCCCTCACTGGACAACAACCACACCCACCTAACAAGCCTCAGCAAGCTAGCCAGCAGGGTCGGCGCCTTTCGAGACACTAAAACACACCATTAAACGGCGAACCTGCTACTCTAAATGCCAGTATATGCAAATAGATTAAGCCTTCGTTAAATACCAGTGATTGTTTTAGTACGGCGAGGCTTCCTTCCAATACATGATAAGCTGTATGTTCAAATTTTAATAGTCCTCGGCAAGTCAGGTGGGAGAGTTTATTACTTGGTGTAACGTTGTACTGATCCTGTCTGCTCTAATGGTGACGTGTTTGTTTGGTGTGTGTGTGTGTGTGTGTGTGTGTGTGTGTGTGTGTGTGTGTGTGTGTGTGTGTGTGTGTGTGTGTGTGTGTGTGTGTGTGTGTGTACTCACCTATTTGTACTCACCTATTTGTGGTTGCAGGGGTCGATTCACAGCTCCTGGCCCCGCCTCTTCGCTGATTGCTACTAGGTCCTTTCTCTCCCTGCCCCATGAGCTCTATCATACCTCGCCTTAAAACTATGTATAGTTCCTGCCTCCACTACATCACCTTCTAGGCTATTCCATGGCTTGACTACTCTATGACTGAAGAAATACTTCCTAACATCCCTTTGATTCATCTGAGTCTTCAACTTCCAATTGTGACCTCTTGTGTCTGTGTCCCATCTCTGGAACATCCCGTCTTTGTCCACCTCGTCTATTCCGCGCAGTATTTTATATGTCGTTATCATGTCTCCCCTGACCCTCCTGTCCTCCAGTGTGGTTACAGAGGTCGAATCACAGCTCCCGGCCCGTATGCATGAAGGAGACACACTGCATTTTTTTTATTGTGGCAATGCTTCGCTCTGTGTAGAGCTTTATCAAGACTAATAAAGCTCCACATATACTATGCCACTTGATGTCCGTAGATGTCAGCACCAGCGTGTCGCGAAATATAAAGGCGACACAACGCGAAATATAAACCCCAACACTGAGTATACACGTAGACTGAAACGTCGTCCCGGTAAAAGCCTGTCCCGCAAACTAGTGTCTTTTCTCCACTACATAGTGACAATAACAGCGATCACCGCGGCAAGACTCTCGCGTCCCATCCTATAATAATAATAATAATAATAATAATAATAATAATAATAATAATAATAATGATAATAATAATAATCATCATCATAATAATAATAATGTTTATTTGCACAAGCACATGATACAACTCATACAGACCATAGCTGACATCAATGACATGGTCCTCAGACAAATAGAGAAACTAAAACCTAACAAATCCCCAGGTCCTGATGGACTGTTTGCAAGGGTGTTAAAGGAATGTAAAGAGGAACTTAGCATACCTTTGGCTAATCTTTTTAACATATCACTACGAACTGGCATAGTGCCTGATAAGTGGAAAATGGCAAATGTAATACCTATTTACAAGGCAGGTGACAGGTCCTTGGCTTCGAAATATAGACCAATAAGCCTTACCTCCATAGTGGGAAAATTTATGGAATCAATAATTGCCGAAGCAATTCGTAGCCATCTTGACAGGCACACATTGATTAATGAATCTCAACACGGTTTTACAAAGGGGCGTTCCTGACTTACGAATTTACTAATTTTTTTCACTAAGGTGTTTGAGGAGGTAGATCATGGTAATGAATATGATATTGTGTATATGGACTTCAGTAAGGCTTTCGATAGAGTTCCACACCAGAGGCTATCGAGGAAACTTAAGGCACACGGAATAGGAGAAATTTTTTCCTGGGTAAAGGCATGGCTGACAAATAGACAGCAGAGAGTTTGCATAAATGGGGAGAAATCAGAGTGGGGGCACGTCACAAGCGGTGTTCCTCAGGAGTCAGTGTTGGGCCCGTTGTTGTTCACAATTTACATAAACGACATAGATGAGGGAATAAATAGCGACATAAGCAAATTTGCTGATGACACCAAAATAGGCCGTCCAATTCATTCTAATGAGGACACTAGAGCACTCCAGGATGATTTGAATAGACTGATGCAATGGTCGGAGAAGTGGCAGATGCAGTTTAATGTTGACAAATGCAAAGTTCTAAATGTTGGACAGGTAAATAACCATGCCACATATAAACTAAATAATGTAGATCTTAATACTACTGATTGCGAAAAGGATTTAGGAGTTCTGGTTAGCAGTAATCTAAAACCAAGACAACAGTGCATTAGTGTTCGCAATAAAGCTAACAGAAATCTTGGCTTCATATCTAGAAGTATAAATAATAGAAGCCCTCAGGTTGTTCTTCAACTCTATATATCCTTGGTTAGGCCTCATTTAGACTATGCTGCTCAGTTCTGGTCACCGTATTACAGAATGGATATAAATGCTCTGGAAAACGTACAGAGGAGGATAACAAAGATGATCCCATGTATCAGAAATCTTCCCTATGAGGATAGACTGAGGACCCTGAATCTGCACTCTCTTGAAAGACGTAGAATTAGGGGAGATATGATCGAGGTGTATAAATGGAAAACAGGAATAAATAAAGGGGATGTAAATAGCGTGCTGAAAATTTCCAGCCAAGACAGGACTTACAGCAATGGTTTCAAGTTGGAAAAATTCAGATTCAGGAAGGATATAGGAAAGCATTGGTTTGGTAATAGAGTTGTGGATGAGTGGAACAAACTCCCGAGTACAGTTATTCAGGCTAAAACGTTGTGTAGTTTTAAAAATAGGTTAGATAAATACATGAGTGGGTGTGGGTGGGTGTGAGTTGGACCTGACTAGCTTGTGCTGCTGGGTCTGGTGCAGTGCTCCATCCTTGAGTGGAGATGATCAGACTGGGTGGGTCATTGGGCTAATCCGGGGAGGGGGTCATTGGCCTAATCCGGGGGGGGGGGGGACATGGACCTGCTCCGCATGGGTTAGTAGGCCTGTTGCAGTGTTCCTTCTTTCTTATGTTCTTATGACATACTACATAGCAAGCCCCTTGATACGCAGAGCATTTGGGGCATATTAGGTTAATTTTGTCCTCAGGATGCGACCCACACGAGTCGGCTAACATCCAGGTTCCTACTAGGTGAACAGGGACAGCTGGTGTCTTAAATCCTATCTCTCTCTCTTAATTCATCCCAAAAATCTGTTTTAACATTCACCAAGGTAGTTGTTGTTCCTAGCAAGCCTCCTGGCGGAGTTCCTCTCACTCACCAACTACAGATTTCTTAAAGAAATACTTCCTGCCATCTTTTTGTGTGTGCCTAGCGTCTTCAGTAACCCAAGAAGAGTCTTCTTGTTCTCCTCTTCTTTCTTTTAAATCCTCAGGAATTTATTAGTGGCTATCACATCTCAACTTTTTGTAAGTTTTATATCTATTTATATTACTTTTTTGCTTATAATTAACATGTGCTAAGAAGTTTATATATATATATATATATATATATATATATATATATATATATATATATATATATATATATATATATATATATATATATATATATATATATATATATATATATAATGTGACTACTCACATTATCAAGGAACAATTGTTCCTTGATAATGTGAGTAGTCACGAAAGCGCTTGGAACTTCTCTATTCTTTCACAGTGGTTGCATTGATATATATATATATATATATATATATATATATATATATATATATATATATATATAAGCAGTTACACTTTTAAAAAGATAAACAACTACCCTGACAATAAACTAGAAGACAAAGTAACTACCAGCACTGGAGTTCTCTCACTCAGAAAACATACAAAGAACTACCAACTGGAGTTATCTCAGAGAACTTAGAGTGATTTTCAACTTGATGCAATAAACAGCAGATTTTAAAAAAAATAAGAGAATAATTAAGTTAAAACAATGATTACCAGGACTGTACTTGGCAACACCGAAGTAAAAGTCAAACACTAAGCAATAGAGAAAGCACACTTCAGTGAAAGTTACTTGGAAAAAGTATTAATTCACCTCAACAGATGGTGCTCCTTAATAAAAAGTATTAATTCACCTCAACAGATGGTGCTCCTTAATAAAAAGTATTAATTCACCTCAACAGATGGTGCTCCTTAATAAAAAGTATTAATTCACCTTAACAGATGGTGCTCCTTAATAAAAAGTATTAATTCGCCTCAACAGATGGTGCTCCTTAATAAAAAGTATTAATTCACCTCAACAGATGGTGCTCCTTAATAAAAAGTATTAATTCACTTTAACAGATGGTGCTCCTTAATAAAAAGTATTAATTCGCCTCAACAGATGGTGCTCCTTGAAAAAAAGTATTAACTCGCTTCTACAGATGGTGCTCCTCAGGTCAGGCAAAAATCCTCACAACTCAATCACCAGTCCTTCCCCCGTTTTTTGGGGGAGGCGGAGGCCTAGTTCCTAGGCCTCTAATGCCTGCGTACGGTCTTGCGTTATTCTCCACAGTATGGATTTTAGAAGCGCGTACAGCGTCGTTTCAGCGGCAAAATCTAAATCTAACCCCAGACTATACTAAATTATAATGAACTATCCTCGTGCTAACAAGACTATCAGGCTAACATCAACCACTAAACACAAATTTCAATGACCAAACATCAACCACACTATTTTAACACCAATTACATTCTAACATCAGCCACACTAGTCTAACACCACCTACACTAGTCTAACACCACCTACACTAGTCTAACACCACCTACACTATTCTAACACCACCTACACTATTCTAACACCAACCACACTAGTCTAACACCAACTACACTATTCTAACCAACCACACTAGTCTAACACCAACCACACTAGTCTAACACCAACCACACTATTCTAACACCACCTACACTATTCTAACACCAACCACACTAGTCTAACACCAACTACACTATTCTAACCAACCACACTAGTCTAACACCAACCACACTAGTCTGACACCAACCACACTATTCTAACACCAACCACACTATTCTAACACCAACCACACTATTCTAACACCAACCACACTAGTCTAACACCACCCACACTAGTCTAAGACCAACCACACTAGTCTAACACCAACTACACTATTCTAACCAACCACACTAGTCTGACACCAACCACACTATTCTAACACCAACCACACTATTCTAACACCAACCACACTATTCTAACACCAACCACACTATTCTAACACCAACCACACTATTCTAACACCAACCACACTAGTCTAACACCAACTACACTATTCTAACCAACCACACTAGTCTGACACCAACCACACTATTCTAACACCAACCACACTATTCTAACACCAACCACACTATTCTAACACCAACCACACTAGTCTAACACCAACTACACTATTCTAACCAACCACACTAGTCTAACTCCAACCACACTAGTCTAACACCAACTACACTATTCTAACCAACCACACTATTCTAACACCAATCACACTATTCTAACACCAACCACACTAGTCTAACACCAACCACACTATTCTAACACCAACCACACTATTCTAACACCAACCACACTATTCTAACACCAACCACACTATTCTAACACCAACCACACTATTCTAACACCAACCACACTATTCTAACACCAACCACACTAGTCTAACACCAACCACACTATTCTAACACCAATCACACTATTCTAACACCAACCACACTATTCTAACACCAATCACACTATTCTAACACCAACCACACTAGTCTAACACCAATCACACTATTCTAACACCAACCACACTAGTCTAACACCAACCACACTATTCTAACACCAACCACACTATTCTAACACCAACCACACTATTCTAACACCAACCACACTAGTCTAACACCAACCACACTATTCTAACACCAACCACACTATTCTAACACCAACCACACTATTCTAACACCAAATACACTATTCTAACACCAACCACACTATTCTAACACCAAATACACTATTCTAACACCAACCACACTATTGTAACACTACCCATACTATTCTAGTACCAACTAACCACACCATCCAAACCCTAACCACACCATCCAAACCCTAACCACACCATCCAAACCCTAAAAACACCATCCAGACACCAACCACACCATCCATACTTAAACAAAATATCCAAACATCACACCAACAACCAAACACCAAGCACACACAGTATCATCCACACAACCAAACATCACACACAGTATCATCCACACAACCAAACACCAAGCACACACAGTATCATCCACACAACCAAACACCAAGCACACACAGTATCATCCACACAACCAAACATCACACACAGTATCATCCACATAACCAAACATCACACACAGTATCATCCACACAACCAAACACCAAGCACACACAGTATCATCCACACAACCAAACACCAAGCACACACAGTATCATCCACACAACCAAACACCAAGCACACACAGTACCATCCACACAACCAAACACCAAGCACACACAGTATCATCCACACAACCAAACACCAAGCACACACAGTATCATCCACACAACCAAACACCAAGCACACACAGTACCATCCACACAACCAAACACCAAGCACACACAGTATCATCCACACAACCAAACATCACACACAGTGTCATCCACACAACCAAACACCAAGCACACACAGTACCATCCACACAACCAAACACCAAGCACACACAGTATCATCCACACAACCAAACATCACACACAGTGTCATCCACACAACCAAACACCAAGCACACACAGTACCATCCACACAACCAAACACCAAGCACACACAGTATCATCCACACAACCAAACATCACACACAGTGTCATTCACACAACCAAACACCAAGCACACACAGTATCATCCACACAACCAAACACCAAGCACACACAGTATCATCCACACAAAAAAACACCAAGCACACACAGTATCATCCACACAACCAAACATCAAGCACACACAGTATCATCCACACAACCAAACACCAAGCACACACAGTATCATCCACACAACCAAACACCAAGCACACACAGTATCATCCACACAACCAAACACCAAGCACACACAGTATCATCCACACAAAAAAACACCAAGCACACACAGTATCATCCACACAACCAAACACCAAGCACACACAGTATCATCCACACAAAAAAACACCAAGCACACACAGTATCATCCACACAACCAAACATCAAGCACACACAGTATCATCCACACAACCAAACACCAAGCACACACAGTATCATCCACACAACCAAACACCAAGCACACACAGTATCATCCACACAACCAAACACCAAGCACACACAGTATCATCCACACAAAAAACACCAAGCACACACAGTATCATCCACACAACCAAACACCAAGCACACAGTATCATCCACACAACCAAACACCAAGCACACACAGTATCATCCACACAACCAAACACCAAGCACACACAGCATCGCCAGCCATACATCCCTGAGACGGATCTTACTGACCTGACAATTATAAAGTGCGACCTTTAATTACATAATTAAGGACTGATGAGAAGACATGATTGACGCGCACGATTGTGGTGATTATAACCACCACTACTATCACCATCCCTACCACCACTACTCTCATTACCACCACCACTTTATTAATGCAACCATACTCACCCCTAAGAATAACAACACAACAACAACCACCGCCACCACCAACAACAACACGAATAGCAATAACAACACCACTAATAACAACAACAACGCCACCACCAACAACAATAACAATCTCTCCTCGTACGCCAGTATTTCGTGGGTTGAAATTGCTGCGTTGAGTAGACAGCAGCCTCGTGGAAGACACTCTGGGGACGGGGGGGTCTTGGTGCTGATGTGATTATTAAGACTGTGGTCCCAATGTTGACAAAAGACCTCACTATGGTCTCAAGGTTGGCACTAAGACCTCACTGTGGTCCCAAGGTTAACACAAGACCTCACTGTGGTCCCAAGGTTAGCACAAGACCTCATTGTGATCCCAATGTTGACACAAGACCTCATTGTGGTCCCAAGGTTGACACAAGACCTCACTGTAGTCCCAAGGTTGATACAAGCCCTCACTGTGGTCCCAAGGTTAACACAAGACCTCACTGTGGGCCCAAGGTTAACACAAGCCCTCACTGTGATCCCAATGTTGACACAAGACCTCATTGTGGTCCCAAGGTTGACACAAGACCTCGCTGTGGTCCCAATGTTGACACAAGACCTCACTGTGGTCCCAAGGTTGACACAAGACCTCACTGTGGTCCCAAGGTTAACACAAGACCTCACTGTGGTCCCAAGGTTAACACAAGACCTCACTCTGGTCCCAAGGTTGACACAAGGCCTCACTCTGGTCCCAAGGTTAACACAAGACCTCACTCTGGTCCCAAGGTTGACACAAGGTCTCACTGTGGTCCCAAGGTTGACACAAGACCTCACTGTGGTCCCAAGGTTCACACATAAGGCCTCACTGTGGTCCCAAGGTTGACACAAGGCCTCACTGTGGTCCCAAGGTTGACACAAGACCTCACTGTGGTCCCAAGGTTGACACAAGACCTCACTGTGGTCCCAAGGTTGACACATAAGACCTCACTGTGGTCCCAAGGTTGACACATAAGACCTCACTGTGGTCCCAAGGTTGACACAAGACCTCACTGTGGTCCCAAGGTTGACACAAGACCTCACTGTGGTCCCAAGGTAGATACAAGACCTCACTGTGGTCCCAAGGTTGACACATAAGACCTCACTGTGGTCCCAAGGTTGACACGAGACCTCACTGTGGTCCCAAGGTTGACACAAGACCTCACTGTGGTCCCAAGGTTGACACATAAGACCTCATTGTGGTCCCAAGGTTGACACAAGACCTCACTGTGGTCCCAAGGTTGACACAAGACCTCACTGTGGTCCCAAGGTTGACACAAGACCTCACTGTGGTCCCAAGGTTGACACATAAGATCTCACTGTGGTCCCAAGGTTGACACAAGACCTCACTGTGGTCCCAAGGTTCACACAAGACCTCACTGTGGTCCCAAGGTTGACACATAAGACCTCACTGTGGTCCCAAGGTTGACACAAGACCTCACTGTGGTCCCAAGGTTGACACAAGACCTCACTGTGGTCCCAAGGTTAACACAAGACCTCACTGTGGTCCCAAGGTTGACACAAGACCTCACTGTGGTCCCAAGGTTGACACAATACCTCACTCTGGTCCCAAGGTTGACACAAGACCTCACTGTGGTCCCAAGGTTGACACAAGACCTCACTGTGGTCCCAAGGTTGACACATAAGACCTCACTGTGGTCCCAAGGTTGACACAAGACCTCACTGTGGTCCCAAGGTTCACACAAGACCTCACTGTGGTCCCAAGGTTCACACAAGACCTCACTGTGGTCCTAAGGTTCACACAAGACCCCCACCTTCCTCCTCCCTCACCCTGGTTATAACCTGACTCACGGGGGGGGGGGTCACTCCTGTCTAGCACACACACCAGCGACGAGGCGAAGCCAGGAGCTATGAATTGACCCCTGCAACCACAAATAGGTGAGTACACACACACACACACACACACACACACACACACACACACAACCACCACCACCACCACCACCACCACCACCACCACCACCACCACCACCACCACCACCACCACCACCACCACAACCACTACCACCACCACCCTAATCACTTTTTTCATCTACGCACCAGTACCTTCACCTTTTTAAATCTCAAAATATCTGAAGAGAACTCGGGCAGGTCGACCAATGAGTCACAAAGGCGCTGAGAAAACACCACAATGGTGTTGAAGATACCAATGTTGAGCAGCTGTAAGTAGGCCAAACCTCTACGAGGATATTATTGTTACATGTGAGTTGCTGAACAGTGTACGTGATTGTGAGTTGCTGAACAGTGTACGTGATTGTGAGTTGCTGAACAGTGTACGTGATTGTAAGTTGAGGAACAGTGTACGTGATTGTGAGTTGATGAACAGTTGACGTGATTGTGAGTTGATGAACAGTGTACGTGATTGTGAGTTGATGAACAGTTGACGTGATTGTGAGTTGAGGAACAGTGGAGGTGACTGAGAACTGCTGAACAGTTGACGTGACTGAGTTACTGAACAACTGACGTGATAATAGTTCCTTCTGTACATTATACCAGTGTTGTCTTTATTAAAGACAACTCTGGTATAACGTACAGGTACAGTACTAAGCAGAGGTACGTGTACAAGGAAGAGAAGCAGTACCTGTGTTATACCTGTAACTGGTTTCCAGAGTATTTTTGTTACTCTCTCAAAGCAGATTGAAACCACTCTAGTCTGTCGACTGCCCGATCAACTAGGGTGTTGCTGTTAGCAGTGTTTCTAAACCCGTAGATATTATAGTGCCTGGAGAATGATGGGAAGGAGATGGTAGTTCCACTTCCTAAGACCAAGAGCCTTTAAGCAGCATTAAGGCACCCTGCTTGAAGGAGATAATCTTAAACAAGATCACCTTGTTAACTAACAACTCTAACTACTGTCTTTAAACAAAACTCTCATTGTCTACTGCTGAGAAATAAGTTGCTAGGTGCTAAATTATGTGTTAGGTGTTTAAATCACCTGTGTGTGTGTGTGTGTGTGTGTGTGTGTGTGTGTGTGTGTGTGTGTGTGTGTGTGTGTGCGTGTGTATAAGAGATTTTTTTCTCTCTCTCACATATATATGAAGCTGCGGAAAGACGAAGAAGACCGCAGACGGAGTACAGCCTAAGAGGTCAGAGGCTTCAAAATTCACTCAAGAAAAGAGATCGTGGGGTGAGTATCAAACCGAGCACATCTCCTGAGGCGCACATCAACCAAATAACTGCTGCAGCATACTGGGTGCCTGGCAAACCTGAGAATGGCATTTCGACATCTAAGGAGTCATTCACCACACTGTACACTGTGTACGTCAGGCCCATATTGGAGTATGCAACGCAAGTATGGAGCCCACGTCTGGTCAAATACGTCAAGAAATTAGAGAAAGTGCAAAAATTTCCAACAAGACTAGTCGCGGAGTTGAGGGGTATGTCTTACAAGGTTGTCAGGTCTTACAACCTGACAACACTGGAAGACAGGAGGGGTAGGGATGACATGATATCGACATATAAAATACTGAGAGGAATTGACAAGGTGGATAGAGCCAGAATGTTTCAGAGATATAACACAGCAACAAGGGGTCACAGCTAGAAGTTGAAAACTCTGATGAGTCACAGGGATGTTAGGAAGTACTTCTTCAGTCATAGAGTCGTCAGGAAGTGGAACAATCTACAGAGTGATGTAGTGGAGGCAGGATCCATTCATATTATTATTATTATAATCAAAAAGAAGCGCTAAGCCACAAGGGCTATACAGCGGATCAATTCATAGCTTTAAGAAGAGGTATGATAACGCTTATGGGGCAGGGAGACAGTGGATCTAGTAGCGACCGGTGAAGAGGCGGGGCCAGGAGCTATGAATCGACCCCTGCAACCATAATTAGAGTACACAGAGTACAGGTGATTGTTTACAAACCTGTCGCGGATGAAGGGATTGGGTGAGTGACGTCACGAATGGGGTGTCAATCATCCAAGCCAACAAGAACTGACTAGACTTCAGTTACGATCACTGTCTGAGGCAAGTGAAGGTGGTACTTGAGGGAGAGAGCGATGAAGGTTGACGGGGCAGGCAGACAGGTAGAGCACGCACTCTAAACGTAGTGAAAGAAAGAGCCGTGGGCAAGTTTACACAGGTAAGATTAGGTTTGTTGAAAAATGAATAGGAAGATATCGTTCTTGTTATACTTAACATCTGTAGTAGATGAAAAGACTTATAACACCGGTTTAGAAAGTCACCTGAGGAAACACTAGAACATATTTATTACAAAAAGTTTCGGAGAGTGAGATGTGAGTGACACATGGTGACCTGAAGGTCACTATGTGTCTTTTCTCTGCAATTTAAGTTTCCTTTCCTGATAAGCCTCAAGAATTTTTAAAACTCTCTGTTGACTCTCCCCGAGAGAGCGGTCAAGGTTCCAACATTATCCTCACACCTGGCTTGCCCTGACCTTCACTATAACTAGTTCAGGGCTTCCTAACCTTTATACTAAGGGCCCAGCTGTGAAATTAGAGGAGAAGGCAGCGGGTAGCAAATTACAGTATTATCACCACTAAACCAGTGTGAGTGATTCAGCATAGCGGACGCCACAGCACGCAGTCCTGTGTTCAAAATGCGTAAAATTTTGCTAAGGAACAAGAAATATATATATAGGAGGATATATTAGAATATACTGAGTATATTGGATATATTGAATAATTTATACTGGACATATTGAATAACTTAAGTGTCAAAGCTGAACACTACATTTCTTTCGACAACTTGTTTTAATAAACTGTTATGATCATCACTTCAACCTGGTATGTTTTAGCGTTCAATCGGTATCCCCGTATCTTATAACCCCAACCCATTCTACCTCAATGTACACAAAATAAATAAGTCAAGAATGCTGAAGAAGGTTCTAATGTAACTAAATATCAGCATTGAAGAGATGATGAAGTGTATCATAAGAAATATTCACAAGATATTACAGGGAGAGTAATATACCAGTTTCTTGAACGAATATGTCAAGGTGACACCTACACAACACCGTCAATTCGAACCTTCCACTAAGATATACCTGCTTTATAAGTTTAAAGCCAATCGGAAGATGCATTCTCTAGCTATCGCACAGAAGACCACTCTCCCAAAATATGCCAGCACTTTTAAGTTTGAAGTCCCTCAGAGGTTACAATATCAAGTTACCGTTCTTTGAAGATTTGAAGCCGATCGGATGAAGCGTTCACGAATTATCGCATGAAAACCAGTATTTAAATTTTACCAGTTTCTTCAACTAACAAACTGGTACCGACACAGTCTAACATCAACCCAAACTTTTCTTTAATATAAATCGACGATCAAAATGTGATGACGATCACATGATCCAGTTACTGAACAGAAAAGAAAAAGCAACTGTGGCAACTACCAATTTGTATTAGATTAATTATCTTTTAATCTAACACCTCTCCACGTCATTCACTTCCTTTACAACCCCATCTATAAAATCTATAAATATATTAAGCAACTATAAAGACATCAAGAATCCCTGTATATAATGTATATATCTCCTACAAACCCTAACCTGATTATTATTATTATAATCAAGGGGGAAGCGTTAAACCCGTAGGATTATACAGCAACCCTAACCTGAGTCTTGCTCGATGTATAAAAACTTTAGTAACCTGCCAACTTTTCCATATATTTGTAACATCTGCCACATTGCTTCCCTATCTACCCTATCATATACCTTGTCTAAATCGATAAATGCGACAGTGTTCTTTACCTCTAAGTATCGTTCACTTAAATGCTTCAATGTAAATACCTGGGTTAAACAACCCCTCCCCATCTGTAAATCTTCCTGGCTTCTCTGCGACCTTCCTCTCTATCTTACACTTAACTCTTTTAATAATAATTCAACCACACACTTTACTTGGTATATTCAACAGGTTTATCTCCCTATAATTCTTACATTCTTACTTTTTTTTCCCTCTTACAAAACAACTACGCATATTCTCTGCCAGTCCTTTAGATACCTTCTTATCTTGCGCGCATACACCGAACAAATATACTAATAATAATAATTATTATTATTAGTAGTAGTAATAGTAGTAGTAGAAATAGTAGTAGCAACAATAGTAGTAAAAGCTGTAGTACCAGAAGCAGTGGCAATAGTAGTAGTAATAGTAGTGGTAGTGATAGTAGTAGTAGTAGTAGTGATAGTAGTAATAGTAGTGGTAGTGATACTAGTAGCAGTAATAGTAGTAGTGATAGCAGTAGTAATACTAGTGGTAGAGATAGTAGTAGCAGTAGTAGCGATAGTAGCAGTAATAGTAGTGGTAGAGATAGTAGGAACAGCAACAGTAGTAGTTATAGTAGTAGTTACAGTAGTGGTAGTGATAATAGTAGCAGTAGTAGTAGTAAAATGTAAGATAGGGAAGGAAAAGAGGAAAAAACGTTTTGAAATTCAAACCAAGAATTTGGACACTAGTTATTTGAAGGCAGCGGAACTTGCTACAAATCTATAACGGGACTGTTATGGTGATGGAGGGAGGGATGGAGAGCCGCAGTGACGCAGAAATGAAGGACGAGGAAGAATGAGAGCAGTAAGAGATATACCCAGATAAACGGGGTACATTTAGATATTCGTGAAGTGGGCCTCATGGGGATAAATGATAAGGGGACATTTTTTATAGAAAAATGAAGGAAGAGCGGAAGGGAAGGGTGGATGGCAAGGGAACAGATAGTGGGAGAGAGACACAGGGCGAGAGGGAGGATAGAAAGGAGATAGAGGAAAAGAAAGGGAGAGAAATGAACGACATGGCATTGTTTGGCTTACCTGGAGGTTGTTTCGGGAGTCAACGCCCCCGTGGCCCGGTCCATGACCAGGCCTCTCGCTGGCTCTGCTACACTTCATCTAGACTCCACCGTCCTTGACTACACTAGTGATCAGGGTAGTGGTTTAACACACCGTACTGTTGATGATCCACCCTGGCTGGGGCAATGAGGAGTACGGGTTCCAATCCTTTACAAATCGGCCGATATAAAAACGTTTGCAATAATAATAATATCTTTATTTCTACAAGTACATGTACAAGGTATACAGACCTACGTAACATCAATAACATTCTATCATATAGAAAGCCGCTTGTTATGCTGAGCATTTCGGGCAAATTAGGTCAATATTGTCCCGGGATGCGACCCACACCAGTCGACTAACATCCAGGTATCCATTTTATACTGATGGGTGAACACAGACAACAGGTGTAAGGAAACACGCCCACCGTTTCAACCCTTGCCGGGAATCAAACCCGGACACCTCACCGTGCGAAGCAAGAGCTTTTGCCACCAGGCCACGGGCCACCTGAATAAGAATATATAACACCGGGGCAGAGAGGCAGGAATCCAAAGGAAGGAGGAATGACAACAATATATTAAGCTTTAAATGGTTACGTGAGCACAGCTGGCATGTTCACTTGTTTATTTCTCCCAGGATAAGTGAGGTCAGAGGGAAGAGGACGAGTATTATGGACTTATATTCTGTGACCAATATCTGTTGCTTCTCAACATCCGTCAGTTTTTATTTGGTTTCTTGGTGATAATTCTTGCTTTCTTTAAACTCATTCTGTAAGAAGGTAGATGCAACGTGTTACACAAACACTGTTGTGGTTGTAATAATGCTGGTAGAATTACCTACCATGTGATAGGTAAAAGGACATATGTACAACCAGTGCGACTTTTTTTTTGCGGCAACGTTTCGCTCTCCAGGGTAACGGCTTGACAAAGCTCCTGGAGAACGAAAAGACGTCACAGTGAAATGTTGCATTTGTTGCACATGTCTCCTTTTCCCTAACATTGTTGAGGTAATTCTTGTGTGTAGTCTTCTGAAAATCTCGCCTAATGTGTAATGAATGTCAATCGTTACAATGAATCTTCTAAACAGTGGTAAGTGCAATGGGTGGTTGTCAGTGGTAAGAGAGATAAAACTGTAATCAATGGTACATGTTGGAGGGACTGACAGCCCATCTGTGGGGGTGGGCGGAGAGACCCAGCTAGGTGAAAAGGAAGCTAGATGGCTCTTATACACGCTATTATTGTTGGAGTTTTGAGTTGAATATTGTTGGTAGTGTCAAGATTCGCTTGGTTATAAGATTACCGCTATTAATATTTTATGACAAGGCAACGAGTGGTCACTGTAGATGATGGCTGTATCTATAACCTGTATATATTCTATCCAACCTGAAGGTCTAGACGTCACACAGACGACAGAGACCTTGAGTTTCACTCAACCTAAAGGTCTAGACGTCACACAGACGATAGACACCTTGAGTTTCACTCAACTTGAAGGTCTGGTCGTCACACAGACGACACAGACCTTATTAGTATATTCCACCAAATCTAAAGA
This sequence comes from Cherax quadricarinatus, assembly GCF_038502225.1. NCBI lineage: Eukaryota > Metazoa > Arthropoda > Malacostraca > Decapoda > Parastacidae > Cherax > Cherax quadricarinatus. The sequence continues at coordinate 10,236,864 of NC_091319.1, read as the reverse complement.
TCTTTCGCGTCATCAGCTATAATGAAATGATTTTATCATGGCGAGCATCATGCGCACTGTCCAGATAATGAGTAAGCATGTCAGTAGTGGAGCCTAGCTCATCCACCACACATTCCTCATGCCATACATGAACCCATGTTAAGAGACCTCCCTCCCTCCCTGCGGGCCTGCCTCCCTCCCTGCCTGCCTCCCTCTCTCCCTGCCTGCCTGCCTGCCTGCCTCCCTCTCTCCCTGCCTGCCTGCCTGCCTGCCTCCCTCTCTCCCTGCCTGCCTGCCTGCCTGCACTGCACCTCACACGCTCCCTGCAGTATATCGACAGGAGACACATACCACGAGTGCGTCTTGACGGCCGGTCCACTTGACCCTACATTTGCCTGAGCACTCGAGCACTCAGGAGGACCTGCTGCCCCTTGAAGAATCCTGAGGTCCACAGCGTAATGTCTGCCGAGTTTACAAGTACATGAAGTACTCTGTATCAGCGTTATAAATGATTTAGTGCTCACGCCATCAGTTCTGTATGAAAACAAGTTATGATATTTGAAATACACTATATATAAATATATACATGTATATATATATATATATATATATATATATATATATATATATATATATATATATATATATATATATATATATATATATATATAAATATATACATGTATATATATATATTCCAAATGAAGAGACGGAGATCAAGAGAGTGTAATGAAGACATTAAGACACTACACCACAAGTGCTTCACCCCCCACCAGACAATCCAAGAAAAAAGTGTGTTAACGATGTGGCCAGAGCGAGCATACCACCATAAACAGATCAACAGGAAGCACAAATTACAACAGACGTCGCCGTTTTTGCTCTAATGTTGCCCGCCGTTTACAGATGAGGTCTGAATTAGCAGAGCAGGAAGGGGAGGAAGGAGGCAGAAGAAGAATTAAGAGAAAGACGAAGGAGGAAGAGGAGTGGGAAGAAAAACGGAAAGAGTACAGTGAAGAATATAAATTGAAAGATACGGAAGAGGAATAGGAAGATAGGATGGATACCCAACAACGGTACGCTAACAGATGATGGTCCATTGATACCCAACAACGGTACGCTAACAGATGATGGTCCACTGATACCCAACAACGGTACGCTAACAGATGATGGTCCACTGATACCCAACAACGGTAGGCTAACAGATGATGGTCCACTGATACCCAACAACGGTATGTTAACAAATGGTCCACAGATACCCAACAACGGTACGTTAACAGATGATGGTCCACTGATACCCAACAACGGTACGCTAACAGGTGATGGTCCATTGATACCCAACAACGGTACGTTAACAGATGATGGTCCACTGATACCCGGTACACCAACAGTTTGTTGGATCGTTATAACACAGTAAGTTATGTTAGTTAAGGCATATCAGGAAACAGGACAAGTGTTTCCTGACGCGGGTCTTAGTCATATGATGACCCACAGCTGGAGCGTTTGGTCATCTGACCGAGGCCTTCCTCTGGCTTACTCATCCACCCCTTTAAAAATAATGGTCATTATAACCATTAGGAACTAGGTTTAATACAGCAGTAACTGGATGGTGTAAACACCAGGCCATAACACAACAGTAACTGGATGGTGTAAACACCAGGCCATAACACAACAGTAACTGGATGGTGTAAACACCAGGCCATAACACAACAGTAACTGGATGGTGTAAACACCAGGCCATAACACAACAGTAACTGGATGGAGGTGTGAAGGGCAGGACATAACACTACTGTAACTGGATGGAGGTGTGGAGGGCAGGTCATAACACAACAGTAACCGGATGAAGGTGTGAAGGGCAGGCCATAACACAACAGTAACTGGATGGAGGTGTGAAGGGCAGGACATAACACAACAGTAACTGGATGGAGGTGTGAAGGTCAGGCCATAACACAACAGTAACTGGATGTAGGTGTGAAGGGCAGGACATAACACAACAGTAACTGGATGTAGGTGTGAAGGGCAGGACATAACACAACAGTAACTGGATGGAGGTGTGAAGGGCAGGTCATAACACAACAGTAACGTTGGGAACCCCGGCCTGGGAAGGTGTGTTAAGACTGCAGATCAGCGCTACGTACGTCCCTCAGTGTGCAACGTAATTTACACCCCATGACGGTAACGACCCATCAGCGTACATCCTGCCCCCTTAATTACTCCCCCAAACTGAGTACAATTATCCTCAGCTTTTATGCCGTCGTTCACTTTAACAGGAGGAGCCTTGAGGCTGAGGAAGTTACCTTTCCGTTAATGATAAAACAAGATTACCTTCCCCCCCCCTCTCGCATTCAATCAGTATAGAGGCTAGAGAGAGTCTAGTGATTGCATACCATCTGCAACAAACTCCAAATTGGATGATGTTTTGGAGAGCAGCACAACCATCTATCTATCTATCTGTCTGTCTAGAGTAAACTTATCGACCTGAAGCATCAGTTGATAAATGAGACACTTGTTCAACATTTGGGTATCTTTATTCTGGATACGTTTCACTAGTCAGTGGCTTCTTCAGTCCAATGCAGAGAAAGGTGGAAAGTGAGGAGGAGTTTGAGGTAATCTGTCCCTCAGCCTGGAGTCGATATTGTCAGTGAAGTTATTTAATGAGTGAAAACTCTGACTGACGTGTACCTTGGCAGTTAAGAACAGTGTCCGTCCCTGTTCCCCTCATCAGCTTCTTGAACAACTTTGTCAAGAGTGTGGACCAAAGAATGTAAAAGGTAAAACGATATAAACAATACTGAAGGACACACGTGCATGCCAGTCAGGACATCTTTATTGAATGCTGTTCAGTCCTGGAACCCTGGTCACTTTATTTGGAGTAACCAACGTCCCGGGAACGAACCGTATCCAATAATAATAATAATCTTTATTTCTACGAGTACATGATACAACTATTACAATCCTAGGTAACATCACTGGCATACTACATGAAAGACCCTGGTTATGCAGAGCATTTAAGGTAACTTAGGTTAATCTTGTCCCACCAGGATGCGACCCACAACAGTCGATTAACACGTAGGTACTTATTTACTGCTAGGTGAACAGGGGCAGCTGGTGTGAGGAAATATGCCCAACGTTTCACACGTGTGAACTGAGTACGCTACCAACCCAGCCACGAGCGCCCACAAAGATGTCCTACGTGTAAGCGCTTGTGTCCTTGTTATCCACAGGAACTAACCTTGCAGCAAAATCCCAAATTCCACAGCACAGTTTAGTGATCATCTCAGTTACAGTTACCAAGGCTCCCTCTCTCCGCCCCCAACAAATTCTACAGAGGTAACTTCAATACTTACCGTGGAATTATATTGACTTATAGCTGCAGATAAAGGTCACGGTAGAAATATATTGACATAAAGGCCCTCCCCCCCCAGGTAAAGGTCAACGTGGAAATAATATTGATCGCCGGAGTTATCAGAGTGGCATGCCAGTGATAAATATCTCTGGCTAAACAGAACGTCATCGACAACATTATTTTGCAAGTCAACACACACACACATACACACACGCACACACATACACAGAGGGTGAACATGCGCAGTCTCGAGTGTCAATTGAGGGAGGAGCTGCCCTCAGCACCCAGCTACAGGATCCGGCTGCTGGAGCCGGCTGTGCAACCCTGCTGAAGAACCTGGCTGCAGGATCTTGCTATAAGCCCAGGCGGAAGACGTTTTCAGAAGCTGGACTGAAGACCTGACTGTCTGCAGAAGCCGGCCTGAAGACCTAACTGGCTGCAGAAGCCAGCCTGAAGATCTAACTGGCTCCAGAAGTCAGCCAGAAGACCTGACTGGCTGCAGATGCCAGCCTGAAGACCTAACTGGTTGAAGAAGCCGGCCTGAAGACCTAACTGGCTGCAGAAGCCGGCCTGAAGACCTAACTGGCTGCAGAAGCCGGCCTGAAGACCTAACTGGTTGCAGAAGCCGGCCTGAAGACCTAACTGGCTGCAGAAGCCAGCCTGAAGGCCTGACTGGCTGCAGAAGCCGGCCTGAAGACCTAACTGGTTGCAGAAGCCGGCCTGAAGACCTAACTGGCTGCAGAAGCCGGCCTGAAGACCTAACTGGCTGCAGAAGCCGGCCTGAAGACCTAACTGGTTGCAGAAGCCGGCCTGAAGACCTAATTGGCTGCAGAAGCCGGCCTGAAGACCTAACTGGCTGCAGAAGCCGGCCTGAAGACCTAACTGGTTGCAGAAGCCGGCCTGAAGACCTAACTGGCTGCAGAAGCCAGCCTGAAGACCTAACTGGCTGCAGAAGCCAGCCTGAAGGCCTGACTGGCTGCAAAAGCCAGCCTGAAGACCTAACTGGCTGCAGAAGCCAGCCTGAAGGCCTGACTGGCTGCAGAAGCCAGCCTGAAGACCTGACTGGAATATCGTGACCAACAGCCTCCTATCTGATGGGCGGAGCTGACAGCACTTTTAATACGGAGGGATGAGATGAGTAGCAAGAAAACAGGAGGAAAGAGAAGAGAAAAGAAGGCAAGGAGAAAAAGAGCTGGCATGAGTGAAAAAAAAAGCAGAAGAGAAATAAGAACACAAGCGAGGTAAGTTCTGTGACTCTCTCCTTCCAAACCTTGGACAGCTGCATACACCACAACAGCAAATACAACAACAGCAAAAACCACAGCAGCAAATACAACAACGGCAAATACAACAACGGCAAATACAACAACAGTAAATACCACAACAGAAAATACCACAACAGCAAATATAACAACAGCAAAAACTACAACAACAAATACAACAGCAAATACACAACAGCAAATACAAAAACAACAAATACCACAACAGGAAATACAACAGCAAATACACAACAGCAAATACCACACTGAGTGTGTGTGTGTGTGTGTGTGTGTGTGTGTGTGTGTGTGTGTGTGTGTGTGTGTGTGTGTGTGTGTGTGTGTGTGTGTGTGTAAAAGTAGAAAGCCCTCACTCGTGCAGCAAGAAGAATACTTATAGTTTTTGTACTTTGAGTCCAGGATGGCTGACCACCACCACACTTTACCACACCCGCTGAGCACACCCTGGTGTGACCCTCTTGTGACCGGGAGAGTACAGGGAGGGTGGCGCAAGGAAGAGTGAAGGAACACCAGGGAAAGGAAACGAAAAGAAGGAAACATGAACGGAAACGAAGGAGGAAGGGGAGGGGAAGGAATTTCTAGGAGTTGGTGAGGTAGGGGAAAATTATATTAGTTACACACAAGTCTACGCAATACTTGTACCGTAGTACAGTAACAATGATCCAGTTAAATTATTATTGACAGAAGTAATAGCAGAAACAGTAAAGTATCGGTGGTGGTGGCAGTAGTAGTGGCAGCAGCGGCAGCAGCAGCAGCAGCAGTAGTAGTAGTAGTAGTAGTAGTAGACAGATCAATACCGGTAAGATATATATATATATATATATATATATATATATATATATATATATATATATATATATATATATATATATATATATATATATATATATATATAATATATATATATATATATATATATATATATATATATATATATATATATATATAATATATATATATATATAATATATATATATATATATATATATATATATATATATATATATATATATATATATGTCGTGCCGAATATGTAAAACTGGTCAATTAGCAAGAACTCATTTAAAATTAAGTCCTTTCTAAAATTTTCTCTTATACGTTTAAAGATATATTTTTTTCATTAATGTTAATGTAAAAATTTATAATTTTGCACCAAAAGAATCTTAGAAAACTTACCTAACCTTATTATAACAAGAACAATTTATTTTAGCCTAACCTAACTAAATATATTTTAGATTTGTTTACAATAATTTAATACTAAACAAGCACAGTGAAATGTATTTTTTTCGTTAGGTTCAGAATGATTTTGGCGAAATTATTGCATACACAAATTTTCACTTGTCCTATATGGCAAAATGAGCGTTGCTATTTAAGCCAAGATCGCAAGTTTTGCCTATTCGGCACGACATATATATATATACATATAATATAATATATATATATATATATATATATATATATATATATATATATATATATATATATATATATATATATATATATATATATATATATATACTGAACGTTTACTTTAGTCCTTGTCCCTATTTCAGAGAGTAAAATATTTTTGTCTAGTGATGAAATGTACGTCCTTAATGACCATTGTTTAGTTGACAGGCTTTAAATCCCATTAACCAAGCAACCAGCTGGGGTAAGCCAGTGGCTACTTCAGTAGTTACGTGACATCTGAATAAGACCCGCTTCAGAAGACAACTGTCCTGTTTCCTGACGAACAAAACCTGCCGTTCGCCACTGACAGCAGCAGCGCCACACTGCGGCAGTCTCAAGAATTCCCAAAGTTAACAAAATCTAGCATGCCGAGGGAGACTCCCCAGCCTGCACACACACACACACACACACATACGATGTATCACCGTGTAAAAGTCTGGCTATAATAATTTGTTCCTTCAATATTTGATGTGCATAATCTTAACATAGTGGTGCGAGTGGTGTTTGTGTTGTGGTGGCGATATTAGCATCAACCCACAGCAACATAAACAGGGGCTACGACCAGCCAGTTGCGGGGACAACTCGTGTCTTCAAGAATGGTGCCTTGATCTTGGGGGTCTTAATATGCCTTCAAGGATAGTGTCTTGATATTGGGTCTAATATCTTCAAGGATGGTGCCTTGATGTGTCTTAATAGCTTCAAGATTGGTGCCTCGATGTTGTCTCAAAACCTTCAAGGATGGTGCCTTGATGTTGCATCCTAATGCATTCAAGAATGGTGCCTTGAAATTGTCATAATACCTTCAAGGCAGGTCTTACCTGTACCCACAAGCCAAGTCTTACCTGTGCACCCACAAGCCAGGTCTTACATGTGCACCCACAAGCCAGGTCTTACCTGTAAGGAAAAAGCTACAGGTTACATATATAATGATCACACACAATTTATGGAAGGTTTACAGGTTTGTTTCAAGAAAGTGACAACTCTAATTCCTTAGATCAAAAGCCCACCACCGGCATCAAGGTATCAGCCACAGACTTATAGACCATCAACACCCTTCAAGGCGTCTTGATGCAAGTCAAGGCCTCTGCCTTTCCTTGGATCAAACCTGATTACTGGTCATTCCCTCAGCGCTGCATGACCTGCACTCTGGAAGATGGATGGGGGGAAGGGGACAGATATTGCTTTCCAAATGGTCATATGAACTGTCATGTCGGTGCACTTCCTAAATACTTCCCCCGACCCCCTCACAGTTCTAAATATTGTCGCAGCAATAGCCTGGTTGACCCGTCAAGCACCAGACAAGAGTACACGCACATGTACACTGGAGACACAGCTCAACCAACCATTCGTAACTCTAACAAATTGTTACACACACACACACACACACATTTTTCCTACTGCTGTTGCTAATCTTGTAGCTGCTGTTGTTACTGTTGTAGCTCTTGTTATTACTGTCGCTACTGTTGCTACTACTGTTGGCGCCGTCACTGGGGTTGGATGACAAGGAAACAAATGATCACACATGGCGTTGCTTCAGCTACTGTTTCTCAACCAGTTCTTATTCTTCTCTTGTTTGTTGATATATATCTTTACTTTTTATAAGTCTTTAACCCTGTATCCAGACATTCATTTTCTCGCCGACTGCAACCTTTGTACTCGACTCTAATGTTATTGCACAAAGATGTTGAACGTTTGTATCTATCATGAATTAATCATTCTCTATCTATCTCTCTGTCTCTATTTATCTCTCTCTCTGTCTCTTTATCTCTCTCTCTGTCTCTTTATCTCTCTCTCTCTCTCTCTCTGTCTCGTGGAATCATCCCTGAATTATTCAGCTCTTCATCCTCCACTTCCTCCGGCAGCCTTCTGCTATATTATTTTAATATCAAATATCTAGATAGATTTAGAGCTAAACAGAGTGAAGGTTATCCTAACACAGTTACATATATACTCACATTATCAACAAACACGCAAAATTTAACAAGTTCACAAACAAGCGTTACCTACACAGGCATACAAAAATACGCACACGCACGAAATACACACACACACACACACTGGGTGGTAGAATATGTAGGCTCCGGGAAGACAGTGACAGACACAGGGACAGAGTGAGACAGACAGACAACAGGAGGAGGTATGGGCGCTGAGAGAGACCAGCTGCCAAGCGCTCTGTTCCCTCGTGTTGGTAGTTCATCTCTCTAGTCTCTTCAAACACACACACGTACGCTCATACATACATACATACACAGATGTGACTTGTAAATGGACCAAGTTGCACCGAAACGTCTTCGTAAGTTTCTCTCTCCTGTGTGCGGGTTATCTGTGTATTGTTCCAGCCACGGTATTGTACCTTTTTGTTCTTTTCTATACATGTATACATAAATACATGTATACAGTACATTAAGCGGTGGAGGCAAGTTCCACACACAGCTTCAAGGATACGTATGATAGGGGCCAGGAGCCGAGACTATCCCTGAAATCACAATTAATTATAAATAAAAAGGCAACACTTTATTGTCATGTTTAGTGTTTTGTCTAAACATTTATTATATCTGCCTAAAGTTACCTCTCGTACATGTAGTAACATCTCCCGTGTTCTAAGTTACCTCTCGTACATGTAGTAACATCTCCCGTGTTCTAAGTTACCTCTCGTACATGTAGTAACATCTCCCATGTTCTTGGTTACCTCTCGTACATGTAGTAACATCTCCCATGTTCTTGGTTACCTCTCGTACATGTAGTAACATCTCCCGTGTTCTTGGTTACCTCTCGTACATGTAGTAACATCTCCCGTGTTCTAAGTTACCTCTCGTACATGTAGTAACATCTCCCGTGTTCTAAGTTACCTCTCGTACATGTAGTAACATCTCCCGTGTTCTAAGTTACCTCTCGTACATGTAGTAACATCTCCCGTGTTCTAAGTTACCTCTCGTACATGTAGTAACATCTCCCGTGTTCTTGGTTACCTCTCGTACATGTAGTAACATCTCCCGTGTTCTAAGTTACCTCTCGTACATGTAGTAACATCTCCCGTGTTCTTGGTTACCTCTCGTACATGTAGTAACATCTCCCGTGTTCTAAGTTACCTCTCGTACATGTAGTAACATCTCCCGTGTTCTAAGTTACCTCTCGTACATGTAGTAACATCTCCCGTGTTCTAAGTTACCTCTCGTACATGTAGTAACATCTCCCGTGTTCTTGGTTACCTCTCGTACATGTAGTAACATCTCCCGTGTTCTTGGTTACCTCTCGTACATGTAGTAACATCTCCCGTGTTCTAAGTTACCTCTCGTACATGTAGTAACATCTCCCGTGTTCTAAGTTACCTCTCGTACATGTAGTAACATCTCCCGTGTTCTTGGTTACCTCTCGTACATGTAGTAACATCTCCCGTGTTCTTGGTTACCTCTCGTACATGTAGTAACATCTCCCGTGTTCTTGGTTACCTCTCGTACATGTAGTAACATCTCCCGTTTTCTTGGTTACCTCTCGTACATGTAGTAACATCTCCCGTGTTTTAAGTCACTGCTCGTACATGTAGTAACATCTCCCGTGTTCTAAGTTACCTCTCGTACATGTAGTAACATCTCCCGTATTCTAAGTTATCTCTCGTACATGTAGTAACATCTCCCGTGCTCTAAGTTACCTCTCGTACATGTAGTAACATCTCCCGTGTTCTAAGTCATCTCTTGTGCATGTAGTAACATCTCCCGTGTTCTAAGTTACCTCTCGTACATGTAGTAACATCTCCCGTGTTCTAAGTTACCTCTCGTACATGTAGTAACATCTCCCGTGTTCTAAGTTACCTCTCGTACATGTAACATCTCCCGTGTTCTAAGTTACCTCTCGTACATGCAGCAACATCTCCCGTGTTCTAAGTCACCTCTCGTACATGTAGTAACATCTCCCGTGTTCTAAGTCATCTCTCGTACATGTAGTAACATCTCCCGTGTTCTTGGTTACCTCTCGTACATGTAGTAACATCTCCCGTGTTCTTGGTTACCTCTCGTACATGTAGTAACATCTCCCGTGTTCTAAGTTACCTCTCGTACATGTAGTAACATCTCCCGTGTTCTAAGTTACCTCTCGTACATGTAGTAACATCTCCCGTGTTCTAAGTCATCTCTTGTGCATGTAGTAACATCTCCCGTGTTCTAAGTTACCTCTCGTACATGTAGTAACATCTCCCGTGTTCTAAGTTACCTCTCGTACATGTAGTAACATCTCCCGTGTTCTAAGTTACCTCTCGTACATGTAGTAACATCTCCCGTGTTCTAAGTTACCTCTCGTACATGCAGTAACATCTCCCGTGTTCTAAGTCACCTCTCGTACATGTAGTAACATCTCCCGTGTTCTAAGTCATCTCTCGTACATGTAGTAACATCTCCCGTGTTCTAAGTCACCTCTCGTACATGTAGTAACATCTCCCATGTTCTAAGTCATCTCTCGTACATGCAGTAACATCTCCCGTGTTCTAAGTTATCTCTCGTACATGCAGTAACATCACCCGTGTTCTAAGTTATCTCTCGTAAATGTAGTAACATCTCCCGTGTTCTAAGTCATCTCTCATGCAGTAACATCTCCCGTGTTCTAAGTTACCTCTCGTACATGCAGTAACATGTCCCGTGTTCTAAGTTATCTCCCGTACATGCAGTAACATCTCCCGTGTTCTAAGTTATCTCTCGTACATTCAGTAACATCTCCCGTGTTCTAAGTCACCTCTCGTACATTCAGTAACATCTCCCGTGTTCTAAGTTACCTCTCGTACATGTAGTAACATCTCCCGTGTTCTAAGTCACCTCTCGTACATGTAGTAACATCTCCCGTGTTCTAAGTTATCTCTCGTACATTCAGTAACATCTCCCGTGTTCTAAGTTATCTCTCGTACACTCAGTAACATCTCCCGTGTTCTAAGTCACCTCTCGTACATGTAGTAACATCTCCCGTGTTCTAAGTTATCTCTCGTACATGCAGTAACATCTCCCGTGTTCTAAGTCACCTCTCGTACATGTAGTAACATCTCCCGTGTTCTAAGTTATCTCTCGTACATTCAGTAACATCTCCCGTGTTCTAAGTTACCTCTCGTACATGTAGTAACATCTCCCGTGTTCTAAGTTATCTCTCGTACATGTAGTAACATCTCCCGTGTTCTAAGTCACCTCTCGTACATGTAGTAACATCTCCCGTGTTCTAAGTTATCTCTCGTACATGTAGTAACATCTCCCGCGTTCTAAGTTATCTCTCGTACATGTAGTAACATCTCCCGTGTTCTAAGTCATCTCTCGTACATGTAGTAACATCTCCCGTGTTCTAAGTTATCTCTCGTACATGTAGTAACATCTCCCGCGTTCTAAGTTACCTCTTGTACATGTAGTAACATCTCCCGTGTTCTAAGTTATCTCTCGTACATTCAGTAACATCTCCCGTGTTCTAAGTTACCTCTCGTACATGTCAGTAACATCTCCCGTGTTATTGGTTACCTCTCGTACATGTAGTAACATCTCCCGTGTTCTAAGTCACCTCTCGTACATGTAGTAACATCTCCCGTGTTCTAAGTTATCTCTCGTACATGTAGTAACATCTCCCGTGTTCTAAGTTACCTCTCGTACATGTAGTAACATCTCCCGTGTTATTGGTTACCTCTTGTACATGTAGTAACATCTCCCGTGTTCTTGGTTACCTCTCGTACATGTAGTAACATCTCCCGTGTTATTGGTTACCTCTCGTACATGTAGTAACATCTCCCGTGTTATTGGTTACCTCTCGTACATGTAGTAACATCTCCCGTGTTATTGGTTACCTCTCGTACATGTAGTAACATCTCCCGTGTTATTGGTTACCTCTCGTACATGTAGTAACATCTCCCGTGTTATTGGTTACCTCTCGTACATGTAGTAACATCTCCCGTGTTATTGGTTACCTCTCGTACATGTAGTAACATCTCCCGTGTTCTTGGTTACCTCTCGTACATGTAGTAACATCTCCCGTGTTGTAAGTCATCTCTCGTACATGTAGTAACATCTCCCGTGTTCTAAGTTATCTCTCGTACATGTAGTAACATCTCCCGTGTTCTAAGTCATCTCTCGTACATGTAGTAACATCTCCCGTGTTCTAAGTTATCTCTCGTACATGTAGTAACATCTCCCGTGTTCTAAGTCACCTCTCGTACATGTAGTAACATCTCCCGTGTTCTAAGTTATCTCTCGTACATGTAGTAACATCTCCCGTGTTCTAAGTCATCTCTCGTACATGCAGTAACATCTCCCGTGTTCTAAGTCACCTCTCGTACATGTAGTAACATCTCCCGTGTTCTAAGTTATCTCTCGTACATGTAGTAACATCTCCCGTGTTCTAAGTTATCTCTCGTACATTCAGTAACATCTCCCGTGTTCTAAGTTATCTCTCGTACATGTAGTAACATCTCCCGTGTTCTAAGTTATCTCTCGTACATTCAGTAACATCTCCCGTGTTCTAAGTCATCTCTCGTACATGCAGTAACATCTCCCGTGTTCTAAGTCACCTCTCGTACATGTAGTAACATTTCCCGTGTTCTAAGTTATCTCTAGTACATTCAGTAACATCTCCCGTGTTCTAAGTTATCTCTCGTACATTTAGTAACATCTCCCGTGTTCTAAGTTATCTCTCGTACATTCAGTAACATCTCCCGTGTTCTAAGTTATCTCTCGTACATGTAGTAACATCTCCCGTGTTCTAAGTTATCTCTCGTACATGTAGTAACATCTCCCGTGTTCTAAGTCATCTCTCGTACATGTAGTAACATCTCCCGTGTTCTAAGTTACCTCTCGTACATGCAGTAACATCTCCCGTGTTCTAAGTCACCTCTCGTACATGTAGTAACATCTCCCGTGTTCTAAGTTATCTCTCGTACATGCAGTAACATCTCCCGTGTTCTAAGTCATCTCTCATGCAGTAACATCTCCCGTGTTCTAAGTTATCTCTCGTACATGCAGTAACATCTCCCGTGTTCTAAGTCATCTCTCATTCAGTAACATCTCCCGTGTTCTAAGTTATCTCTCGTACATGTAGTAACATCTCCCGTGTTCTAAGTTATCTCTCGTACATGTAGTAACATCTCCCGTGTTCTAAGTTATCTCTCGTACATGTAGTAACATCTCCCGTGTTCTAAGTTATCTCTCGTACATGCAGTAACATCTCCCGTGTTTGACTCCACTGCTCACAATAACACACATTTCAACACAAGCAACATGGTACCTCTCTCTTTGAATATTTCACATTTTACACCTCTAGTTTTTTCTAATTTTTTAATACTAGTTCACATTCACACTTATTCTGGCCATGCTGCTTGTTATTGCACTTCCGTGGTTGATCTGTACTAGTCGCTGGTGTTTCTCATCTTCCCTCACACTTTCCTTAATCTCTGAATTATCTTATAAAGTTACACTTACGTCTCATTATTAACAGAAGACGAAAGTAATATTTCGTACATAGTGAAGGATGACAGGTCGTAAGCGAGACTCTCTCATGGTTCCCAGGTCGAGCTTGGTCAGTCAGCAAGCAGCCTGATACCAAGCACTTGTTCAACGTAACCTTGTCTGCTTCCCACACACACTTCGCGCCTCAAGAGTTGAGCCTTTGTTTTTCTCTTTATTTATAGTTAAGTAAGTTATACAGGTTTATATACCTAAGTAAACATAATCTACTCAAATAATTGTATGTCGGGAAAGTTCATTAAATGACGCTGGGGATCGCGCAAGAAAATGGCCACTGTAAAATATGGATGAAGTTAATTTAGAATGGAATGATATTGTATCATATTTAATAAAGAACTAAGCGCGCGAGGGTTATTTAGTGCAAGGAGTGGTGGAGGCTTGTGTCAACAGTCTAATACTTGTGTAGCATATACTGTGATAACCCTATTATACAGGTAGGCTCCCTAGCCAAGACTTGAGCCACGCGACACAGGCCGCCCCACACAGCCCTCTACCTCACTCTCCACTTGACCTACGGGACAGGCAGACTGACAGGCCGGGCTCAGCTACATATTTCAATATATCGCCTACATAACAATTTAACATTTTATTTCTTGCTACCATCACTTGTAACCACGAACTCAACACTTGATCCTCCCTCTGCTAATCGTGAACTCACCTCGAAGCACCTTTCCTAGTATTCTAGATGCTCACGGCGTTCAATCACTCTCGTTGCCACAAGAACCTCAGAGGCCATGTTGCACGGAAACTACAAAACTGCTGGAAGAGTAGGGATGAAACACGAGGCTCAAGCCTCTCCCTTGATCCCAAGATGTGAATGACAGTCGGTCAAGAAGACTGTCATACCATCACCACCAGTCATCTTCTCACATCCTTCCATCACCACAACTGTCCGTATTACCACCACACTGAAGACTGTAACACTATTACCACCAGTGTTAAACACTGAAGACTGTAACACCATCACCACCAGTGTTAAACACTGAAGACTGTAACACCATCACCACCAGTGTTAAACACTAAAGACTAACACCATCACTACCAGTGTTAAACATTGAAGATTGTAACACCATCACCACTAGCGTTAAACACTGAAGACTGTAACACCAACACCACCATTGTTAACACTGGTGGTGTTGGTGTTACAGTCTTCAGTGTTTAACACTGGTGGTGTTGGTGTTACAAACACTGAAGACTGTAACACCAACACCACAAGTGTTAAAAACTGGTGTATCTCCTGGAATAACCGAATCTCCAACTCTCTTCTTTCCATTCCTCCAGCAATCTACGTCACAAAAGAGTCTTTACTTATGTCGTGGAGGAAGGCTTATGCGAAAAACAGAAAAGGAAGAATGAGATAGATAAAAGAAAAGGAGGAATGAGATAGATAAATGAAAAGGAGGAATGAGATAGATAAAAGAAAAGGAGGAATGAGATAGATAAAAGAAAAGGAGGAGGAAAGAGAAGCCTGAGACGAGATCCTGAAGAGTGTTCACAGTAGTGATGATCTCCGGTTTAATCTTGACACAGTCATCTCACCTCCTTCTATCCTTCCATCACCACAACTCTCTATATCACCACCACCTTCCATCACCACAACTCTCTATATCACCACCACCATCCATCACCACAACTCTCTATATCACCACCACCATCCATCACCACAACTTTCTATATCACCACCATCCTCCATCACCACAACTCTCTATATCACCACCACCCTCCATCACCACAACTCTCTATATCACCGCCACCATCCATCACCACAACTCTCTATATCACCACCATCCTCCATCACCACAACTCTCTATATCACCACCACCCTCCATCACAACTCTCTATATCACCACCACCATCCATCACCACAACTCTCTATATCACCATCACAACCACCCCTCACCCTCTCACACATTAACTACCACCATCACAACCACCCTCACCCTCCCACACAGTAACTACCACAATCACAACCACCGCTCACCCTCCCACACAGTAACTACCACAATCACAACCACCGCTCACCCTCCTACACAGTAACTACCACCATCACAACCACCCCTCACCCTCTCACACAGTAACTACAACCATCACAACCACCCCTTACCCTCCCACACAGTAACTACCATCACAACCACCCCTTACCCTCCCACACACTAACTACCACCATCACAACCACCCCTCACCCTCCCACACAGTAACGACCACCATCACAACCACCCCTTACCCTCCCACACAGTAACTACCACCATCACAACCACCCCTCACCCTCCCACACAGTAACTACCACCATCACAACCACCCCTCACCCTCCCACACAGTAACTACCACCATCACAACCACCCCTCACCCTCCCACACAGTAACGACCACCATCACAACCACCCCTTACCCTCCCACACAGTAACTACCACCATCACAACCACCCCTCACCCTCCCGCACAGTAACTACCACCACCACAACCACCCCTCACCCTCCCACACATTAACTACCACCATCACAACCACCCTCACCCTCCCACACAGTAACTACCACAATCACAACCACCCCTCACCCTCCCACACAGTAACTACCACCATCACAACCATCCCTCACAGTAACTACCACCATCACAACTACCCTCACCCTCCCACACAGTAACTACCACCATCACAACCATCCCTCACAGTAACTACCACCATCACAACTACCCCTCACCCTCCCACACAGTAACTACCACCATCACATCTACCCCTCACCCTCCCACACAGTAACTACCACCATCACAACCATCCCTCACAGTAACTACCACCATCACAACTACCCTCACCCTCCCACACAGTAACTACCACCATCACAACCACCCCTCACCCTCCCACACAGTAACTACCACCATCACAACCACCCCTCGCCCTCCCTCACAGTAACTACCACCATCACAACCACCCTCACCCTCCCACACAGTTACTACCACCATCACAATCACCCCTCACCTTCCCACACAGTAACTACCCCCATCACAACCACCCCTCACCCTCCCTCACAGTAACTACCACCATCACAACTACCCCTCCCCCTCCCACACAGTTACTACCACCATCAGAACCCCCCGTCACCCTCCCTCACAGTAACTACCACCATTACAACTACCCCTCACCCTCCCACACAGTAACTACCACCATCACAACCACCCCTCACCCTCCCACACAGTAACTACCACCATCACAACCACCCCTCACCCTCCCACACAGTAACTACCACCATCACAACCACCCCTCACCCTCCCACACAGTAACTACCACCATCACAACTACCCCTCACCCTCCCACACAGTAACTACCACCATCACAACTACCCCTCACCCTCCCACACAGATACTACCACCATCACAACTACCCCTCACCCTCCCACACAGTAACTACCACCATCACAACCACCCCTCACCCTCCCTCACAGTAACTACCACCATCACAACTACCCCTCACCCTCCCACACAGTAACTACCACCATCACAACATGCCCCAACACAGGTAACGTCTTTACACTGCCAAACTCTCTCACATCATCAGACCTTCAGGACGCCTCGCTTCTCCTGGTTTCCAATCATCTCCTCACATTAACTTTCGTAACTAACGGATGAACTTAAGGATCAGGATCACTCAGCAAAATGAAAAAGATAGTTAAAAATTCTTCCGAGTGAGCGATATTTGTGAACAGTGTGACTTTGTCAATGGTCCAAGTCGGACCGAAACGTCGTCGTAAGCTTCTGTCTTTTATGTGCGGGTTATTTGTGTATCGTTCCAGTCACGGTATTGTGTCTTTTTGTTATTTATAGAATATGTCCATCTAACATCTGCCACTTATCCAACCTCCACAGTAACCCCACAAGGACTCATCAAGCCTCAAATCTATTAACCTACTAAGTACTCAGCAAACCTCATATCCATCAACCTACAAGTACTCAACAAACCTTACATTTATCACCCACAAGTACTCAAACCTCACATCCATCAACCCACAAGTACTCAGCAAATCTCACATCCATCAACCCACAAGTACTCAGCAAACCTCACATCCATCAACCCACAAGTACTCAGCAAACCTCACATCCATCAACCCACAAGTATTCAGCAAACCTCACATCCATCAACCCACAAGTACTCAGCAAACCTCACATCCATCAACCCGCAAGTATTCAGCAAACCTCACATCCATCAACCCACAAGTACTCAGCAAACCTCACATCCATCAACCCAGAAGTACTCAACAAACCTCACATCCATCAACCCACAAGTACTCAGCAAACCTCACATCCATCAACCCACAAGTACTCAGCAAACCTCACATCCATCAACCCACAAGTACTCAGCAAACCTCACATCCATCAACCCAGAAGTACTCAACAAACCTCACATCTATCAACCCACAAGTACTCAACAAACCTCACATCTATCAACCCACAAGTACTCAGCAAACCTCACATCCATCAACCCACAAGTACTCCACAAACCTCACATCCATCAACCATTACTACTGCGAGTACTATCATCTTCCTTCATCTCGCCACGACGTCGCCGCCAGAGTTTCCCTTAAGGTAGGTAAGGGAAGCGGTCGGGCAGCCGGGGAGTAAATTACCCGAAATGGGGTAAAAATGGAAATCTCGAGGGGGTAATAAATGCTCAGTAAACACATAAATAAAACTGCACAAAAATTTAACTGCACAAAAATTTATTATCTGATAAGCAAGGCAAATTATGTAAGTTATATTGTTTACATAGAAATAATTTTTAGTCTAGTGGGTAATTTCGACGAACACAAATTTGTTTTGGGGTAATATCCAAAAAAAGTTCACCGGCCTCCTAGACGAGCGTTTTTTTCCTCATTTAATCTATATTATTATTATTATTATTATTATTATTATGATTATTCATGACCATAAGGATCACTCAGCGCCTGGGAAACGGGAGGTAATCTGTCTGGCAGGGGATGGCTATCTGTCTGGCAGGGGATGGCTATCTGTCTGGCAGGGGGTGGCTATCTGTCTGGCAGGGATGGCTATCTGTCTGGCAGGGGATGGCTATCTGTCTGGCAGGGGATGGCTATCTGTCTGGCAGGGGATGGCTATCTGTCTGGCAGGGGGTGGCTATCTGTCTGGCAGGGGGTGGCTATCTGTCTGGCAGGGGATGGCTATCTGTCTGGCAGGGGGTGGCTATCTGTCTGGCAGGGGATGGCTATCTGTCTGGCAGGGGGTGGCTATCTGTCTGGCAGGGGATGGCTATCTGTCTGGCAGGGGGTGGCTATCTGTCTGGCAGGGGATGGCTATCTGTCTGGCAGGGGTGGCTGTCTGTCTGGCAGGGGTGGCTATCTGTCTGGCAGGGGGTGGCTATGTCTGGCAGGGGTGGATGTCTGTCTGGCAGGGGGTGGCTATCTGTCTGGCAGGGGGTGGCTATCTGTCTGCAGGGGATGGCTATCTGTCTTGGGGTGGCTATCTGTCTGGCAGGGGGTGGCTATCTGTCTGGCAGGGGGTGGCTATCTGTCTGGCAGGGGATGGCTATCTGTCTGGCAGGGGGTGGCTATCTGTCTGGCAGGGGATGGCTATCTGTCTGGCAGGGGATGGCTATCTGTCTGGCAGGGGGTGGCTATCTGTCTTGCAGGGGGTGGCTATCTGTCTGGCAGGGGGTGGCTATCTGTCTTGCAGGGGGTGGCTATCTGTCTTGCAGGAGTGGCTATCTGTCTGGCAGGGGGTGGCTATCTGTCTGGCAGGGGATGACTATCTGTCTTGGCAGGGGGTGGCTATCTGTCTTGCAGGGGGGCTGGCTATCTGTCTGGCAGGGGGTGGCTATCTGTCTTGCAGGGGGTGGCTATCTGTCTTGCAGGGGATGGCTATCTGCCTTGCAGGGGGCTATCTGGCTATCTGTCTTGCAGGGGGTGGCTATCTGTCTGGCAGGGGGGGTGGCTATCTGTCTTGCAGGGATGGCTATCTGGCAGGGGGTGGCTATCTGTCTGGCAGAGGGTGGCTATCTCTCTTGCAGGGGGTGGCTATCTGTCTGGCAGGGGGTGGCTATCTGTCTGGCAGGGGATGGCTATCTGTCTGGCAGGGGGTGGCTATCTGTCTTGCAGGAGTGGCTATCTGTCTGGAAGGGGTGGCTGTCTGTCTTGCAGGGGTGGCTATCTGTCTGGCAGGGGATGGCTATCTGTCTGGCAGGGGGTGGCTATCTGTCTGGCAGGGGGTGGCTATCTGTCTGGCAGGGGGTGGCTATCTGTCTGGGGGTGGCATCTGTCTTGCAGGGGGTGGTTATCTGTCTTGCAGGGGATGGCTATCTGTCTTGCAGGGGGTGGCTATCTGTCTTGCAGGGGGTGGCTATCTGTCTTGCAGGGGATGGCTATCTGTCTGGCAGGGGGTGGCTATCTGTCTTGCAGGGGGTGGCTATCTGTCTTGCAGGGGATGGCTATCTGTCTTGCAGGGGGTGGCTATCTGTCTTGCAGGGGGTGGCTATCTGTCTTGCAGGGGATGGCTATCTGTCTTGCAGGGGGGGCTGTCTTGCAGGGGGTGGCTATCTGTCTTGCAGGGGGTGGCTATCTGTCTTGCAGGGGGCTGGCTATCTGTCTTGCAGGGGGGCATCTGGGGGGTGGCTATCTGTCTTGCAGGGGGTGGCTATCTATCTGTCTTGCAGGGGGTGGCTATCTATCTGTCTTGCAGGGGGTGGCTATCTGTCTTGCAGGGGGTGGCTATCTGTCTTGCAGGGGGTGGCTATCTGTCTTGCAGGGGATGGCTATCTGTCTTGCAGGGGATGGCTATCTGTCTTGCAGGGGGGCTATCTGTCTTGCAGGGGGTGGCTATCTGTCTTGCAGGGGTGGCTATCTGTCTTGCAGGGATGGCTATCTGTTTTGCAGGGGTGGCTATCTGTCTTGCAGGGGGCAGGGATGTGGCTATCTGGCTATCTGTCTTGCAGGGGGTGGCTATCTGTCTTGCAGGGGGTGGCTATCTGTCTTGCAGGGGGGTGGCTATCTGTCTTGCAGTGGGTGGCTATCTGTCTTGCAGGGGGTGGCTATCTGTCTTGCAGGGGGTGGCTATCTGTCTTGCAGGGGTGGCTATCTGTCTTGCAGGGGGCTGGCTATCTGTCTTGCAGGGGATGGTTATCTGTCTTGCAGGGGATGGCTATCTGTCTTGCAGGGGGTGGCTATCTGTCTTGCAGTGGATGGCTATCTGTCTTGCAGGGGGTGGCTATCTGTCTTGCAGGGGGCTATCTGTCTTGCAGGGGGTGGCTATCTGTCTTGCAGGGGGGCTGGCTATCTGTCTTGCAGGGCTGGCTATCTGTCTTGCAGGGGGTGGCTATCTGTCTTGCAGGGGGTGGCTATCTGTCTTGCAGGGGGTGGCTATCTGTCTTGCAGGGGGTGGCTATCTGTCTTGCAGGGGGTGGCTATCTGTCTTGCAGGGGGTGGCTATCTGTCTTGCAGGGGTGGCTATCTGGCAGGGGGTGGCTATCTGTCTTGCAGGGGGTGGCTATCTGTCTTGCAGGGGCAGTGGCTATCTGTCTTGCAGGGGTGGCTATCTGTCTTGCAGGGGGTGGCTATCTGTCTTGCAGGGGATGGCTGTCTTGCTATCTGTCTTGCAGGGGGTGGCTATCTGTCTTGCAGGGGGTGGCTATCCGTCTTGCAGGGGGTGGCTATCTGTCTTGCAGGGGTGGCTATCTGTCTTGCAGGGGATGGCTATCTGTCTTGCAGTGGAGGCGATCTGTCATGCAGGGGATGGCTATCTGGTTATCTGTCTTGCAGGGGTGGCTATCTGTCTTGCAGGGGATGGCTATCTGTCTTGCAGGGGATGGCTATCTGTCTTGCAGGGGATGGCTATCTGTCTTGCAGGGGGTGGCTATCTGTCTTGCAGGGGGTGGCTATCTGTCTTGCAGGGGATGGCTATCTGTCTTGCAGGGGATGGCTATCTGTCTTGCAGGGGGGCTATCTGTCTTGCAGGGGGTGGCTATCTGTCTTGCAGGAAGTGGCTATCTGTCTTGCAGGGGGTGGCTATCTGTCTTGCAGGGGGTGGCTATCTGTCTGGCAGGGGTGGCTGTCTGTCTTGCAGGGGTGGCTATCTGTCTTGCAGGGATGGCTATCTGTCTTGCAGGGATGGCTATCTGTCTTGCAGGGGGTGGCTATCTGTCTTGCAGGGGATGGCTATCTGTCTTGCAGGGGGTGGCTATCTGTCTTGCAGGGGATGGCTATCTGTCTTGCAGGGGTGGCTATCTGTCTTGCAGGGGATGGCTATCTGTCTTGCAGGGGATGGCTATCTGTCTTGCAGGGGATGGCTATCTGTCTTGCAGGGGATGGCTATCTGTCTTGCAGGGGATATCTGTCTTGCTATCTGTCTTGCAGGGGATGGCTATCTGTCTTGCAAGGGATGGCTATCTGTCTTGCAGGGGATGGCTATCTGTCTTGCATCTGTCTTGCAGGGGGTGGCTATCTGTCTTGCAGGGGATGGCTATCTGTCTTGCAGGGGGTGGCTATCTGTCTATCTGTCTTGCAGCTATCTGTCTTGCAGGGATGGCTATCTGTCTTGCAGGGATGGCTATCTGTCTTGCAGGGATGGCTATCTGTCTTGCAGGGGGTGGCTATCTGTCTTGCAGGGGGTGGCTATCTGTCTTGCAGGGGATGGCTATCTGTCTTGCAGGGGATGGCTATCTGTCTTGCAGGGGGTGGCTATCTGTCTTGCAGGGGATGGCTATCTGTCTTGCAGGGGGTGGATATCTGTCTTGCAGGGGATGGCTATCTGTCTTGCAGGGGATGGCTATCTGTCTTGCAGGGGCTGGCTATCTGTCTTGCAGGGGGTGGCTATCTGTCTTGCAGGGGGTGGCTATCTGTCTTGCAGGGGATGGCTATCTGTCTAGGGGATGGCTATCTGTCTTGCAGGGGATCTGTCTTGCAGGGGGTATCTGTCTTGCAGGGGGTGGCTATCTGTCTTGCAGGGGGGCTGGCTATCTGTCTTGCAGGGGTTGGCTATCTGTCTTGCAGGGGGTATCTGTCTTGCAGTGGGTGGCTATCTGTCTTGCAGGGGGTGGCTATCTGTCTTGCAGGGGGTGGCTATCTGTCTTGCAGGGGATGGCTATCTGTCTTGCAGGGATGGCTATCTGTCTTGCAGGGATGGCTATCTGTCTTGCAGGGGGTGGCTATCTGTCTTGCAGGGGGTGGCTATCTGTCTTGCAGGGGATGGCTATCTGTCTTGCAGGGGATGGCTATCTGTCTTGCAGGGGATGGTTATCTGTCTTGCAGAGGGTGGCTATCTGTCTTGCAGGGGGGCTATCTGTCTTGCAGGGGATGGCTATCTGTCTTGCAGGGGATGGCTATCTGTCTTGCAGGGGGTGGCTATCTATCTTGCAGGGGGTGGCTATCTGTCTTGCAGGGGTATCTGGCTATCTGTCTTGCAGGGGGTGGCTATCTGTCTTGCAGGGGGTGGCTATCTGTCTTGCAGGGGGTGGCTATCTGTCTTGCAGGGGTGGCTATCTGTCTTGCAGGGGGTGGCTATCTGTCTTGCAGGGGTGGCTATCTGTCTTGCAGGGGGTGGCTATCTGTCTTGCAGCAGGGGCAGGGGATGGCTATCTGTCTTGCAGGGGATGGCTATCTGTCTTGCAGGGGATGGCTATCTGTCTTGCAGGGGGGGCTATCTGTCTTGCAGGGGGGGCTATCTGTCTTGCAGGGGATGGCTATCTGTCTTGCAGGGGTGGCTATCTGTCTTGCAGGGGATGGCTATCTGTCTTGCAGGGGGTGGCTATCTGTCTTGCAGGGGGTGGCTATCTGTCTTGCAGGGGGGGGCAGGGGGGATGGCTATCTGTCTTGCAGGGGGTGGCTATCTGTCTTGCAGGGGGTGGCTATCTGTCTTGCAGGGGGTGGCTATCTGTCTTGCAGGGGATGGCTATCTGTCTTGCAGGGGATGGCTATCTGTCTTGCAGGGGGTGGCTATCTGTCTTGCAGGGGGTGGCTATCTGTCTTGCAGGGGTGGCTATCTGTCTTGCAGGGGATGGCTATCTGTCTTGCATTGGATGGCTATCTGTCTTGCAGGGGGGCTATCTGTCTTGCAGGGGGTGGCTATCTGTCTTGCAGGGGATGGCTATCTGTCTTGCAGGGGGTGGCTATCTGTCTTGCAGGGGGTGGCTATCTGTCTTGCAGGGGATGGCTATCTGTCTTGCAGGGGATGGCTATCTGTCTTGCAGGGGGTGGCTATCTGTCTTGCAGGGGATGGCTATCTGTCTTGCAGGGGATGGCTATCTGTCTTGCAGGGGATGGCTATCTGTCTTGCAGGGGATGGCTATCTGTCTTGCAGGGGGTGGCTATCTGTCTTGCAGGGGGTGGCTATCTGTCTTGCAGAGGATGGCTATCTGTCTTGCAGGGATGGCTATCTGTCTTGCAGGGGGTGGCTATCTGTCTTGCAGGGGGGTCTTGCAGGGGGTGGCTATCTGTCTTGCATTGGATGGCTATCTGTCTTGCAGGGGGGGTGGCTATCTGTCTTGCAGGGGATGGCTATCTGTCTGGCAGGGGGTGGCTATCTGTCTTGCAGGGGGTGGCTATCTGTCTTGCAGGGGATGGCTATCTGTCTTGCAGGGGGTGGCTATCTGTCTTGCAGGGGATGGCTATCTGTCTTGCAGGGGATGGCTATCTGTCTGGCAGGGGGTGGCTATCTGTCTTGCAGGGGGTGGCTATCTGTCTTGCAGGGGTGGCTATCTGTCTTGCAGGGGGTGGCTATCTGTCTTGCAGGGGGTGGCTATCTGTCTTGCAGGGGTGGCTATCTGTCTGGCAGGGGGTGGCTATCTGTCTTGCAGGGG
Organism: Cherax quadricarinatus; assembly: GCF_038502225.1. Classification (NCBI taxonomy): domain Eukaryota; kingdom Metazoa; phylum Arthropoda; class Malacostraca; order Decapoda; family Parastacidae; genus Cherax; species Cherax quadricarinatus. Next base: position 10,212,554 of record NC_091319.1, on the reverse strand, counting down.
GTGGCTATCTGTCTTGCAGGGGATGGCTATCTGTCTTGCAGGGGGTGGCTATCTGTCTTGCAGGGGGGGCTATCTGGCTATCTGTCTTGCAGGGGATGGCTATCTGTCTTGCTAGGGGGGCTATGGCTCTGTCTTGCAGGGGTGGCTATCTGTCTTGCAGGGGGTGGCTATCTGTCTTGCAGGGGGTGGCTATCTGTCTTGCAGGGGATGGCTATCTGTCTTGCAGGGGGTGGCTATCTGTCTTGCAGGGGGCTGGCTATCTGTCTTGCAGGGGGGGCTATCTGTCTTGCTATCTGTCTTGGATGGCTATCTGTCTTGCTGGCTATCTGTCTTGCAGGGGTGGCTATCTGTCTTGCAGGGGATGGCTATCTGTCTTGCAGGGGATGGCTATCTGTCTTGCAGGGGGTGGCTATCTGTCTTGCAGGGGGGGCTATCTGTCTTGCAGGGGGTGGCTATCTGTCTTGCAGGGGATGGCTATCTGTCTTGCAGGGGCTATCTGTGGCTATCTGTCTTGCAGGGGGTGGCTATCTGTCTTGCAGGGGATGGCTATCTGTCTTGCAGGGCAGGGGGTGGCTATGGCTATCTGTCTTGCAGGGGGGCTATCTGTCTTGCAGGGGGTGGCTATCTGTCTTGCAGGGGATGGCTATCTGTCTTGCAGGGGGGGCTATCTGTCTTGCAGGGGATGGCTATCTGTCTTGCAGGGATGGCTATCTGTCTTGCAGTGGGGCTATCTCTCTTGCAGGGGGTGGCTATCTGTCTTGCAGGGGGGCTATCTGTCTTGCAGGGGGGCTATCTGCCTTGCAGGGGTGGTTATCTGTCTTGAAGGAAGTGGCTATCTATCTGTCTTGCAGGGGGTGGCTATCTATCTGTCTTGCAGGGGGTGGCTATCTATCTGTCTTGCAGGGGGTGGCTATCTGTCTTGCAGGGGGTGGCTATCTGTCTTGCAGGGGGTGGCTATCTGTCTTGCAGGAGGTGGCTATCTGTCTTGCAGGGGGGCTATCTGTCTTGCAGGGGGTGGCTATCTGTCTTGCAGGGGTGGCTATCTGTCTTGCAGGGATGGCTATCTGTTTTGCAGGGGTGGCTATCTGTCTTGCAGGGGGGCTATCTGTCTTGCAGGGGTGGCTATCTGTCTTGGAGGGGGGCTATCTGTCTTGCAGGGATGGCTATCTGTCTTGCAGGGGATGGCTATCTGTCTTGCAGGGATGGCTATCTGTCTTGCAGGGATGGCTATCTGTCTTGCAGGGGATGGCTATCTGTCTTGCAGGGATGGCTATCTGTCTTGCAGGGGGTCTTGCAGCTATCTGTCTTGCTATCTGTCTTGCAGGGGGGCTATCTGTCTGGCTATCTGTCTTGCAGGGATGGCTATCTGTCTTGCAGGGATGGCTATCTGTCTTGCAGGGGATGGCTATCTGTCTTGCAGGGATGGCTATCTGTCTTGCAGGGGATGGCTATCTGTCTTGCAGGGATGGCTATCTGTCTTGCAGGGGATGGCTATCTGTCTTGCAGGGGATGGCTATCTGTCTTGCAGGGGATGGCTATCTGTCTTGCAGGGGATGGCTATCTGTCTTGCAGGGGATGGCTATCTGTCTTGCAGGGGATGGCTATCTGTCTTGCAGGGGGTGGCTATCTGTCTTGCAGGGGTGGCTATCTGTCTTGCAGGGGATGGCTATCTGTCTTGCATTGGATGGCTATCTGTCTTGCAGGGGGGGCTATCTGTCTTGCAGGGGGTGGCTATCTGTCTTGCAGGGGATGGCTATGGCTATCTGTCTTGCAGGGGGGCTATCTGTCTTGCAGGGGGTGGCTATCTGTCTTGCAGGGATGGCTATCTGTCTTGCAGGGGGTGGCTATCTGTCTTGCAGGGGGTGACTATCTGTCTTGCAGGGGTGGCTATCTGTCTTGCAGGAGGTGGCTATCTGTCTTGCAGGGGTGGCTATCTGTCTTGCAGGGGATGGCTATCTGTCTGGCAGGGGGTGGCTATCTGTCTTGCAGGGGGTGGCTATCTGTCTTGCAGGGGATGGCTATCTGTCTTGCAGGGGGTGGCTATCTGTCTTGCAGGGGGTGGCTATCTGTCTTGCAGGGGATGGCTATCTGTCTGGCAGGGGGTGGCTATCTGTCTTGCAGGGGGTGGCTATCTGTCTTGCAGGGGGTGGCTATCTGTCTTGCAGGGGGTGGCTATCTGTCTTGCAGGGGGGGCTATCTGTCTTGCAGGGGGTGGCTATCTGTCTTGCAGGGGATGGCTATCTGTCTTGCAGGGGGTGGCTATCTGCCTTGCAGGGGTGGTTATCTGTCTTGCAGGGGGTGGCTATCTATCTGTCTTGCAGGGGGTGGCTATCTGTCTTGCAGGGGGGCTGGCTATCTGTCTTGCAGGGTGTGGCTATCTGTCTTGCAGGGGGTGGCTATCTGTCTTGCAGGGGGTGGCTATCTGTCTTGCAGGGGGTGGCTATCTGTCTTGCAGGGGGTGGCTATCTGTCTTGCAGTGGGTGGCTATCTGTCTTGCAGGGGGTGGCTATCTGTCTTGCAGGGGGTGGCTATCTGTCTTGCAGGGGATGGCTATCTGTCTTGCAGGGATGGCTATCTGTCTTGCAGGGATGGCTATCTGTCTTGGCTATCTGTCTGGCAGGGGGTGGCTATCTGTCTTGCAGGGGGTGGCTATCTGTCTTGCAGGGGATGACTATCTGTCTTGCAGGAGTGGCTATCTGTCTGGCAGGGGTGGCTGTCTGGCAGGGGGTGGCTCTCTGTCTGGCAGGGGGTGGCTATCTGTCTGGCAGGGGGTGGCTATCTGTCTTGCAGGGGGTGGCTATCTGTCTTGCAGGGGTGGCTGTCTGGCAGGGGGTGGCTATGTCTGGCAGGGGTGGCTGTCTGTCTGGCAGGGGGTGGCTATCTGTCTGGCAGGGGGTGGCTATCTGTCTTGCAGGGGTGGCTATCTGTCTTGCAGGGGATGGCTATCTGTCTGGCAGGGGATGGCTATCTGTCTGGCAGGGGGTGGCTATCTGTCTTGCAGGGGTGGCTATCTGTCTTGCAGGGGTGGCTATCTGTCTGGCAGGGGGTGGCTATCTGTCTGGCAGGGGGTGGCTATCTGTCTGGCAATGGGTGGCTATCTGTCTGGCATGGGTGGCTGTCTGTCTTGCAGGGGTGGCTATCTGTCTGGCAGGGATGGCTATCTGTCTTGCAGGGGATGGCTATCTGTCTTGCAGGGATGGCTATCTGTCTTGCAGGGGATGGCTATCTGTCTTGCAGGGGATGGCTATCTGTCTTGCAGGGGATGGCTATCTGTCTTGCAGGGATGGCTATCTGTCTTGCAGGGGGTGGCTATCTGTCTTGCAGAGGGTGGCTATCTGTCTTGCAGGGGATGGCTATCTGTCTTGCAGGGGGTGGCTATCTGTCTTGCAGGGGGTGGCTATCTGTCTTGCAGGGATGGCTATCTGTCTTGCAGGGATGGCTATCTGTCTTGCAGGGATGGCTATCTGTCTTGCAGGGATGGCTATCTGTCTTGCAGGGGATGGTTATCTGTCTTGCAGGGGGTGGCTATCTGTCTTGCAGGGGATGGCTATCTGTCTTGCAGGGATGGCTATCTGTCTTGCAGGGATGGCTATCTGTCTTGCAGGGATGGCTATCTGTCTTGCAGGGATGGCTATCTGTCTTGCAGGGATGGCTATCTGTCTTGCAGGGATGGCTATCTGTCTTGCAGGGGGTGGCTATCTGTCTTGCAGGGGATGGCTATCTGTCTTGCAGGGATGGCTATCTGTCTTGCAGGGGGTGGCTATCTGTCTTGCAGGGGATGGCTATCTGTCTTGCAGGGGGTGGCTATCTGTCTTGCAGGGGGTGGCTATCTGTCTTGCAGGGGTGGCTATCTGTCTGGCAGGGGATGGCTATCTGTCTTGCAGGGGGTGGCTATCTGTCTTGCAGGGGGGGCTATCTGTCGTGCAGGGGGTGGCTATCTGTCTTGCAGGGGTGGCTATCTGTCTTGCAGGGGGGCTATCTGTCTTGCAGGGGGTGGCTATCTGTCTTGCAGGGGGGGCTATCTGTCTTGCAGGGGGTGGCTATCTGTCTTGCAGGGGGGTGGCTATCTGTCTTGCAGGGGGGCTATCTGTCTTGCAGGGGGGTGGCTATCTGTCTTGCAGGGGGGCTATCTGTCTTGCAGGGGTGGCTATGGTAAACTGTATTTGCAGAGCGATCACGCTGTCTTTGTCTTAAAGTTTGTATATTAGAATCAATAAAAGAAACAGTGTTTTCTAATGATCTTTTTATTTATACTTTATATAAGATAAAAAAACTGTCCATCTTAAGAGAATAAGAGCAATAATTACATGACAGCAAATCAGTGTGTAAGCCGATATTAATATTCCCTTTGACCATCTTAATGTAGTAACATATATGAAGCCGTCGGTGCTGCCACTGTCCACATCATCTCTCAACACATCTCACCATAACTCGCCACACTATCCCTTAACTCACTATCCCTCACCACACTGTCCCTCAACTCACCTCACCATCCCTCACATCATCCTTCTCTCAGGTCACGTGACTCCCTGCCCGGAGCATCAATTACCAGGGCGTGTGTGGTTCCCCATAGTTATCCCTTCACGGTGACCGATGACTCTGCTGAGGAGGAGGAGGAGGAGGAGGAGGAGGAGGAGGAGGAGGAGGAGCAGCAGCAGGAGGAGCAGGAGGAGGAGGAGGAGCAGCAGGAGGAGGAGCAGGAGGAGCAGGAGCAGGAGCAGCAGCAGCAGCAGCAGCAGCAGCAGCAGCAGGAGGCGTGCAGTACTGTGTTGTGTGCTGCAGACGTACAGTACTGTTACAGGGTGCAGTACTGTGTTGTGTGCTGCAGGCGTACAGTACTGTGTTGTGTGTCTCAGGCGTACAGTACTGTATTACAGGCGTACAGCAGTGTGTTGGGAGTTGCAGGCGTACAGTACTGTTACAGGCGTGCAGTACTGGGTTGTGTGCTGCAGGCGTACAGTACTGTGTTGTGTGTCTCAGGCGTACAGTACTGTATTACAGGCGTACAGCAGTGTGTTGGGTGTTGCAGGCGTACAGTACTGTTACAGGTGTGCAGTGCTGTGTTGTGTGTTGCAGGTGTACAGTACTGTGTTGTGTGTTACAGGCGTGCAGTGCTGTGTTGTGTGTTGCAGGTGTACAGTACTGTGTTGTGTGTTACAGGCGTACAGTACTGTTACAGGCGTGCAGTGCTGTGTTGCAGGTGTACAGTACTGTGTTGTGCTGTAAACACTGGTCACAATGCCACAAATCTCACTCAACAAGGGAAGAGGTCACCTAGAAATCATTAGTGTGATTTATATATTTTTTCCGTCACAAAAATCACCGTGTAAGAATATTTTCAGACTACATGGATTTCAACAGAAGCCATATTAATGATAAACAGTGAATAAAAATTCGAATACACCCAGAGGTCACAATGATGGTCTGAGAGATTCAAGTTGGCTGGAACGATTACCACAGACGAAGTAATTGAACCAGCCCCGTCAGAATGCCACAGCACGCTTATCTGTCACCAGACCATCCAGGGCTGTACGCCACCACTAGATGGCTATAGTTTCCTTGCTTACAACTAGCAAGGATAACTACAGGACTCGTTGTTGGTTTTAGTGTGTACCAAATAAATATATAACTAACGTACTGGACACACAACAATCTTGCATGTTATAATCATGTCTCTCTTGATTCTTCTCTTTCTAAGGCTGCTAATATCAGCTCCTTTAGTAACGTGTCACACCTCAAGTCCCTCAGCCCCTGGACTATTTTTATTTTAAATATCTGGAATTTCTCGAGTTTCTAACGTGAATGAAAATGTTTGGGATCCATGCTCGTGATGCGCACTCTATAACAAGTCTGACTTATGCCACGTACAGTGTACTAATGGACTTATTGTTATGGTTCCTAAAGGCAGTTCTGAGAGACACAAACACTACACATGCTGCTGAAGGTATACGGTTCATGTACATCTTCAGCGACTTGTTCGGGGTGAAGGTCCTTCGCAGATCTTTCACCTTGCACGACATTTGTTGTCACCCCTCTAGCTGCACTCCGTTGTATTTCGTACGTACAATCTACGACAATGCTATGATGTATAAGCGACACTGCATGTCCAGTGGATTTGTGTTTACAAAGTGCAACACTGTAATTAACCGAAAATACAATTTTATCTCCTCCAATGTGCTTGAAGTTGCATGCATTTAGGCTGAACCTCCAGTAACTGTCTGATCACCCATGCACAATATCCAAATTTTTCTATACATTGTGTCTATCCTTCATGTTGTCTCACTTGCGTCATCAGCAAAGGATACAAATTAAGAATAGTAAGAGTCATAATACTGCTCCCTGGAGAACCTCGCATGTCACACTCTCCCATCCTGAAACATGCGACCTTGTCATCGCCGTCTGCCACATATTCGTCAGGTCTGTAAGGAACTCCATCAGCCACTATAGTTACTATCCCTTATACGATGTAAATGATTTAGAAAACCAGCAAGTTGAAGAATGAGACACTTGTGTAATATTTGGGAATCTTGACCGAGGAAACTCTTCCTCGGTAAAGATTCCTAAATTTTACACAAGTGTCTCATTCCACGCCCTATATCCCTGCTAGATCCTCTAATTTGTAAATCAGAGCCTGGTGGGATGTAATGTTACATGTTTTTCTATAGTCGAAGAGCACTGTTGACTTATTCTTTTTTTTTGTTGTTGTTGTTGTTTTCGTTGTGCCAAAAAACTTCAGTGGTGCATATTTCGGGGGGGGAGGGGAGTTTTGTGTGTGGCCACCATACAAGACGGGTTAGTGTGTGTGTGTGTGTGTTAGTTACCATTTGGTCCTAGGCACATGTCGATTGGACACTAGGCCTGTTGTATGGATGCATGTGTATGTGTGTGTGTGTGTGTGTGTGTGTGTGTGAAGAGGAGAGGGAAGGAGGATGAGCGGTGGTGTTTGTCCACCAAACAGGGCGACCACATGCAGAGCAACAAGGTGAGTGACGTGTTTAGTATGTGCCCAGTGCTCACACCTGCCTGCAGAACAGGGAAGTTGGGGTGTGGTTCGAACTGTGGGCGTGGGTGGTTTCCATTGTCAAGGTAGGGGTGTGTGTATGTGTGTATGTGTGTGTGTGTGTGTGTGTGTGTGTGTGTGTGTGTGTGTGTGTGTGTGTGTGTGTGTGTGTGTGTGTGTGTAGCTGAGCCTGGGTATGGGTGTGGGGTTGTGGGTGTTGAGTCACTCAGGTACCAGCGCTACAAGACAGCACACCATATAGAAGCCACCACCCCCGGTCAGACTACCATATCCGCCCATGGTTGATGGTGTTGGCGTCCATGTGTAGTCTCGTCTAGCAACACTTCACTCCCCGTAAACATCAACACTCACTGACACGCCGGCGGTATGTACACCGCTGAGAGCTACACACTAACGTCACACCACAAGCCAACAACTTAATCAACAAATTCACAAATTTCCGATTCAACACGACAGTCGAAACTCAAACTAAACATCAAGACTTCTCAGAGGCTGAGGTGCGCCAGAGGATATCACTTAATTTGTAAGGATTAAGGTCAAAATTCGCTTTTACACAAAAATTAAAAATACTTTAATCCCTAAAATGGGGATAAAGTAATCTCTCAGTATATATATACAAAAGGGATATACACCTGTGCGTGTATAATATGTACAAAGGTGCAACAGTGAATGACTCAGCAGTAAGGTTCTTGCATTCGTAGTATTACTACTGTGGATAAAATACAAACAACACCTTCATCCCAAATTTATAATAAATATTTATCGGAATTTAAAAAATATTTACTTATTAATATTATATAAATCCCTTTACCGGGCAGGACCGAGTGTAGTCGGTCCTCATAACGTGGTTTTTTGCGCACATCCTCCAACTCCCCCCGCGCATCTAGGTTCCCATTCTCTATTTCTGACCAATCACAGACCTTCCCTGAGTCGCCCAGGCTGAGCGGTGATGGCGGCTGCTCGCTTCCCATTGGTCGAGACAGCAGAATGTAAACACTTCTACCTTGCCGGCGCCAAAACTCGTGTTTCTCGGTATAGTGCTCCTTATATACTGAAGCATTTCACCCAATACAATGTCGGTAAGTACTGATTTGTGTGTCTAGTGTGTAAATGAATAGTTTAGCCATATTTTGATATATATATGAAGGCGTTGTGAAGCATATTACGAGTGCACCATGCAAATGAAAAAAGTGCAACAAAATAGGACCAAGCACAGTCGTTCCTGCCCTTTTAGGTGCAGTTTTCAAGTTTCAGTATATAAATATTTCCATAAAATTTGGTAGTGTATATATGAATTCAGTAATGGTCTGGGTGTGTACAGAATGTTTTTATTGTCCTTCCAGATCAATAAGAAATTGTTCTACGGTGAGTCCTCCAAGGATACCTCGAAATTTGTCTGTGTTTGGGATGATACTGACTCAGATCAAGACTCAGATGACCTGGATTTCCTGGATAGTGAGGATGAATTCTTGCCACCAGATGCAGAGGTGTCAACAGATGGGGAGGAGGAAGATGGGCCACCACCAAAAAAACAAAAATTGAACAAGAGGAAGAAACGTATTACTATGGAGGAATACCCTGATGAAGAAGTGCTTCAAGATGATCTTGCTTCTCAAGTAGACACCAAATGGAAGAATGAGGACATCCACAATGACCCTTTGCCTAAATATGAACATAAAAAGCCTGTTGAAGTTAGGTGTGCATATGATTATTTTACAGACTTTTTTACTCAAGACATGATAGACAACATTACATTTCAAACTAATTTGTATGCCAGGCAAAAAGACATACATACTACTTTTCAAACAGATTCTGAGGAAATGACTAGGTTTATAGGTATTCTGTTGTATATGGGTTACACTGTACAGCCATCCATTGAGGACTATTGGAGAAGTGCAAGTAGGACAATTCAAGTTGCAGAAGTCATGGGATCAAAGAGGTTTAGGTTGCTGAGGCGTACCATTCATTTCAATGATAACACACAAAAGAAGGATAATGACAGATTCTACAAAATAAGGCCTCTTTACAATGGACTAACTAAAGCTTGCTTGAAAGTTCCAGCTACACCCAAGCAGTCTGTTGATGAAGTTATGGTTGCTTTCAAGGGTAAAACAGCTGGAAACCTAAGGCAATACATCAAAAACAAACCAGACAAGTGGGGTTTCAAACTCTTCTGTCGTAGCAGTGAAGATGGAATCATACATGATATACTGATGTATCAAGGTAACCCAACTTTTGAGAACCATCACATAAAGCTGTCAAATGAAGAAAATAAACTCCCAATGAGTTCCAGGATTGTTCTTGTACTTGCAGCATCTCTTGACCAAAGAAAAACATCAGCAGTCTATGCTGATAATTTCTTTTCAAGTCTACCTTTGGTCAAGGTACTGAGAGACAAGTATAACTGCAGGTACACTGGAACAATACGTGATAATAGATGTGGTAAGCCACAACTGATGCCTGTGAAAGAAATGCAAAAGAATAATGTGGCCAGGGGCTATTTTGATTTCCAAAGCAATGATCATATCCTTCTTGTAAGATGGAAGGACAACAAAGTTGTGACTCTAGTCACAAATGATGTCGGAGTTTATCCTTTGGGTCTTATTGAAAGATATGACAAGGCATCAAAGAAGAAAGACCACTTTGAGTGCCCAGGCATCATCAAGAACTACAACGCAAACATGGGAGGTATCGACAAAAGTAACATGTTGGTCCATCTTTACAAAACGCCAATGAAATCAAAGCGTTGGTACATGCGGCTCTTTGCTTATGTTTTGGATGTTGCTGTTGTGAATGCATGGCTTCTTTACTGTCGTGATTGTAGGTCACTAAACATGCCATGCACACCACTGAAGCTATTCAGGCTTGAGATCTCTGTCACTGCAAGATCCAAAGGACAAAAGGTCAACCGCACCAGCATGAGACGAAGTCGAGATTCACCCAGTACTTCTTTGGTTCACAGTAATGACGATTTGTCAAACGTGGAATACCCATCTGCATTTCAGTACCAACGTGCAGAAAGGCCAGATGACAGTGTGAGGCTGGATAAACAGCTAGGTCACTGGCCAGTGCTAGGTAAGCTGCTTTCATGCAAGTTTTGCAGCAAAAAGAATAATCATGTCACATCCTCATTTTGCTGTGCCATATGTAAAGTAAATCTGTGCATAAAGAAGGATAGAAATTGTTTCATGAAGTTTCATTTGCAAAATTAGTGATGTGAAATGATTGTTCTTTCTCAGGGAACTCAGGAATATTTCATTTGTAAGTTGCATCCCATTGCAATGTGTCATTGTTGATAAGTAGTTCCTATTTCTATTTTTTTACTGGTTACAAATTGTTCAGAAACAAGTTCCATTTATGTTTTTTATATTGTCTACTTGTATAATAAATTTAAAAAATACTTATTTCGTTTTTTTACAACCAATGCAACATTGCAACATTCAAAAATGGTATACCCCAAACGGGCAGGACCGAATACACTCGGTCTTCGAATATCTGCAATTGCGCGAGATGTTACTTTCACAACTCTGTTTGGATGGTCTCAGTGACCTTACATTGAGTGGCTCTATCCCCTCATAGGAAATCACTTTCAAATTCACACTTTAGACTGCCTTGCCCTCTGAAGGGTATTAATAGTAATGTTTTTTTTATTTTACCTTAAATTTGCTTAAAACAAATAAAAATAAAACCCGTTGTGTCGATTTCAGAAATATCATCCAGGTGTTCCTAAACACTGACTGTTTACCCTCTCCCACAACTTACTCTTCCTTTATATATATCCTTCTTCCTTATCCTCTTTCTATCCCTCTCCTTCCTTCCTTCCTGGCCTGGTGGCTAAAGCTCTCGCTTCACACAGCGAGCGTCTGGGTTCGATTCCCAGCCAGGGTAGAAACATTGGGCGTGTTTCTTTACACCTGTTGTCTATGTTCCCCCATCAGTAAATGGGTACCTGAGTGTTAGTCGACTGGTGTGGGTCGCATCCTGGGACACTGACCTAATTTACCCGAAATGCTCAGCATAACAAGCGACTTTTTATATAGTAGTATGTCAGTGATGTCAGCTAGATCTGTATACCTTGTACATGTACTTGTAGTAAATAAAGATATTATTATTATTATCATTATTTTTATTATTATTATTACTCCTTTCATCTTTCCTGCTTCTCCTCCTCTTCCTCCCTTACTTCCTTCATCCTTTCCTCCTGTTCCCTCCTACCGAGGCTCACCCTAGAGAGCTGCTTCCTCTGATGAATGATCAACTTGTGTGTAATTAAGATTCTGCCTGAGATAAACACATGCCTGTCTTCACTGTGTCTACGCTGACTTGACATAATAATAACGTACTATTACTATTATATTCTACAATATATCTATTAGTCTCGACTTAATAGCATTTATTACTCTTTATATTGCTAATACTATGTGATCCAGATACACCTCTCCGTTATTACTCATTGTGAAACATAGCTGCCTCTGCTACCAAAGCTGGTTGCGTCGTAGTCAACTACATCACGGTTAAAAAAAACTAAAATTTCACTTCTAATTACCTGTCTTTTACCTGATGTCGGTGAGGGGGGCTCTTGATCCAAGGAACTGAACCTGTCCTTAGATAGAAGCCCCCGTATTCCCCAGGAATATAAATCTAGATGTACTCCTGTTCACACTTTTGGGGCCTAGTTCCTAGGCCTTGTGTGTATCCATCTGCTCTTGCACTGCCCTCCACAGGATGGATATGGAGTGCACAATAAACTAGCCACTTCGGTGGCAAAATCTAAAAACAAAAACAAAAAATCTAATCCTATTCTCCAGACGCTGTATGACATACGGGTTTAGCATTTCCCCATAAATATGTTACTATAATATTCATCAGTCTAGGGACTTGGTAAACAAGGAGTGTAACATGCACTTATCTCCACTAAATAAAGATATCCTGAACAACGCTCTCGACTCACATTCTGAGTGTCCGTGGTTCAATCCCCGGCACAGATGAAAACGTTGGGCACGTTTCCTTACACCTGTTGTCCCTGTTCACCTAGCAGTAGGTAGGTACCTGGGTGTTAGTCGATCGGTGTGTGTCGCATCCTGGGGTACAAGATAAAACTACCCCACTGGAAATAAGACAGACCGTCCTCGATGACGCACCGACTTTCTGAGATTATCCTGGATGGCTAACCCTCCGCGTTAAAGATCCAAATAAATCTTATCTTAACCTTAGAACAAGAATAATGTAACATTTAACTTCAAAGGCAATCAGTCCAGATGCTAAATATAAATTAATCAACCCACAAATGATAACTAAATTAAAACCAATACCAGATACAACACCTGAGGCAACACAGCGTGTACACACGAAAAAGACAATCATAGACAAAGTCCATTCCAGCCTAGCATAGACTGAGTCTACAAAGCTGACCAAATACTAAGTGTACTCAGTATTAAGTATGCAGACGCAAACCTTTTTCAGACCTCAGTTAGAAACAAAGTCCATACAAGGCAATGTTTACTGTGTGTGTGTGTGTGTGTGTGTGTGTGTGTGTGTGTGTGTGTGTGTGTTTCTGCGTGTGCACAACAAGCATCATCCGGCTCACTAAATGTTACAAATGAATACCAGCAGAGCAGTTAGTGGTGTATTGTCTTCAGTATTCACAGAGCAGTGTTAGTGGTGTACTGTCTTCAGTGTTCACAGAGCAGTTAGTGGTGTATTGTCTTCAGTGTTCACAGAGCACCAGAGCTGTGTTAGTGGTGTACTGTCTTCAGTGTTCACAGAGCAGCAGAGCTGTGTTAGTGGTGTACTGTCTTCAGTGTTCACAGACCAGCAGAGCTGTGTTAGTGGTGTACTGTCTTCAGTGTTCACAGAGCAGCAGAGCTGTGTTAGTGGTGTACTGTCTTCAGTGTTCACAGAGCAGCAGAGCTGTGTTAGTGGTGCATTGTCTTCAGTGTTCAAAGAGCACCAGAGCTGTGTTAGTGGTGTATTGTCTTCAGAGCAGCAGAGCTGTGTTAGTGGTGCATTGTCTTCAGTGTTCACAGAGCAGCAGAGCTGTGTTAGTGGTGTACTGTCTTCAGTGTTCACAGAGCAGCAGAGCTGTGTTAGTGGTGTATTGTCTTCAGTGTTCACAGAGCAGTGTTAGTGGTGTCTTGTCTTTAGTGTTCACAGAGCAGCAGAGCTGTGTTAGTGGTGTATGTCTTCAGTGTTCACAGAGCACCAGAGCTGTGTTAGTGGTGTATGTCTTCAGTGTTCACAGAGCAGTGTTAGTGGTGTATGTCTTCAGTGTTCACAGAGCACCAGAGCTGTGTTAGTGGTGTATTGTCTTCAGTGTTCACAGACCAGCAGAGCTGTGTTAGTGGTGTATTGTCTTCAGTGTTCACAGAGCAGCAGAGCTGTGTTAGTGGTGTATTGTCTTCAGTGTTCACAGAGCAGCAGAGCTGTTAGTGGTGTATTGTCTTCAGTGTTCAGAGCAGCAGAGTTGTGTTAGTGGTGTATTGTCTTCAGTGTTCACAGACCAGCAGAGCTGTGTTAGTGGTGTACTGTCTTCAGTGTTCACAGAGCAGCAGAGCTGTGTTAGTGGTGTACTGTCTTCAGTGTTCACAGAGCAGCAGAGCTGTGTTAGTGGTGTATTGTCTTCAGTGTTCACAGAGCACCAGAGCTGTGTTAGTGGTGTATTGTCTTCAATGTTCACAGAGCTGTGTTAGTGGTGTATTGTCTTCAGTGTTCACAGAGCAGCAGAGCTGTGTTAGTGGTGTACTGTCTTCAGTGTTCACAGAGCAGCAGAGCTGTGTTAGTGGTGTACTGTCTTCAGTGTTCACAGAGCACCAGAGTTGTGTTAGTGGTGTATTGTCTTTAGTGTTCACAGAGCAGCAGAGCTGTGTTAGTGGTGTATTAAATAAATAAATAACAAAAAGGCACAATACCGTGACTGGAACGATACACAAATAGTGGTGTATTGTCTACAGTGTTCACAGAGCAGTGTTAGTGGTGTATTGTCTTCAGTGTTCACAGAGCAGCAGAGCAGTGTTAGTGGTGTACTGTCTTCAGTGTTCACAGAGCAGCAGAAGTGTGTTAGTGGTGTATTGTCTTCAGTGTTCACAGAGCACCAGAGCTGTGTTAGTGGTGTATTGTCTTCAGTGTTCACAGAGCACCAGAGCTGTGTTAGTGGTGTATTGTCTTCAGTGTTCACAGAGCACCAGAGCTGTGTTAGTGGTGTATTGTCTTCAGTGTTCACAGAGCAGCAGAACTGTGTTAGTGGTGTACTGTCTTCAGTGTTCACAGAGCAGCAGAGCTGTTAGTGGTGTATTGTCTTCAGTGTTCACAGAGCAGCAGAGTTGTGTTAGTGGTGTATTGTCTTCAGTGTTCACAGACCAGCAGAGCTGTGTTAGTGGTGTATTGTCTTCAGTGTTCACAGAGCAGTGTTAGTGGTGTATTGTCTTCAGTGTTCACAGAGCAGCAGAGCTTTGTTAGTGGTGTATTGTCTTCAGTGTTCACAGAGCAGCAGAGTTGTGTTAGTGGTGTATTGTCTTCAGTGTTCACAGAGCAGCAGAGTTGTGTTAGTGGTGTATTGTCTTCAGTGTTCACAGAGCAGCAGAGTTGTGTTAGTGGTGTATTGTCTTCAGTGTTCACAGAGCAGCAGAGTTGTGTTAGTGGTGTATTGTCTTCAGTGTTCACAGAGCTGTGTTAGTGGTGTACTGTCTTCAGTGTTCACAGAGCAGCAGAACTGTGTTAGTGGTGTACTGTCTTCAGTGTTCACAGAGCAGCAGAACTGTGTTAGTGGTGTACTGTCTTCAATGTTTATGGCTTCAACATTAATGTTGTCATTAAACGATCATTTTTGTACCACACTAACCGCTTCCTACTTAAATAAGACGACCCAAAGAAGGAAACAGTCACCATCACTCAGTTCCAGAAATGCGTGGACAATACAATTCAAACAACGCTTCAAATCACCTCTAAGATTACGTTAATCTATTACAAACTCACAAGCATTTATGAATTAAAATATGTTTAACTTCCTACTTTAGTGTAGCCTTCACCCATTTCTCCTCCCTCTTACCTTTCCTTACTCTTCTTCAATTGTCCTATCTTGTACAAAACAAATAACACGAAAGAAAGAGATAAAGGACGAGTCCCTTATATGTATGTAGTGTTTACAAAGTGACATTTGTGTGAAGGGCTTGTGTAATTTGCGTAAGATCACTGTTTATGTTTATGGAGGCTCTGGTGGCCTGGTGGTTAACGCTCTCGCTTCACACAGTGAGGGCCTGGGTTCGATTCCCAGCCAGAGTAGAAACATTGGACGTGTTTCTTTCACCTGTTGTCTATGTTCCCCATCAGTAAAATGGGTACCTGGGTGTTAGTCGACTGGTGTGGGTCGCATCCTGGGACACTGACCTAAGGAGGCCTGGTCACAGACCGGGCCGCGGGGGCGTTGACCCCCGGAACTCTCTCCAGATAAAACTCCAGATGTTGTTGATTGGCGTAGGACAGATGACTGAGATAGAATCTAGGAAGGTAAGTAAGGAAGGGAAGGGAAGGAAGCATCAGAGTTCATACTGATATAAGGAAGGAAGAAAGAGACAACCCGACATGTGAATATTTTTACTTATTTAGCAAACTTGGTCACATCAATCTGCTACATCGGTATTTTATATGACAGTTACATTGTGGGAACAAAAGCTAGCTATGTTTCCCTGTCATTGTGTTGAAACCTGTTAGCCAGAGCTGGGAGGCTTTAGATGGATAATTGAGGATATTAACTATTTCATTAAGGGTTCAGGAGCTACGGTAGTTTCAAAGGTTTCGTTGCAACGGAGCTGGAGTTACTATTACTACAGGTGAGGGAAGGAATGAGGGAGAGACGGAGGAAACACAAAATATGGTCAGGTAGATAACATATTATCTTACAGATCTTATCTACCGATGAATACACTACCGGTTATACATCGCTACTTAAATCTGACCTGCCAGTATTTTTCAACTAAGGGTCTGTGGAATTCGAGAATTTCTCAAGCACCCTTCCCAGGTTCCACGACATAGGAAAACTGGATTAAAACCTCACAAGAAACCTAATCCCCGGCATCAGTACAGCAGCCACAGGAAGGCGAGCTAAAGTACAGATGGGTAGCAGATGTATGGGCAAGGCTCCTTACATACGTTGCCTTTGTTCACTTAACAGTAACTAGGTACTTGAATGTTGGTCAACGTTTATGAGTCACATCCTGAGCGGGGCGAAACGTAGGGAGGCACTTTTTTTTTTAAATATGCTGCCCCTGTATAGTTATCAGTAAATAGGTACGTGAGTTAGTCAGGTTGTGAGTGACATCCTGGGGAAGGGTACTACAACCTGGGCCAAAGTCTGGGTGACATCCTGGGGAAGGGTACTATAACCTGGGCCAGGGTCTGGGTGACATCCTGGGGAAGGGTACTACAACCTGGGCCAGGGTCTGGGTGACATCCTGGGGAAGGGTACTACAACCTGGGGCAGGGTCTGGGTGACATCCTGGGGAAGGGTACTACAACCTGGGCCAGGGTCTGGGTGACATCCTGGGGAAGGGTACTACAACCTGGGCAAGGGTCTGGGTGACATCCTGGGGAAGGGTACTACAACCTGGGCCAGGGTTTGAGTGACATCCTGGGGAAGGGTACTACAACCTGGACCAGGGTCTGGGTGATTATCCTGGGGAAGGGTACTACAACCTGGGCCAGGGTCTGGGTGACATCCTGGGGAAGGGTACTACAACCTGGGCCAGGGTCTGGGTGACATCCTGGGGAAGGGTACTACAACCTGGGCCAGGGTCTGGGTGACATCCTGGGGAAGGGTACTACAACCTGGGCCAGGGTCTGGGTGACATCCTGGGGAAGGGTACTACAACCTGGGCCAGGGTCTGAGTGACATCCTGGGGAAGGGTACTACAACCTGGGCCAGGGTCTGGGTGACATCCTGGGGAAAGGTACTACAACCTGGGCCAGGGTCTGGGTGACATCCTGGGGAAGGGTACTACAATCTGGGCCAGGGTCTGGGTGACATCCTGGGAAAGGGTACTACAACCTGGGCCAGGGTCTGGGTGACATCCTGGGCCAGGGTCTGGGTGACATCTTGGGCCAGGGTTTGGGTGACATCCTGGGGAAGGGTACTACAACCTGGGACAGGGTCTGGGTAACATCCTGGTGCTCTCAGGGTACTACAACCTGGGCCAGGGTCTGGGTGACATCCTGGGGAAGGGTACTACAACCTGGGCCAGGGTCTGGGTGACATCCTGGGGAAGGGTACTACAACCTGGGCCAGGGTCTGGGTGACATCCTGGGGAAGGGTACTACAACCTGGGCCAGGGTTTGAGTGACATCCTGGGGAAGGGTACTACAACCTGGACCAGGGTCTGGGTGACATCCTGGGGAAGGGTACTA
>NC_091319.1:10125138-10190138 GCF_038502225.1 Cherax quadricarinatus | reverse complement strand
CTTCTTTCTACTGGTTCTCCATTTCTCTACTTTCTCTCCCTGCTGCACTTACATCCGCTTCCCTCATGCTTGCTGTTACTGCTGTTTCTTCTTGTCATCTGTTCTATTTCCCTGTTACTGCGGCCCCTCGCGTGTATCTTCCTATCTGCTACTCTATCATCCTGCTTCTGCTGTTCTTACGTTATACGTCAACTATGTATCCCGTCAGTGTGCCTTTCTGCTGTGTCTGCCCCTTTTTTTTTTACCTCGACTGCCCCTCCAGTGTGATGCTTGTTCTGTCTGCTGTTTGAGCTGCTGCTGTTTCTCCTGTCTGCCACTATTATCTTGATTTTTTTTTGTTCGCTGCTTCTGCTGTATACTTTTTCATCTTTTCTTTACTCTTTTTGTCTGCTACTGTCTTCTGCCCCTGTCATTTGCTCTTCTTTTCTCTTGGTCCTACTTGCTGCTGCTGCTGCTGCTGCTGTCCTTGTATTCTGGTGCTCCTGCCTGCTGTTCCTGCTTTCTTTTGCTGTTTGTATATTTCCCTGTTCCTACATTCTGCTGCTGTTCTGGAACTTGCTGTTCCTGCTTGCTGCTGCTGCCCCTGTATTCTGGTGCTACTGTCTGCTTTCTGCTGCTGCTGGTGCTCGTGCATTCTACCCTTCCTGCTACTTATTTACTCTGTTCTTCCTGTCTGTTGTTGGTGTTGGGTGTGCAGCATCACAAGATGTGTTCAGCACGCCTCAACAGCCTTGCACAGCTGCCATATACGGCTTGCAACCTTTGAAATTAACCACCCACTTCGTTGCTTTACCAGGCGGGTGGGCGGCCGCCGCCTGAGTGGGTGTCTGTGTGAGCATGTTTGTGTGGGTGAGAGTGTGGACGTGCTTTTGTGGGGGTGAGTGGGTGGGTGTGCATGCATGCTTTGTGAGGAATACCATGAGGTAGGTATCTTAAGGAATACCTTCCTTTGAAATTAACCACCCACTTCGTTGCTTTACCAGGCGGGTGGGCGGCCGCCGCCTGAGTGGGTGTCTGTGTGAGCATGTTTGTGTGGGTGAGAGTGTGGACGTGCTTTTGTGGGGGTGAGTGGGTGGGTGTGCATGCATGCTTTGTGAGGAATACCATGAGGTAGGTATCTTAAGGAATACCTTCCTGTGAGAAGTACCATGAAGAATACCTCTCCTGTGAGGAGTACCATGAGGAATACTTCCCCTGTGAGTACCATGAGGAATACCTCCCCTGTGAGGAGTACCATGGGGAATATCTCTACGTGAGGAGTACCATGAGGAATACCTCCCTCACTACCATGAGGAATACCTCCCTGTGAGGGAGGTATATTAAGAATTACTTCCCTGTGAGGGAGGTATATTAAGGAATATCTCCCTGTGAGGGAGGTATATTAAGCAGTATCTCCCTGTGAGGAAGGCATCTTGAGGAATATCTCCATGTGAGGAGTACCATGAAGAATACCTCCCCTGTGAGGAGTACCATGAGGAATACCTCCCCTGTGAGGAGTACCACGAGGAATATCTCCCTGTGAAGAGTACCATGAGAAATACTTCCCTGTGAGGAGTACCATGAGGAATACCTCCCTGAGATGAGTATCATGAGGAATACCTCCCTGTGATGAGTACCATGAGGAATACCTCCCTGTGATAAGTACCATGAGGAATACCTCCCTGTGATAAGTACCATGTGGAATACCTCCCTGTGATAAGTACCATGAGGAATACCTCCCTGTGATGAGTACCATGAGGAATATTTCCCTTTGAATAGTACTATGAGGAATACCTCCTTGTGAAGAATATGAGGAATATCTCCCTGTGAAGAGTATTATGAGGAATACTTCCCTGTGAGGAGTACCATGAGGAATATCTCCCTGTGAGGAGTACCATGAGGAATACCTCTCTTCCCTATTGAATAAGTTGATGGTTGTTTAACAACTTATCAGAGGGACCAGTGAGTTATGACAGCAGGTGCCAACTCTTGCTATCTGGGAAGGCTGACCCTTTTAACACACAATTACTGACCCAAATCAAGGATCATATAATGTTTGTATCACTTATTTACCCTTAGCGAAGAAAGAATAATAAAAAAGGTGGGAGAGGGAAGGACAGAGAAGAGAAGGAGCAATAAGGAGAGAAAGGGGGTGTTGTGACTGGAAGGGTGTGAAGATTGGCTGGTGATCTTGGAGTAAAGGAGCTGTCTGCCTGAGACAGCTGCCGACAGTGAGACAAGCCACCTACCGTGAGTGCTTGTGAGGGAAGGTGAGTGCTTGTGAGGGAAGGTGAGTGCTTGTGAGGGAAGGTGAGTGCCTGTGATGGAAGGTGAGTGTTTGTTATGGAAGGTGAGTACTTGTGAGGGAAGGTGAGTGCTTGTGAGGGAAGGTGAGTGCTTGTGATGGAAGGTGAGTGTTTGTTATGGAAGGTGAGTACTTGTGAGGGAAGGTGAGTGCTTGTGAGGGAAGGTGAGTGCTTGTGAGGGAAGGTGAGTGCTTGTGAGGGAAGGTGAGTGCCTGTGATGGAAGGTGAGTGTTTGTTATGGAAGGTGAGTACTTGTGAGGGAAGGTGAGTGCTTGTGAGCGAAGGCGAGTGCTTGTGATGGAAGGTGAGTGTTTGTTATGGAAGGTGAGTACTTGTGAGGGAAGGTGAGTGCTTGTGAGGGAAGGTGAGTGCTTGTGAGGGAAGGTGAGTGCCTGTTATGGAAGGTGAGTGCTTGTGAGGGAAGGTGAGTGCTTGTGATGGAAGATGAGTGCTTGTGAGGGAAGGTGAGTGCTTGTGAGGGAAGGTGAGTGCTTGGGCTGTATTAAGGGAGGGTCAAGAAGATTGTGAGTTGCAATGTTGTCTTGAAATTCCTCTCAGTTTCAGTTCCTTCCTCCAACAATATCTTCAGCCTTTCCTGCTGTTCCAGTATTTAAGTACACCACATATCCACTAGGGTAAAACATGGTATAAAATACCCAGTGAAAAAATTATTCGTGGCGAAACGTTTCCTTGTAAAAATATCCTAATACTGCGCATGTCTTATATCACATTATTATTATTATAATCAAAAAAGAAGCGCTAAACCACAAGGGCTATACAGCGTCTTATATCACAGATACCTAGTAATTGATATATAAAATCTATGTGGTATATCTAACCAGCTGTTACAATGATTGACTACATTGCACTTAGTGGCTACCTGGTGATGGTTCTGGGAATCATCGCATCCCCAAAGTAGCCGGGTCCCAGACCAGCTCTCCTGTTGTTAGGTAAGACACATATGCAACAATTAGGTATCTTTATTTCGAAACGTTTCGCCTACAGGTTTCTTCAGTCGAGCACAGAAAAGTTGATAGAAGCAGAAGAGACATGAAGACGATGTAATCAGTCCATCACCCTAGAAGTTTTGAGGTGGTCTGTCCCTCAGTCTGGAGAAGAGTATTGTTCCATAGTCTGAAACAATATGGAGTTGAAGTGACAGGATGGAGCCTTATATACCGCCAGGAGGTGAGATTTAGGTCACTAGTAGAGGTAAGAATGTAGTCGTTGGGAGGTCACGTCCCTCTCAAATCCAGCCATTCTCACTAGTAGAAGTTGTCCAAGTTTCGAAATAAAGATACCTAACTGTTGTATATGTGTCTTACCTAACAACCTGTCGGTATTTTATACCATTTTAATATTCACCAGCTCTCCTGTTCGGTCAGGTTGTTGGTGCTCACTGTGTAGGAACCACAAGTTGTATAATTAGGAATAACTTAAAGGAACTCCTCAAGCCTCCTCTTGAAGACAGGTGTCTGCTGACGGAAGGATACTGATAAGATTCGAACCCTTTATTCTTGGTAAGGAGACACATACCTATGTAGTAACATGCACCCAGACAGTGGCCTTTTATCACTTCACTTGATAAAGGCCTCCAAGTGGGCAAAACATCGTCATTAAAGGTTCCATATAACCAAATATGTCTCCTTACCATCATGTCGGCGTCTCTCACCATTATAAACCCACCCTTAATGCTTATTGAGTTATCTCTTAGTGTACTTATTATTCCCCTGCCTCTCATAAGGTGTAATTTGCACCGTCTACCGTGCCTCACACTCTCCTAAGTAGTAATATTAGCGTTCTGATTTTCAGTCGGTACCCCCGGTGCTATCCAGGTATAAATTATGACATATCTTTCTCGCCTGCGCTCCAGGGAAGGCAATTTCAGAAATTTTTAAGCCTTCCCGGTAATTTAGATGTTTGATTGAAATGATGAGGGTAATTGATGTTCTCAGAGCATTCTTTAGATGTGTAATTTCACCTGACTTAATGAAATGGGACTTGTAATGTACATTAGTATTCCAGTCTAAAGGAGAGTATAAGTGCCCTGAAGAATATTATCACTGGATTGCATCTCTCGTTAAAGAGGTTCTTGTTATAAACTCTATAATTTTTCTTGTTGCTGCGATAACAGTGCAGTTGTCTTACATGAAGGCTGAAGATATTATGAAATTGTTACTCTCAGGTCCCATACACTTCTATTATGCTGTAAGCTGATTGAGTTTTGATCTTTTCTCCTCAATTACTTTCATTGCAGAGTAGATGGAATTTGTTCTCCTTCAACTTGATATTGTGTTCAGTGGCCCACCGGAAGACTTGGTTTATATCAGTTTGGATGTCTTCTGTGAAGGATAAAGTAACACTATGACTCATGGCTTTAGTAACGTCAGAGAATAGAATAAGAGACAGAGAGCACTGTGCCTTGGAGAACACAGCTTCTGGTCACTGTGCCTTGGAGAACACAGCTTCTGGTCACTGTGCCTTGGAGAACACAGCTTCTGGTCACTGTGCCTTGGAGGACACAGCTTCTGGTCACTGTGCCTTGGAGAACACAGCTTCTGGTCACTGTGCCTTGGAGAACACAGCTTCTGGTCACTGTGCCTTGGAGAACACAGTCTCTGGTCACTGTGCCTTGGAGAACACAGCTTCTGGTCACTGTGCCTTGGAGAACACAGCTTCTGGTCACTGTGCCTTGGAGAACACAGCTTCTGGTCACTGTGCCTTGGAGAACACAGCTTCTGGTCACTGTGCCTTGGAGAACATAGTTTAGAGAGAGAGAGAGAGAGAGAGAGAGAGAGAGAGAGAGAGAGAGAGAGAGAGAGAGAGAGAGAGAGAGAGAGAGAGAGAGAGATCAATACCTACATGTGCTCACAACACCTGCAGGTTCTTGCACCTTGAGGAAGCGTGCTACACTTTTATGAAGGAGTCAACGAGTCCTGGTGTGAAGGTGTCTTAGTGAACTGAAGCAGTGTTGTCAATGTTACTACCTGATGTTATAATACAGAGAGCCATCACTCGATACGGATACCAGGGATCATTATATTAGCCCGCTACCTGGTATCATTATCTTAACACACTACCTGGTATCATTATCTTAACATACTACCTGGTATCATTATCTTAACACACTACCTGGTATCATTATCTTAACATACTACCTGGTATCATTATCTTAACATACTACCTGGTATTATTACCTTAACATACTACCTGGTATCATTATCTTAACACACTACATGGTATCATTATCTTAACACACTACCTGGTATCATTATCTTAACATACTACCTGGTATCATTATCTTAACACACTACCTGGTATCATTATCTTAACATACTACCTGGTATCATTATCTTAACACACTACCTGGTATCATTATCTTAACATACTACCTGGTATCATTATCTTAACACACTACCTGGTATCATTATCTTAACCCACTACGTGGTATCATTAATTTAGAACACTACTAGGAAGTGATCCTCTCTTTCATGAACCAGGTGAAAACTATACCTTCCGGAGGTCAGCGGATCCTTCACCAGTAAGACAACTTCGCCAGTAAGAGATCATTCTTTGACAACTTCGCCAGTAAGAGATCATTCTTTGACAACTTCGCCAGTAAGAGATCATTCTTTGACAACTTCGCCAGTAAGAGATCATTCTTTGACAACTTCGCCAGTAAGAGATCATTCTTTGACAACTTCGCCAGTAAGAGATCATTCTTTGACAACTTCGCCAGTAAGAGATCATTCTTTGACAACTTCGCCAGTAAGAGATCATTCTTTGACAACTTCGCCAGTAAGAGATCATTCTTTGACAACTTCGCCAGTAAGAGATCATTCTTTGACAACTTCGCCAGTAAGAGATCATTCTTTGACAACTTCGCCAGTAAGAGATCATTCTTTGACAACTTCGCCAGTAAGAGATCATTCTTTGACAACTTCGCCAGTAAGAGATCATTCTTTGACAACTTCGCCAGTTACAGGTCATTCTTTGACAACTTCGCCAGTAAGAGATCATTCTTTGACAACTTCGCCAGTAAGAGATCATTCTTTGACAACTTCGCCAGTAAGAGATCATTCTTTGACAACTTCGCCAGTAAGAGATCATTCTTTGACAACTTCGCCAGTAAGAGATCATTCTTTGACAACTTCGCCAGTAAGAGATCATTCTTTGACAACTTCGCCAGTAAGAGATCATTCTTTGACAACTTCGCCAGTTACAGGTCATTCTTTGACAGCCTCACCAGGAATAGGTCATCATGTAACAGTTCACTAGTCAGGAATCATCCTCTGACAAAGACTGGTGTCAGATATCGTCCTGGTTCCTGACGAAGATACCATCACCACACACTGGTACACTGCTGCCTCCCACCTGAAGAGTCATTCACGCTGTGTTGTCACTCCGTTCCATAATAACAATAATAATAATAATAATAATAATAATAATAATAATAATAATAATAATAATAATAATAATAATAAATCTTTATTTTTACAAGTCCATGTACAACATATACAGACAGCTGACATATTATATACAACGCCACTTGTTATACCGAACAGGGACAGCAGTTATCTTAAGGAAACACGCCCCCAAAGTTTCCACCCGTACCGGATATCGAACCACGGACCTCAATGTGTGAGCTGAGTGCGCTACCACCCGAGTTACGGAACACAGTGGAAACAAAGGCTATGTTTCCCTAACATATTCCATCACAGAGGATGGCTGACATATATGATGTTGAAATCTGTCGCCTTTACTTGAAAGACTTCAGTAGGGTGATGGGGATACTATCAAGTATTTGCCTGAGGGTTCATCAGCTACGGCAGCTTCAAGGGTTTCGTTCCAACAGAGCTGGAGTTACTATTACCTGGGAATGTTTCAGGACATTCTATCTCATTCACAGAAGAAATGGAATTTATATAAGGAATTCACGAAGGGAAAGGTGTTTGGAAGGAAACATGGGGAAGGGTGAGGGGTGATATTCCTCTCTCAAGTCTGTAAGTTTCAATGTGCCATATTCCTAGTTAGGGGTTTCCGACCGTGACGGCGGTGGCCGGGCGTAGGTGGGACTCTACTTGGAACGTTCTTTACCTATATTAAGGCGGCGGTGATTTGTGGCGCGGTAGATGGCCTGGGTAGATAAAATAGACTTGACGGACTGGTGGGTAGATTAACGCCAACCTTCGATACAAGACCAGCTGGAGGCCATCATCTCTTGACAGATATTTGTTAATGACGGTGTTTCTATGGTGCTGTGGGGTGAGGTGTATGGGAGTATGGTGGGGGGGGGCAAGGCTGAAGCAATGTGTTGGACAAGAGTGGCCAATTTATATTCAAATTTGCAGTGAAAATTGGGCGAGTGTCGGGGTAAGAGGGACAAGTGGGAGTGTATGGAGGTCAGGTCTAGAGGCGTGTATGGAGGTCAGGTCTGGAGGAGTCTATGGAGGTCAGGTCTGGAGGAGTGTATGGAAGTCAGGTCTGGAAAAGTGTATGAAGGTCACGTCTGGAGGAGTGTATGGAGGTCAGGCTTGGAGGAGTGTATGGAGGTCAGGCTTGGAGGAGTGTATGGAGGTCAGGCTTGGAGGAGTGTATGGAGGTCAGGTCTGGAGGTCAGGCTTGGAGGAGTGCATGGAGGTCAGGCTTGGAGGAGTATATGAAGGTCAGGTCTGGAGGAGTCAAGTCTGTAGGAGTGTATGGAATTCAGGTCTGGAGGAGTGTATGGAGGTCAGGTGTGGAAGAGTGTATGGAAGTAAAGTCTGGAGGAGTGTATGGAGGTCAGGTCTGGAGAAGTGTATGCAATTCACGTCTGGAGGAGTGTATGAAGGTCAGGTCTGGAGGAGTGTATGGAGGTCAGGTCTGGAGGAGTGTATGGAGGTCAGGTCTGGAGGAGTGTATGGAATTCAGATCTGGAGGAGTGTATGAAGGTCAATTGTGGAGGAGTGTATGGAAGTCAAGTCTGGAGGAGTGTATGGAGGTCAGGTCTGGAGGAGTGTATGGAAGTCAAGTCTGGAGGAGTGTATGGAAGTCAAGTCTGGAGAAGTGTATGGAGGTCAGGTCTGGAGGAGTGTATGGAGGTCAGGTCTGGAGGAGTGTATGGAGGTTAGTCTGGAGGAGTGTAAGGAGGTCAGGTCTGGAGGAGTGTATGAAGGTCAATTGTGGAGGAATGTATGGAAGTCAAGTCTGGAGGAGTGTATGGAGGTCAATTGTGGAGGAGTGTATGGAATTCAGGTCTGGAGGAGTGTATGGAGGTAGGGTCTGGAGGAGTGTATGAAGGTCAGGTCTGGAGGAGTGTATGGAGGTCAGGTCTGGAGGAGTGTATGGAAGTCAGGTCTGGAGGCGTGTATGGAGGTCAGGTCTGGAGGAGTGTATGCAGGTCATGTCTGGAGGAGTGTATGGAGGTCAGGTCTGGAGGCGTGTATGGAGGTCAGGTCTGGAGGCGTGTATGGAGGTCAGGTCTGGAGGATTGTATGGAGGTCAGGTCTGGAGGAGTGTATGGAGGTCAGGTCTGGAGGCGTGTATGGAGGTCAGGTCTGGAGGAGTGTATGGAGGTCAGGTCTGGAGGAGTGTATGGAGGTCAGGTCTGGAGGCGTGTATGGAGGTCAGGTCTGGAGGAGTGTATGGAGGTCAGATCTGGAGGAGTGTATGGAGGTCAGGTCTGGAGGCGTGTATGGAGGTCAGGTCTGGAGGAGTGTATGGAGGTCAGGTCTGGAGGAGTGTATGGAGGTCAGGTCTGGAGGAGTGTATGGAGGTCAGGTCTGGAGGAGTGTATATAGGTCAGGTCTGGAGGAGTGTATGGAGGTCAGGTCTGGAGGAGTGTATGGAGGTCAGGTCTGGAGGAGTGTATGGAGGTCAGGTCTGGAGGAGTGTATGGAGGTCAGGTCTGGAGGAGTGTATGGAGGTCAGGTCTGGAGGAGTGTATGGAGGTCAGGTCTGGAGGAGTGTATGGAGGTCAGGTCTGGAGGAGTGTATGCAGGTCATGTCTGGAGGAGTGTATGGAGGTCAGGTCTGGAGGAGTGTATGGAGGTCAGGTCTGGAGGAGTGTATGGAGGTCAGGTCTGGAGGAGTGTATGGAGGTCAGGTCTGGAGGAGTGTATGGAGGTCAGGTCTGGAGGAGTGTATGCAGGTCATGTCTGGAGGAGTGTATGGAGGTCAGGTCTGGAGGAGTGTATGGAGGTCAGGTCTGGAGGAGTGTATGGAGGTCAGGTCTGGAGGAGTGTATGGAGGTCAGGTCTGGGGAAGAAATAAGTTAATGCTCGTATTACTATACACTCTTCACAAACATTACTAACACAACGAGGAATAGACACAAGTGCAACATATAAGTGTTGCACATAGTAGCGATACCAGGTGTTGCACTTATGTCTAATTCATTACCTTCTCGATATCGTATACATTGGTATTCATCACAAACACACACTACTTTATTAGCTGTGTTAATACAGACTACTCCATTAACTTTATTAATACAAATCTAACTCTAAATCTAACATTAAATTATAAAGTAAATACGGATATTTACTTACTACTCGAGTGGTGATCTTCCCGTCAACCTGACTGCTACCTGTGACATACTGGTCACCTGACCTGTTCTGGTGAACTGTTTCTCCAGGATACTTCTGCATTAGAAGCGCAGCCTGAAGCCAGACTTCCTTGCTGACTGCATGATCAACCAGGCTGTTGCTACTGCCTACTGGCAGGTCTACACAGCTGGTCTGATACAGCCTACTGCCTCACGTGTGTACCGGTCTCTCACACTGACTTACACAGCTATCATCTGTTGCGCCGTTTAAACTGCTGCCATCTGTTGCGAGTGTGGTTTAAACTGTTGCCCTCTGTTCTGGGTGTAGTTTAAACTGTTGCCCTCTGTTCTGGGTGTAGGTTAAACTGTTGCCCTCTGTTCTGGGTGTAGTTTAAACTGTTGCCCTCTGTTCTGGGTGTAGTTTAAACTGCTGCCCTCTGTTCTGGGTGTAGGTTAAACTGTTGCCCTCTGTTCTGGGTGTAGTTTAAACTGCTGCTCTCTGTTCTGGGTGTAGGTTAAACTGCTGCCCTCTGTTCTGGGTGTAGTTTAAACTGCTGCTCTCTGTTGTGGGTGTAGTTTAAACTGCTGCCCTCTGTTCTGGGTGTAGTTTAAACTGCTGCCCTCTGTTCTGGGTGTAGTTTAAACTGCTGCCCTCTTCTGGGTGTAGTTTAAACTGTTGCTCTCTGTTGTGGGTGTAGTTTAAACTGCTGCCCTGTTCTGGGTGTAGTTTAAACTGTTGCTCTCTGTTGTGGGTGTAGTTTAAACTGCTGCCCTCTGTTGTGGGTGTAGTTTAAACTGTTACATTCTGTTGTGAGTGTAACTTAAATATTCTTGCCCTCTGCTTGAGAGTAACTTAAACAGTTACACTCTGTAGCGAGTGCAACATAAACTGCAACACCATGCTGTGAGAGTAACTCAAATTGTTCCACTCAAAACATAATGTGCCTAAGAGTGTGTTAAATATTCTCTACACACGTAATTAACACTTACGTGCCTCTCCTGCCCTTCCTACACCACCATGTCAAACATTATTGTTATTATTGCTATTACTGTTATTATTATTATTATTATTATTACTGGGCACAACTAAATCCGTAGGTATCACACAGCGCCTGGAGAATGAGAGGTGATCATGTATGATCCAAGGAAAAAAATAGCTCCAATTCCTTGCATCAAGAGCCCCTTCATCAGCCCTCAAGGTATCCCTCCGGGAGAGACCTGCCCACCATGTACAAGTAACCTGCCAGACTGGTGGTGCATACGTTGGATCACGGACATTGGTGCAACAACAGCCTGATCGATCAAGCCAGACAACCAGGAAGCGACTACAAGTAACCTACAGGTAACCACCGTCCGTCTGTCTCTCTTCTCCGTCCCGCCTTCCCTCGCCATACAAATGCTGCATCCATCACAAGACCAGACTGGCCCAGGGCAGCGCTGCGACAGTAGGAAGGTAAGGTAATGTAAGGTATATCATTATTATATTATAATATTCAACTGATTTGGTAGTAGTGATAGTAGTAGTAGTTGTAGTAACGGTAGTAGTAGTGGTGGTAGTAGTGGTGGTAGTAGTGGTGGTAGTAGTGGTAGGTAGTAGTGGTAGGTAGTAGTGGTGGCAGTAGTGGTTGGTAGTAGTAGGGGTAGTAGTGTGGTAGTAGTAGTACTAGTAGTAGTAGTGGTAGTAAGGGTAACAGTGGTAGTAACGGTAATAGTAGTAGTACTATAAGCTACTACAAGTTATTAACTATTTCTTAACACAGCTGCAACATCAACTTACTCTACTAGTGAAGACGTCGTTCTCACATACTACTAGCATGTCTCTGGTGGACAAGACGTCTTCTCAATACAATGCCATAAATCGCACATAGTGTATCATTAACACTGAGTGGGATCTGCCTAGCATACTTAACAGGGGAGTTTTGAAGGTTACTCTTTGGCTAGCTCTGAGAATAGGTTGGACAAACATGTGGGTGAGTAGGGTTGGATTTCAGAGGAACCTGCCAAGTAGGGCCAGTAAACCTGAGAGGCACTGTTACCCCTTCCTTATCTTGTTATACTAAAATGTTACAGCCTCACATATTACACAGTATACACATTTACGTATGTGATAGTATACTACCACTGACCACTGTGACACTACCACTAACCACTGTGACACTACACTACCACTGACCACTGTGACACTACACTACCACTGAGACACTACACTACCACCGACCATTGTGACACTATGCTGTGTGGTGAATGGTTTTGAAAACCGACAGGTTGAAGAATTGAGACACTTGTGCAACATATGGGAATCTTTATTGAAGAAACGTTTCGCCACACAGTGGCTTCATCAGTCCAATACAAAGAAGAAATGGGTAAGGAGAGGAGGAGTTCGAGGTAATCAGTCCCTCAACCTGGAATCGATGTGTTCAGTCCATCACTCTTGTAGGATGGACTGAACACATCTTATGCACAGAGTTAAGCAATTCTTGTCTCTCTGGTTGCATGGCTTCATGCATGGAAGGAGTGTGCATCATTGCATTACCACCTTTCTCACTCTGCACACTGACAGCTCATGCACTATCTTCCTTGACCACTGTGATACTACACTACCACTGACCACAGTGACACTACACTACTACTGACTATTGTGACTGCACTACTACTGACCACTGTGACACTACACTAGATAGAGAGAGAGAGAGAGAGAGAGAGAGGGAGAGAGAGAGAGAGAGGTTACCTGGAGGTTATTCCGGGGATCAACGCCCCCGCGGCCCGGTCCATGACCAGGCCTCCCGATGGATCAGGACCTGATCAACTAGGCTGTTACTGCTGGCCGCACGCAGTCCAACGTACGAGCCACAACCCGGCTGATCCGGCACTGACTTTAGGTATCTGTCCAGCTCTCTCTTGAAGGCAGCCAGGGGTTTATTGGCAATTCCCCTAATGCTTGATGGGAGGCTGTTGAACAGTCTTGGGCCCCGAACACTTATGGTGTTTTCCCTTAGTGTACCAATGGCGCCCCTACTTTTTATTGGGGGCATTTTGCATCGCCTGCCCAGTCTTTTACTTTCGTAGGGAGTGATTTCTGTGTGCAGATTTGGGACCATTCCTTCCAAGATTTTCCAAGTGTAGATTATGATATATCTCTCCCTCGTGCGTTCCAACGAGTACAAGTCAAGTGCTTCCAAGCGTTCCCAGTAGTTAAGGTGCTTGACAGAACTTATACGTGCAGTAAAGGATCTCTGTACACTCTCTAGATCTGTGATTTCACCTGCTTTGAATGGAGATGTTAATGTACAGCAGTATTCCAGCCTAGAGAGAACAAGTGATTTGAAAAGGATCATCATTGGCTTGGCATCTCTCGTTTTGAAAGTTCTCGTTATCCATCCTATCATTTTCTTTGCACGTGCGATCGTGGCACTGTTGTGATCCTTGAAAGTGAGATCCTCAGAGAGAGAGAGAAAAAAACTGTAATTCTTAAGTATTCCTGAAATGTTTCCTATAAAATGGGAAATTTAATATTTAACATTTATTATTATTATTATTATTATACTATTTCTGCAGGAGTACTTTTTTTGTCATTTTCCATGACGATGTTTCGTTCTGTATATAATTGTCACGACAACGTTCTAGTATAAGGTTGTTGTTGTCTGTCCCAGTATGATGCAGAATCAATTTATACCTCCCACTGAAGAATCATTAACTTATACCTCCCACTGAAGAATCATTAACTTATACCTCCCACTGAAGAATCATTAACTTATACCTCCCACTGAAGAATCATTAACTTATACCTCCCACTGAAGAATCATGAAGCCATACCTCCCACTGTAGAACCATAACTCTCACTGAAGAATCATCAACTCCCACTGAAGAATCATCAGCTCATACCTCCCACAAACCGTGCTAGCTAATCATCACGTCCGGAGCACCAAAAATGTTGAATAATACATAGTCCATGCCAACGTTCAATTACCGGAGGCGCCATATACGGTGATTCTGACCGTGGTTAGAGGCGCGAGGTGCGCGGCGGCGGGGCTTTAAGACGCTCACACCCTAGTCTTTTACGTGAGTTTCAACGCCAGGAAATATAACCAGGGAAAAAAAAAAAGAAAAACATGGCGCAAAAAAGTTTAGTTTACCCTGATTTATTGAATCCGTTTTCTTCGTCACTTATTATTTTTATTGATGGGACGATACCAAAATATTTTTTTAAATTATAATGACTGCCGGACCATCAATTTAGGAACCGCGGTTCGTCCATCCTTCTCTTTAGTCATGTAAAATAATATTTATGGCACTGTGGAGGGTATTAAACAGCACAGGAAGGTTAAATATTAAATAATTTAATTATTCTGAGATGACAATGTCATTACTCATTACTTGGTCTGTTGTGTTAGTTACTGGTTGTCAAGGGTACTTGTCGATAGTGTGTGTGTACACACCTAATTGTGGTTGCAGGGGTCGAGTCATAGCTCCGGGCCCCGCCCCTGTGTGTGTGTAACTCGTGAGGGGAAGTGTTAATGTTGATATTTTTAAGCAGACATTTAATGTTAACATTTTAAAGTATCGGTTGGTATCGGCCATTTTTTACCGATAACGTAAAAACGACCGATATCCACCGATACCGATACTCTGGCACATCTCTAATTATTATTATTATTACTACTACTACTATTATTATGGAGAAGCGCTAAACTCGTTAAAACCATGCGGGATTGGGATGTCGTCAGGTTAGCGGATACTTCCAATTCCCGGAATCAAGAGCCCTTCACCAGCACCCAGGTAACTACTGGAGTCAAGGGTCCTTCACCAGCACCCAGGTAACTACCGGAATCCAGAGCCCTTCACCAGCACCCAGGTAACTACTGGAATCAAGAGCACTTCACCAGCACCCAGGTAACTACCGGAATCCAGAGCCCTTCACCAGCACCCAGGTAACT
Organism: Cherax quadricarinatus; assembly: GCF_038502225.1. Classification (NCBI taxonomy): domain Eukaryota; kingdom Metazoa; phylum Arthropoda; class Malacostraca; order Decapoda; family Parastacidae; genus Cherax; species Cherax quadricarinatus. Next base: position 10,175,394 of record NC_091319.1, on the reverse strand, counting down.
ACTGGAATCAAGAGCACTTCACCAGCACCCAGGTAACTACCGGAATCAAGAGCCCTTCACCAGCACCCAGGTAACTACTGGAATCAAGAGCACTTCACCAGCACCCAGGTAACTACCGGAATCCAGAGCCCTTCACCAGCACCCAGGTAACTACTGGAATCAAGAGCCCTTCACCAGCACCCAGGTAACTACCGGGATCCAGAGCCCTTCACCAGCACCCAGGTAACTACTGGAATCAAGAACCCTTCACCAGCACCCAGGTAACTACTGGAATCAAGAGCACTTCACCAGCACCCAGGTAACTACTGGAATCAAGAGCACTTCACCAGCACCCAGGTAACTACTGGAATCAAGAGTCCTTCACCAGCACCCAGGTAACTACCGGAATCCAGAGCACTTCACCAGCACCCAGGTAACTACTGGAATCAAGAGCCCTTCACCAGCACCCAGGTAACTACCGGAATCAAGAGCCCTTCACCAGCACCCAGGTAACTAATGGAATCAAGAGCACTTCACCAGCACCCAGGTAACTACTGGAATCAAGAGCCCTTCACCAGCACCCAGGTAACTACTGGAATCTAGAGCACTTCACCAGCACCCAGGTAACTACTGGAATCAAGAGCCCTTCACCAGCACCCAGGTAACTACTGGAATCCAGAGCACTTCACCAGCACCCAGGTAACTACTGGAATCAAGAGCCCTTCACCAGCACCCAGGTAACTACTGGAATCAAGAGCACTTCACCAGCACCCAGGTAACTACTGGAATCAAGAGCCCTTCACCAGCACCCAGGTAACTACTGGAATCAAGAGCACTTCACCAGCACCCAGGTAACTACTGGAATCAAGAGCACTTCACCAGCACCCAGGTAACTACTGGAATCAAGAGCCCTTCACCAGCACCCAGGTAACTACTGGAATCAAGAGCACTTCACCAGCACCCAGGTAACTACTGTAATCAAGAGCACTTCACCAGCACCCAGGTAACTACTGGAATCAAGAGCCCTTCACCAGCACCCAGGTAACTAATGGAATCAAGAGCCCTTCACCAGTACCCAGGTAACTACTGGAATCAAGAGCACTTCACCAGCACCCAGGTAACTACTGGAATCAAGAGCACTTCACCAGCACCCAGGTAACTACTGGAATCAAGAGCCCTTCACCAGCACCCAAGTAACTAATGTAATCAGGAGCCCTTCACCAGCACCCAGGTAACTACTGGAATCAAGAGCCCTTCACCAGTACCCAGGTAACTACTGGAATCAAGAGTCCTTCACCAGCACCCAGGTAACTAATGGAATCAAGAGCCCTTCACCAGCACCCAGGTAACTACTGGAATCAAGAGTCCTTCACCAGCACCCAGGTAACTAATGGAATCAAGAGCCCTTCACCAGCACCCAGGTAACTACTGGAATCAAGAGTCCTTCACCAGCACCCAGGTAACTAATGGAATCAAGAGTCCTTCACCAGCACCCAGGTAACTACTGGAATCAAGAGCCCTTCACCAGCACCCAGGTAACTACTGGAATCAAGAGTCCTTCACCAGCACCCAGATAACTAATGGAATCAAGAGCCCTTCACCAGCATCCAGGTAACTACTGGAATCAAGAGCCCTTCACCAGCACCCAGGTAACTTCCTTGGAGGATTCCCAGGCTTTTATCGACACTAATATCAGCTCCATCTTTGAAAGAAGTTTTAGAGCTGTAGCCGGATAAGGCGGACACGATGACGTGTATCAGGCAGGAAAAGCATTCTCACATACCGTAGACTTCACCCCATCTACATAATTTGATCCCATGGCAGATCTCTAAAGGATAAAGTTACACTGGGTGACTGTTGCTGTCTCTACAGTGACTTAGTATACAGTGTGTAATGGAGCTACATTACGGCGTGTTCTATCAGTATCCTGTCTTAAATATATAGTTCATGCTCAAGTCTCAGAAAAAAAAACACCAATAAACTGTTCAACTTTGAGAACACAAAGGTACAATACCATGACTGGAATAGTACACGTAAGAACTGTCGTACATCAACGTGAAACTCCAGTTGATTATACTATTAATACAAAGAGAGAATTCGTACAATAGATTATGTTTCTAGTTATAGTGACTGAGTACAAGACGGAAAAGGATGAAAGAGTGAGAAATAGATGTGGGAAAGGAGGGGGAAGGAGAGGAAAGGGACACTCATGTGAGAATGAATGGAAGAGGCTTAGCACTTAACCATGAAGTGGATATCCTGGGGGTGAAATTTCACTCGCTGAAAACTATAAAAATCTCCTTGTTGATCTTTGCAAGGATGGTAGCTAAGAACCTTGAAGTGTTAAGTCACACGTCGTTATACTTGCTCCACAGAAGTGGCTGCAAAACTGTACACGCTTCCTCTCACCTTGAGTATGAACCACTTTCTTGGATGGTTTGCCTCCCCATCCTATCTCTCATAACTAGACGAGGTACAGCCTTGGAAATGATAACTCATCTCTCGCCTCGACCCGTCCAAATCGGAGTTGTCATATCAGCGGAGATTTTGAAACTAGATACGTATCATAAGCCTTACGAGGCGAATGTTGTCAAAATCCCCTGCCAGTCCTAACCACAGGGACAGCCAGAAGACACTCACTACTCCACTACATAGATAGTTCGCTACTTCTCGTGCGAGTGACTCTGGAACACACACACAATACTCTGAAGTGACATAGCACCAAGATACTGTCCCTCCCCCTCCCCACACCCCACACTACACAACCCACACCTGACAACCACCCACCACCCACCTTGCTCTGCGATATACTCTCAGATAGACTTGCTGTGTGGATTGTTCCCGGGTAGTTTTATTGACCCATGAATACTCTTATAAGGTACCAAGCACAACGCAAGACATTTTTATTGTTTTTTCTAAATCCTGAGGAAGTACCGTGACTGAGGCCAGACTGCCGCCTTCCACAACTGTGATACCCATCACTCCACAACTGTGATACCCATCACTCCACAACTGTGATACCCATCACTCCACAACTGTGATACCCATCACACCACAATTGTGATACCCATCACTCCACAACTGTAAAACCCATCACACCACAACTGTGATACCCATCACTCCACAACTGTAAAACCCATCACACCGCAACTGCAATACCCATCACACCACAACTGTGACACTCATCACTCCACACCTGCGATACCCATCACTCCACACCTGCGATACCCATCACTCCACACCTGCGATACCCATCACTCCACAACTGTGATACCCATCACACCACAATTGTGATACCCATCACTCCACAACTGTAAAACCCATCACACCACAACTGTGATACCCATCACTCCACAACTGTAAAACCCATCACACCACAACTGCGATACCCATCACTCCACACCTGCGATACCCATCACTCCACAACTGTGATACCCATCACACCACAATTGTGATACCCATCACTCCACAACTGTAAAACCCATCACACCACAACTGTGACACTCATCACTCCACAACTGTAATACCTATCACTCCACAACTGTAATACCTATCACTCCACAACTGTGATACCCATCACTCCACAACTGTGATACCCATCACTCCACAACTGATACCCATCACACCACAGCTGTGATACCCATCACCCCACAACTGTGATACCCATCACTCCCCAACTGTGATACCCATCACTCCACAACTGCGATACCCATCACTTCCAAACTCTTGCTATCTCCATAGCCACAAAAAAATATTATGTTCCAATTTCCAGAACATGTTCAGTTTCCGAAGTCTGCCACGTCCAGAGGCCTGGAAAACAAAACTGACTCACACACACACACGCACACACATACTCAGCTAAACGGAGGAGATATAGGTTTTTTAAATCTCATCCTCAGGCCTGGTCAAGGGCTGGGCCTGGAGTCTACCCTCCAGGTAGACTCCAGGTACCGGTGGTTGTTGTGGTCCAAGACCCATAAATAGGCTGTCTCGTGATTCCAGACCTACGAATAGGCTGTCTCGTAAATAATTTGCCAGACTGGCAGAAGTAGGTAGCCTTCCCTTTGCTTTGTGAGTACAAATAGGCAGAGCGGCTATAGTGCAGTTAACAAACAGGGAATCGAGTCTTCATCACACATGGTGCTAAATGTCCCGCACTGACCAAGTGGTCCAGAATGAGCTGCAAAGTCATTATAAGGTTAATCTCCTAAGTGAGGGCTTTTGGTGAACCATCACAGATGAGGTGATGCAACATGGACAGAGACAGATCCAGGAGCAGGAGCCCAACATCATGTTAGTGAGACAGGTAGGTAAATGCACACACCAGGGAGAGTCGAAGTGGTGTGTCGGCGCCACACCCAACAATCATCCCCATATGAAGGCTTGCAGTGTCTGCGGTGAAAGGCGAGGAGAAGGAAGCACCAAGAAAACAAAGATAAAGAGAGGAAAGAGATGGACGAAAAAAAGGGTAACCAAAAGAAGGAAACACTCACCATCATTCCCTCCCTGGCTCTGCCTGTGAGGGGGGGGGGGCAATGTGCGAGGGGGTCATGTGACTTAAGGCTTGGCCAGGGAGCCTCCCTGTAAATGATGCTAAGACATACATACTACACATTAATACTGTTAACATCTCTACTCTTCAGGTGCACCCACCCTACTCTTCAGGTGCACCCACCCTACTCTTCAGGTGCACCCACCCTACTCTTCAGGTGCACCAACCCTATTCTTCAGGTGCACCCATCCCACTCTTCAGGTGCACCCACCCTACTCTTCAGGTGCACCCACCCTACTCTTCAGGTACACACACCCTACTCTTCAGGTGCACCCATCCCACTCTTCAGGTGCACCCACCCTACTCTTCATGTGCACCCACCCTACTCTAAAGGTGCACCCACCCTATTCCTCAGGTGCAACCACCCTACTCTTCAGGTGCACCCATCCCACTCTTCAGGTGCAACCACCCTACTCTTCAGGTGCACCCACCCTACTCTTCAGGTGCACCCACCCTACTCTTCAGGTACACACACCCTACTCTTCAGGTGCACCCATCCTACTCTTCAGGTGCACCCACCCTACTCTTCATGTGCACCCACCCTACTCTAAAGGTGCACCCACCCTAGTCATCAGGTGCAACCACCCTACTCTTCAGGTGCACCCACCCTACTCTTCAGGTGCACCCACCCTACTCTTCAGGTGCACCCACCCTACTCTTCAGGTGCACCCACCCTACTCTTCAGGTGCACCCACCCTACTCTTCAGGTGCACCCACCCTACTCTTCAGGTACACACACCCTACTCTTCAGGTGCACCCATCCCACTCTTCAGGTGCACCCACCCTACTCTTCATGTGCACCCACCCTACTCTAAAGGTGCACCCACCCTATTCCTCAGGTGCAACCACCCTACTTCTCACCCACCCAGGCCCTGATCCATCGGAGGCCTGGTCGTGGACCGGGCCGCGGGGGCGTTGATCCCCGGAATAACCTCCAGGTAACCCTACTCTTCAGGTGCAACCACCCTACTCTTCAGGTGCACCCACCCTACTCTTCAGGTGCACCCACCCTACTCTTCAGGTGCACCCACCCTACTTCCTACTCCCGAAACCAATTCCAGCTATCTGGTTTCCCTAAGTCCTTTTGACCAACTGGTTACGAGGGCCCTTCTACCCCCGCAGCCCAGCCTGATGCCGGGGTCTTTCCGTCATATATATTATACACCAAGCTAACACTCCAACAGCACGTCAAATCTCAAAACAATAATCGACTCCACTCACCCAGTCTATTATTATTACTAATTCTTGTTGCCGTTGTACTGTGCTTATTTCTCTCCAGACATACACAGGTGTATGTCTCAGCATATACCTGGAGGGCGCTTCCAGGGTCAACGTCCCTGCAGCCAGGTCCGTGACCAGGCCTAATCAACCAGACTGTTACTGCTGGCCGCACGTAAACCGACGTCGGAACCTGGGTGGTCAGGAACAGACTTTAGGTGCCTGTCCAGCGCCTTCTTGAAGACAGCCAGGGGTCTATTAACTATATGCAGACAGTGTAATTTAATCCCTATCTGTAGTCGATGTTTAGCTTATGGATGTCCTTGATCAAGTCTACAATAGACTACATAAATCTCAACCCCGAGGGAAGTATCTCCATTACGAGTCTTCAAAAACAAATTATTACTGAAAATACAAATTGATGTAAGAGTATATGCAGATTTTTCCCGTTATTAGGAAGGTTACAGATGCGTCATCTGTAACTTGTAGTAAACGTGCAGTTGTGCAGCAGCCACAGCAGTGTGAAACACACGTTTCGCCTTACACACTTGGTAAAGTTTTACTAAGGGCGAAAGATTGACTAGTCAAAAATGATGATAATTGCTACACTTGTCCAACATTTTGGTATCTTTATTATGGAAACGTTTCGCCAGCCAGTGGCTTCTTCAGTCCAATGCAGAGAAAGGTGGAAGATGAGGAATAGTTTGAGGTAATCAGTCCCGAAGCCAACCTCACGTTACCTAGCCTAACTTAACCTTAACCAACCTAACTTAACCTAACCTTTCTCAACCTAATCTAACACTACCTAACCTAACCCTACCTAACTTAACCTATCAAGAGAAATTTGCTGCAAAAAGCCACACACATGATTGTGGGAGTTAAAAGGACGCCAGTACTCGAGTGTAGAGGACGCTAGCACTCGAGTATAAAGGACGCTAGTACTCGAGTGTAGAGGACGCTAGTACTCGAGTCTAGAGGACGCTAGTACTCAAGTCTAGACAACGCCAGTACTAGATTCAAGGTACCTCGTACTGTGGTTAACGTGAGGTGCAGCTCTGAACCATGGTACCTCGTACCGTGGTTAACGTGAGGTGCAGCTCTGAACCATGGTACCTCGTACCGTGGTTAACGTGAGGTGCAGCTCTGAACCATGGTACCTCGTACTGTGGTTAACGTGAGGTGCAGCTCTGAACCATGGTACCTCGTACTGTGGTTAACGTGAGGTGCAGCTCTGAACCATGGTACCTCGTACCGTGGTTAACGTGAGGTGCAGCTCTGAAGCATGGTACCTCGTACCGTGGTTAACATGAGGTGCAGCTCTGAACCATGGAACCTCGTACCGTGGTTAACATGAGGTGCAGCTCTGAACCATGGTACCTCGTACTGTGGTTAACATGAGGTGCAGCTCCGAACCATGGTACCTCGTACCGTGGTTAACATGAGGTGCAGCTCTGAACCATGGTACCTCGTAGTGGTTAACGTGAGGTGCAGCTCTGAACCATGGTACCTCGTACCGTGGTTAACGAGAGGTGCAGCTCTGAACCATGGTACCTCGTACCGTGGTTAACATGAGGTGCAGCTCTGAACCATGGTACCTCGTATCGTGGTTAACATGAGGTGCAGCTCTGAACCATGGTACCTCGTACTGTGGTTAACATGAGGTGCAGCTCTGAACCATGGTACCTCGTACTGTGGTTAACGTGAGGTGCAGCTCTGAACCATGGTACCTCGTACCGTGGTTAACGTGAGGTGCAGCTCTGAACCATGGTACCTCGTACCGTGGTTAACGAGAGGTGCAGCTCTGAACCATGGTACCTCGTACCGTGGTTAACATGAGGTGCAGCTCTGAACCATGGTACCTCGTATCGTGGTTAACATGAGGTGCAGCTCTGAACCATGGTACCTCGTACTGTGGTTAACATGAGGTGCAGCTCTGAACCATGGTACCTCGTACTGTGGTTAACGTGAGGTGCAGCTCTGAACCATGGTACCTCGTACCGTGGTTAACGTGAGGTGCAGCTCTGAACCATGGTACCTCGTACCGTGGTTAACATGAGGTGCAGCTCTGAACCAAGGTACCTCGTACCGTGGTTAACGTGAGGTGCAGCTCTGAACCATGGTACCTCGTACCGTGGTTAACATGAGGTGCAGCTCTGAACCATGGTACCTCGTACCGTGGTTAACATGAGGTGCAGCTCTGAACCATGGTACCTCGTACCGTGGTTAACATGAGGTGCAGCTCTGAACCATGGTACCTCGTACCGTGGTTAACGTGAGGTGCAGCTCTGAACCATGGTACCTCGTACCGTGGTTAACATGAGGTGCAGCTCTGAACCAAGGTACCTCGTACCGTGGTTAACATGAGGTGCAGCTCTGAACCATGGTACCTCGTACCGTGGTTAACGTGAGGTGCAGCTCTGAACCATGGTACCTCGTACCGTGGTCAACGTGAGGTGCAGCTCTGAACCATGGTACCTCGTACCGTGGTTAACGTGAGGTGCAGCTCTGAACCATGGTACCTCGTACCGTGGTTAACGTGAGGTGCAGCTCTGAACAATGGTACCTCATACCGTGGTTAACGTCAGGTGCAGCTCTGAACCATGGTACCTCGTACCGTGTCAAGCAATTTTGCCTCGATCCGCTGAAGACAAAAAAATACAACTGGTTTGCCCGTCGAAGAGACAGATAAGAAGGCAACACCAGCGGTAACTAGCATTCTTCCGTGGCCGGGGAGGGAGGACGTGTCCTTCACACGGACGATGAGTCCTTCACACGGACGATCAGTCCTTCACACGGACAGTGAATCCTTCACACGGAAGGTGAGTCCTTCACACGGACGATCAGTACTTCACACGTTTGATCAGTCGTTCACAGGACACAACTCTCGTTTACAAGAGCTATGGTTGCGAGGTAAGAACTATGAGAGAGAGAGAAAGAGAGAAGACAGACAAGGTTATCTGCCTGATGAACTCATTCCACCTCTAAATCGACAGGATGGGACTACCTCTACTAGTAGTCAAGAGAAGGCGGACCTCTTTGCCGAACACTTTGCTACCAAAATGCAAGTTCCTGATCCAGCAAGGGACCCTCCTTGGCTAGCTGCAAGAACTGTGTCAAAACTGTCAGTGGTGACAATAAGGAAGGAGGTGCATTTCCTCCTTAAACCACTTGACCAAGAAAAGGCTGTGGGCCCAGACAAGTTGAGCCCAAGATTGCTGAGATGTGCAGACCAGCTAGCAGCACCTCTAACTCGCATCTTTCAGCACTGCCTAGTACAGTGTAAATGGCCTTCTCTATGGAAAGAGGCAAATGTAGTCCCTGTTCACAAAAAGAAGAGCAGAGCAGTTAGTTTAATATGTTTATTATGCACCCCATACCCATCCTGTGGGCGGTAGTCAAAAGATTACAGAGGTACATAATTGGTCTAGGGACTGGACTCCAAAGTTTTGATAGCTGAGCAAGTTACAGAGGTACTGAACTCACAATGACAAAGGTAATGAACTCACAATTTACAAAGGTAATGAAGTCACAATTTACAAAGGTAATGAACTCCAGGTAGGTCTGGTCACAATCATGACAAGTTACAAAGGTATTTACAGATTACAGAGGTACGTAATGGGTCCAGGGACTGGGCCCCCAAAGTTTTGATAGCTGAACTAGGTGCAAAGGTAATGAATTCACAAGTTACAAAGGTAATGAATCCTGTAAGAAGCAGAGCAGAAATCAGCAACTACAGACCAGTGTCACTCCTGTCAATCACTGGTAAGATCCTTGAGACAATAATCTCAAGACAAATGACAGTTTACTGACTACCACTCACTACTTTGTGATCGTCAATATGGCTTCAGGAAAGGTTACTCTGCTGCTGATGTGTTGTTAAACCTCTCCACTAAGTAGCACCAGTCACTGGATGAATCCAAAGTCGGCTGTGTGGTAGCACTGGACATTGCTGGTGCTTTCGACCGGGTGTGGCACCAGGGCCTCTTAGCAAAACTTCAAGCACTGGGAATTGCAGGCTCAACGCTATGTCTCCTCAGTGATTACCTTCATGGTAGATCTCTAAGGGTAGTTCTCAATGGAACGGAATCAGCAAGACATCCTATTGGGGCAAGTGTTCCACAAGGAAGCGTGCTGGGACCATTGTTATGGAATGTCTACTTCAACGACCTTCTTCATCTCATCCCAGAATCCCATGCATATGCAGACGACTGTACACTGACATTCACTTATCCAAGAGAAGAAATGCCAGCTGCTCTAAGCTACATCAATCACCAGCTAAGAGCTATATCAGCTTGGGGAAATAGATGGCAAGTAACATTTGCACCTGAGAAAATGATGATGGTCTCTAGGCACCATGATGGTAATGCTGGTGCAGTAGTAAGGATAAATGGGAGGGTGTTGGCGCCTGGAGAAGTTGATATCCTTGGGGTGAAATTTGACTCCAAACTAACCATGAAGAACCATGTTGTAAATCTTGCAAACAAGGCAGCCAGGAAGCTTACAGCACTTCGCCGTATCTCGCATCTGCTTGACAGTAGGGGCTGCAAGATTCTGTACGAGGCACAAGTACGCTCACACCTTGAGTATGCTCCACTTTCTTGGTTTGCCTGCCCCCCTCTCATCTGCGACTGCTTGACAGAGTAGAGAACAGAGCAAGACGTTTCATCTCTCGCCTAGACCCATCCTGGATAGATCTGTCATTTCAGCAGAGCCTTCAGCATAGGAGGGACGTGGGTGGCCTTACTGTTATGTACAAGGCCAATATTGTCGAAGTGCCACACTTGGATCCACTTCGAAGACAGCGTGAAACAAGCTTTTATGCCACAAGACGGGCAGAAAGCAGCAACTTCACTCTGGCTGTACCCTTCTCCAGAACATCACTCCATCTGAGATCATATATATCCAGGATGACTCGAGTATGGAACACATTCGTACAGCATAATGATGTCAACGAGATAAAGTCAGTTGATCAAATGAAAATGCTGGCCCACAGATGGCTCCAACTTCATCCTGTTCCCTACTTGTATGTCATATAACAATAAAAATGCTTTCAAATGAGCTGATGTAGGTAACAGCTCTTAGCTTGTCAATTAAGTTAGGAATCCTTAACCTGTAAATAGCTTGTCAATAAAGCTAGGGATCCTTAACCTAACCTTGTCAAACCCTGTGTAAAAGAGAGAGAGAGAGAGAGAGAGAGAGAGAGAGAGAGAGAGAGAGAGAGAGAGAGAGAGAGAGAGAGAGAGAGAGAGAGAGAGAGAGAGAGAGAGAGAGAGAGAGAGAGAGAGAGAGAGTAGTATCATTGTACTGGTCGGCATGGTGGGTATCACCTGTCACCACAAGCACCGTCATAGCGGCCGCCAACGCTGGGTAACGCAGCCGTCGCCTCTGTACACGCCGTTGGCGCCCTTTCATTAACGACACTCGCTTGTCGTCAACGCCATCTAGCCATTGTTGATGCTATCACACACGTGCCCCTTCACGCCATCAACATCCACGCTACGTATATCTTTATTACCTCCCCCAGTCCATTTTTATCATCACTGCAATCACTGAGAAGCGATCAACCTGTGAGGGTCGTACAGTGCCTAAGGGTCGTACAATGTCTTAAGGTCGTGCAGTGTCTCAGGGCCGTACATTGCCTTAGGGTCGCAGTGCCTTAGGGTCGTACAGTGGCTCGCGGAAGGGATGTTAATCAAGAGACAGTTCAAACACACTTTAAGCAGGTAGACCCTTGATTTTACCACACTTCATCCACATCCACTGTTCATTTGATTTTCATAGATTTTTGTCGACGAAGTGGTTAGTTTACTGTGCACCCCATATCAATCCCCTGGAGGGCAGCGCATCAACATATCCATCCCCTGGAGGGGAGCGCATCAACATATCCATCCCCTGGAGGAGAGCGCATCAACATATCCATCCCCTGGAGGGGAGCGCATCAACATATCCATCCCCTGGAGGGGAGCGCATCAACATATCCATCCCCTGGAGGGGAGCGCATCAACATATCCATCCCCTGGAGGGGAGCGCATCAACATATCCATCCCCTGGAGGGGAGCGCATCAACATATCCATCCCCTGGAGGGGAGCGCATCAACATATGGATACACAATAGGCCTAGGAAATAGACCCCCTAAAAAAGGGTTAACAAGAGTAAATTTTAATTCATATCTACAACTGACTTATCTGTTGCAAGCAAATTTAGCATATTTGCTTAATATGTCTGATATCTTATTTTCATTAATCAAATACCTTGACATATTATAGGGTTATTATACTGTCTATCTATATTCCTCAATAAGTGGATAATTAAGCACATAGTTTCCAAGAGAGTGACTATAAGACTGACCACGTGATTTACAATTAGGATGACTATCATCTGTGCGTGTGTCAGACTGCCTGAGGTACATGCAACCTATAGCCTGAGCCTGACTACTGCAACAATAGTCTGCGTGTTCACACTGCATGTTGCTCTGTAAACTTGCTTGTCTACAATCACCATAGAGAGTGATAGATCTATTCAGGCATTTTTCAATGCATTCCCATGACATCCTCTTTTTCTCTTTCAGTATCTACTTCTCCTCCCTTAATATTCTTCCTAATATCAGACACATACTCAACTTATATTCTACATTTTCCTTCAGGTTACCTTCTATGACTAACTTATGGTGTGGGTGATACGTGATGTAAGTCCTTTTGAATTTCTTCGATTAAGATCCTTCACCAGAGTTATCTTGGTTCATCTCTCTTCTCTCCAGTGTGAGTAGCGACCTGTGTGTAGTTACTGAAGTAATGACCTGTGTATAGTGACTGGAGTAATGACCTGTGCATAGTGACTGGAGTAATGACCTGTGTATAGTGACTAGAGTAATGACCTGTGTATAGTGACTGGAGTAATGATCTGTGTATAGTGACTAGAGTAATGACCTGTGTATAGTGACTGGAGTAATGACCTGTGCATAGTGACTAGAGTAATGACCTGTGTATGGTGACTGGAGTAATCATCTGTGTATAGTGACTGGAGTAATGATCTGTGTATAGTGACTAGAGTAATGACCTGTGTATAGTGACTGGAATAATGATCTGTGTATAGTGACTAGAGTAATGACCTGTGTATAGTGACTGGAGTAATGATCTGTGTATAGTGACTAGAGAAATGACCTGTGTATGGTGACTTGAGTAATGATCTGTGTATAGTGACTAGAGTAATGACCTGTGTATAGTGACTGGAGTAATGATCTGTGTACAGTGACTGGAGTAATGATCTGTGTACAGTGACTGGAGTAATGACCTGTGTATGGTGACTGGAGTAATGACCTGTGTATGGTGACTGGAGTAATGACCTGTATATGGTGACTGGAGTAATGACCTGTGTATGGTGACTGGAGCAATGACCTGTTTATGGTGACTGGAGTAATGACCTGTTTATGGTGACTGGAGTAATGACCTGCGTATGGTGACTGGAGTAATGACCTGTGTATGGTGACTGGAGTAATGACCTGTGTATGGTGACTGGAGTAATGACCTGTGTATGGTGACTGGAGTAATGACCTGTGTATGGGGACTGAAGTAATGACCTGTGTATGGTGACTGGAATAATGACCTGTGTATGGTGACTGGAGTAATGACCTGTGTATGGTGACTGGAGTAATGACCTGTGTATGGTGACTGGAGTAATGACCTGTGTATGGTGACTGGAGTAATGACCTGTGTATGGTGACTGGAGTAATGACCTGTGTATGGTGACTGGAGTAATGACCTGTGCATGGTGACTGAAGTAATGACCTGTGTATGGTGACTGGAGTAATGACCTGTGTATGGTGACGAGTAATGACCTGTGTATGGTGACGAGTAATGACCTGTGTATGGTGACTGGAGTAATGACCTGTGTATGGTGACTGGAGTAATGACCTGTGCATGGTGACTGGAGTAATGACCTGTGTATGGTAACTGGAGTAATGACCTGTGTATGGTGACTGGAGTAATGACCTGTGTATGGTGACGAGTAATGACCTGTGTATGGAGTGACCGAGTAATGACCTGTGTATGGTGACTGGAGTAATGACCTGTGTATGGTGACTGGAGTAATGACCTGTGCATGGTGACTGGAGTAATGACCTGTGTATGGTAACTGGAGTAATGACCTGTGTATGGTGACTGGAGTAATGACCTGTGTATGGTGACTGGAGTAATGACCTGTGTATGGTGACTGAAGTAATGACCTGTGTATGGTGACTGGAGTAATGACCTGTGTATGGTGACTGGAGTAATGACCTGTGTATGGTGACTGGAGTAATGACCTGTGTATGGTGACTGGAGTAATGACCTGTGTATGGTGACTGGAGTAATGACCTGTGTATGGTGACTGGAGTAATGACCTGTGTATGATGACTGGAGTAATGACCTGTGCATGGTGACTGGAGTAATGACCTGTGTATGGTGACTGGAGTAATGACCTGTGTATGGTGACTGGAGTAATGACCTGTGTATGGTGACTGGAGTAATGACCTGTGTATGGTGATTGGAGTAATGACCTGTGCATGGTGACTGGAGTAATGACCTGTGTATGGTGACTGGAGTAATGACCTGTGTATGGTGACTGGAGTAATGACCTGTAGGTGACTGGAGTTATGACCTGTGTATGGTGACTGGAGTAATGACCTGTGTATGGTGATTGGAGTAATGACCTGTGCATGGTGACTGGAGTAATGACCTGTGTATGGTGACTGGAGTAATGACCTGTGTATGGTGACTGGAGTAATGACCTGTGTATGGTGACTGGAGTAATGACCTGCGTATGGTGACTGGAGTAATGACCTGTGTATGGTGAGTGGAGTAATGACCTGTGTATGGTGACTGGAGTAATGACCTGTGTATGGTGACTGGAGTAATGACCTGTGTATGGTGACTGGAATAATGACCTGTGTATGGTGACTGGAGTAATACTGCTTTTTTAACATATCACTTTAAGTGCAGGACTGTCTACTCACCTGGAGTAACCTCGTCTTGTTCCTTGAGTACAAGTTCCTGGCCTCCACGGCCTCATCGTACCTACTTCTCAATCTGTGTATGTTGTTTTGTCTTGACCACATTCTCGTCTAGTTACACTCACCTTCCTAGTGTCTCACACATCCTTACTCAGGTTGGTGCTTTATGCTGGCGCTACATACTCCATGCAATATTGGACTTATTTGGTGTATAGTGTTATAAATACAGACTATCCATGTTATCGTTATCGTGATTCCTTGCCTCTCGGTCTCTAATATATTTGTCATTAATTACTCATGTGTGGCTACAAGAGCTCAGGTACACTCGTACTGTCTTGTCTACAACAAATTCTTTTCATCTTATATTCCTTTGGCTCTACTTTTCTCAATCACAACAATGACTTCTTGTCTCTGTTGCAGATACTATGAAGTCTTTATCTGTTCATTATATCCTTTTATGATGTTATGGTGTCTCCTCTCTTCCTATTATCACTCATCGTAAGACATTGTTAACCTTTCATTGTAACTCAGTGTTCACCTCTGCTAGTCATCTCTCAAAGTTTTTTTTTTTTTGTCTTTTTTTCTTTAGTTTATTAATTTACCAACATATTTTTTTTCAAAAGCGAGCACCATATACCGCTGCATATTCCACGGTCATTTATCACTTATCATAAATTGTTTTTATGTATTTTTTACATCATATATTGAAAAGTTCTTTTATAGTTCATTAGTGTAGCATACGAACTTGTTAAGTTTAATTTACACGGTCTCTCTCTCTCTCTCTCTCTCTCTCTCTCTCTCTCTCTCTCTCTCTCTCTGTCTCTCTCTCTCTCTCTCTCTCTCTATCTCTCTCTCTCTCTCTCTCTCTCTCTCTCTCTCTCTCTCTCTCTCTCTCTCTCTCTCTCTCTCTCTCTCTCTCTCTCTCTCTCTCTCTCTCTCTCTCTCTCTCGGTCTCTCTAATAACTTCAATATTGTTTTCAAGTCTGTATTCTTCACGTGGCCTGATTTCACTTTCTCGCAGTTCCATGATACATGTATATCTCTTATTACATCAAATTCCATCGACCATCTACATTAAATTCCATCGCTCATCTATCACTCCATTCGCGCAATTTATTCCAGCCATTCTGTAATAATTTTATATGAGACTTCTTTTTTTATTATCTGTAATCATATTCAAATAGCGTTCTATTCCTTCTGGTAAGTCATTTCCACATGATAAAAACATTATGAGAGGAAGCACAGATCCTTGTGGCACCCCACTGGTCACATATCCCCCATGAGGGAATGTTTCCTCTTACGAGATAGACAGGTCTCTTATGCAGTGTAATCGATAGCTTTTTACTCTGAAGATTCCAGATTCTTTCAAGAGGAAGTTACTCAGAATCATTCCACTCCTTCACTTCTTTCTTGTCATGCGTATCAACCGAGTTGATATAGATAACTTTTATTTGCATTGTTTTAAGATCTATGACGATATCTCACCTAGTCCTATTGTGTGTGTGTGTGTGTGTGTGTGTGTGTGTGTGTGTGTGTGTGTGTGTGTGTGTGTGTGTGTGTGTGTGTGTGCGCACCAGACTCGGAGCGCCTGTCATCACCGACTAACACATCACGTCCATACTTCCCTCCACCTTTCTCTGCCTCATTAAACGCGCCTAAGAGTATAATTTGAACGTAGATAACGAATATAAACACCAACATATCAGAGGCAACACCATGTTGGTTTGGTAAGGACCTTGCATAGCAAAGAACAGGTTTGCAACCCAAGAGATGGGTCAGAACTGACTTGCAACCCAAGAGATGGGTCAGAACTGACTTGCAACCCAAGAGATGGGTCAGAACTGACTTGGAAACCACGAGATGGGTCAGATACACACACACACGCCAGCCATCAACAATCACCGCTCGATATACCTTAATTATCCCAGGGAACGATAAGTTATAAGCACCTCCGACAGTATATATTCTGGAGAATAAATTATCCCCAATAGTCAACATATCCACATGTTACTGTGTCAAGTTTTTTTGGTGTGGTGCTCAAAGTCAAATTCTCAACGCTTCCATTATAGCCTGGTCTACGTTAAATTATGTTCAATTGAGTTGAGTTACATAAATTTATAATAAACGCAAATTTAACCAAAGATACGCAAATAAATAACAAAAAGGCACAATACCGTGACTGGAACGATACACAAATAACCCGCACATAAAAGAGAGAAGCTTACGACGACGTTTCGGTCCGACTTGGACCG
Organism: Cherax quadricarinatus; assembly: GCF_038502225.1. NCBI lineage: Eukaryota > Metazoa > Arthropoda > Malacostraca > Decapoda > Parastacidae > Cherax > Cherax quadricarinatus. Next base: position 10,158,406 of record NC_091319.1, on the reverse strand, counting down.
TGTGACTTTGTCAATGGTCCAAGTCGGACCGAAACGTCGTCGTAAGCTTCTCTCTTTTATGTGCGGGTTATTTGTGTAAAGATACGCAAATTACAAAAACGACCGCAATATGTCTGGCAACGAGGCAGCCGATTAAAAGAAACAGAATACGTTCAAATCTGAACAATTTCGTCCAAATCTGAACGTATCACTCGTAGTGAGACTGTAGGTCATAAAATATCAGCCGAATTCTTCAAGCCTATAAAGTCAACCCATGTTCAAGACAAGTGAACAACCAGTAGAGTTCAATGCCGGATATATCACATTCTTCGTTTATTTTCTTACTGGAGCTTTAATATACGTATAAGTAGGTTCAGTTAACCTAACCTGGAATGAAAAACGAAAATGGAAGACAATATGAGAACTTAAGAAAATAAACTAGTGGGCTTGTTTACAAGACAATATGAGAACTTAAGAAAATAAACTAGTGGGCTTGTTTACAAAGGTAGTCGAACAAACAACCTTACAAGCTTTACTTGTAAGTGAAAAGTAGCCTAATACCCAGTGAAGGTAGCGTGTGTAGTGACTGTCAGCACTGTCAGTGAAGGTAGCGTGTGAAGTGACTGTCAGCACTGTCAGTGAAGGTAGCGTGTGTAGTGACTGTCAGCACTGTCAGTGAAGATAGCGTGTGTAGTGACTGTCAGCACTGTCAGTGAAGGTAGCGTGTGTAGTGACTGTCAGCACTATCAGTTAAAATAGATATCTGGTAAGGTTGCATGAGGTAAGGCAAGGTAGCGTGGGTTAAGGTAGCGTGGGTTAAGGCAGCGTGGGTTAGGGTAGCGTGGGTTAAGGTAGAGTGGGTTAAGGTAGCGTGGGTTACGGTAGCGTGGGTTAAGGTAGCGTGGGTTAAGGTAGCGTGGGTTAAGGTAGCGTGGGTTAAGGTAGCGTGGGTTAAGGCAGCGTGGGTTAAGGTAGCGTGGGTTAAGGTAGAGTGGGTTAAGGTAGCGTGGGTTACGGTAGCGTGGGTTACGGTAGCGTGGGTTACGATAGCGTGGGTTAAGGTAGCGTGGGTTAAGGTAGCGTGGGTTAAGGTAGCGTGGGTTAAGGTAGCGTGGGTTAAGGTAGCGTGGGTTAAGGCAGCGTGGGTTAAGGAAGCGTGGGTTAAGGTAGCGTGGGTTAAGGTAGCGTTGGTTAAGGTAGCGTGGGTTAAGGTACCGAGGGCTAAGGTAGCGTGGGTTAAGGTAGCGTGGGTTAAGGCAGCGTGGGTTAAGGTAGCGTGGGTTAAGGCAGCGTGGGTTAAGGTAGCGTGGGTTAAGGCAGCGTGGGTTAAGGTAGCGTGGGTTAAGGTAGCGTGGGTTAAGGAAGCGTGGGCTAAGGTAGCGTGGGTTAAGGTAGCGTGGGTTAAGGTAGCGTGGGTTAAGGTAGCGTGGGTTAAGGTAGCGTGGGTTAAGGCAGCGTGGGTTAAGGTAGCGTGGGTTAAGGCAGCGTGGGTTAAGGTAGCGTGGGTTAAGGTAGCGTGGGTTAAGGTAGCGTGGGTTAAGGTAGCGTGGGTTAAGGTAGCGTGGGTTAAGGTAGCTTGGGTTAAGGTAGCGTGGGTTAAGGCAGCGTGGGTTAAGGCAGCGTGGGTTAAGGTAGCGTGGGTTAAGGTAGCGTGGGTTAAGGAAGCGTGGGTTAAGGTACCGTGGGTTAAGGTACCGAGGGTTAAGGTAGCGTGGGTTAAGGTAGCGTGGGTTAAGGTAGCGTGGGTTAAGGAAGCGTGGGTTACGGTAACGTGGGTTAAGGTAGCGTGGGTTAAGGTAGCGTGGGTTAAGGCAGCGTGGGTTAAGGTAGCGTGGGTTAAGGAAGCGTGGGTTAAGGTAGCGTGGGTTAAGGTAGCGTGGGTTAAGGAAGCGTGGGTTAAGGTAGCGTGGGTTAAGGTAGCGTGGGTTAAGGCAGCGTGGGTTAAGGCAGCGTGGGTTAAGGCAGCGTGGGTTAAGGTAGCGTGGGTTAAGGAAGCGTGGGTTAAGGTAGCGTGGGTTAAGGTAGCGTGGGTTAAGGAAGCGTGGGTTAAGGTAGCGTGGGTTAAGGTAGCGTGGGTTAAGGCAGCGTGGGTTAAGGCAGCGTGGGTTAAGGTAGCGTGGGTTAAGGTAGCGTGGGTTAAGGAAGCGTGGGTTAAGGTACCGTGGGTTAAGGTACCGAGGGTTAAGGTAGCGTGGGTTAAGGTAGCGTGGGTTAAGGTAGCGTGGGTTAAGGAAGCGTGGGTTAAGGTAACGTGGGTTAAGGTAGCGTGGGTTAAGGTAGCGTGGGTTAAGGCAGCGTGGGTTAAGGTAGCGTGGGTTAAGGAAGCGTGGGTTAAGGTAGCGTGGGTTAAGGAAGCGTGGGTTAAGGTAGCGTGGGTTAAGGTAGCGTGGGTTAAGGTAACGTGGGTTAAGGTAGCGTGGGTTAAGGTAGCGTGGGTTAAGGCAGCGTGGGTTAAGGTAGCGTGGGTTAAGGCAGCGTGGGTTAAGGCAGCGTGGGTTAAGGTACCGAGGGTTAAGGCAGCGTGGGTTAAGGTACCGTGGGTTAAGGTACCGAGGGTTAAGGTAGCGTGGGTTAAGGTAGCGTGGGTTAAGGTAGCGTGGGTTAAGGAAGCGTGGGTTAAGGTAACATGGGTTAAGGTAGCGTGTGTTAAGGTAGCGTGGGTTAAGGCAGCGTGGGTTAAGGTAACGTGGGTTAAGGTAGCGTGGGTTAAGGTAGCGTGGGTTAAGGACACTCTGACTACCTTGAGTGCTGAGCTTATCCCTGCAATGTCTGCTAGTTCAAGTAGTAGTTTCTCCACAGGGGACGCCTTGTCGGAAAACAATTACTTGCAACTAGTAATGCCATCTCTTGTTGATGTCACATGCCGTCTGCAGAAAGACGTTTCTGTCGCAGCTAGTGCCCTCACTAGAGTGTCTGTTGTTGTTCCTAGTGTTCCAGATGGTGATAACGTCCTAGTTGACAGTGATTCTTGCAAAGTAAAAGGTCTATTTGTTGAACCATCCTTACATGTTGTAAGAGATAGTAAGATCCATTTCTTCCTAGCTAACACTTCTGGTCACAGTGTTCGTCTCAGAGCAAATACCAATCTTGTTGACCTTGTTCACTATCCTTACCCTGTTCAGGTAGAGGATGAGTTGTCACCTGACCAGTGGGTCGGTACTATTTCCACCGGGGAGACCTCATCCACTTCACTGGATCAATCTGTTCCACCAGTTGAGGAGAAAGACATAGCTCCCACTGACTTCCCAGACGAAGTCAAGCGTTTGTTGACTCTGTTGAACAAACGTCATAAAGCCATTGCCTTACCAGGTGAGAAGATGGGTATAACGAACTTATTGTCCCATCGTATTCCACTTGAACCTGATACTAGACCTATCTATATACCTGCGTACAGAATGCCTCATTCACAAGTTGCTGTCGCAGAAGAATTGATCAATCAAATGTTTGATGATGGAGTTATTGCACCTAGCAATTCACCTTGGAATGCGCCCTTGATCCTAGTACCTAAGAAGGATGGTACTTGGCGCCCAGTGATTGACTTTAGGAAGTTAAATGCGAAAACTATCCCAGATCGCTTCCCACTTCCTGTACTGGGTGATCTTTTACGTAACATCGGAGATAACAAAGTCTTTTCAACCCTGGACTTGTTACAAGGGTTTTGGCAAGTCCCTCTTCACGAGGACAGCCAAGAGCTAACTGCATTCTCCACTCCTACAGGTCATTATCACTTCCTCCGTATGGCATTTGGATTATGATCCTCCCCTATCACGTTCTCAAGGCTCATGACTAATATCTTTAGAGGTCTCATAGGTAATGCACTTATGGTGTACTTAGATGACGTAATCATCATGTCTAAAGACGTGGATACACACTTGAAAAGACTTGATGTAGTACTTGGTAAGCTTGAAGAAGCCAATTTAAAGATCAAACTGTCTAAATGTCAATTTTTCAGATCAGAAATTAAGTTTCTTGGTCGCGTAGTCACTCCTAGAGGGGTTACGACTGACCAAAGTAAAGTAACTGCAGTACTAAATTTTCCAACTCCCAAAACTGCTGATGCCGTAAGATCCTTTGTGGCCTTAGCAGGTTTTTATAGATCTTTCATTGCCAATTTTTCTTCCATAGCTGCTCCTCTAACTGAGTTGCTTAAGAAAGATGCTCCTTTTGTTTGGACCTTCCGTCAAGAAAGAGCATTCCAAACTTTAAAAGAAAAGCTAACATCTGCTCCAATTTTGAAATTTCCAGATTTTTCTAAGCCCTTCTATCTGACAACTGATGCTAGTTCTATTGGCATAGGTGCCGTACTAGCTCAGAAGACTGATGGCAAGTACAATGCAGTTGCATTTGCTAGCCGAGTCCTTACGAAGGCTGAACGTAATTATACAGTAACTGAGCAAGAAGCTTTAGCAATAGTATGGTCTTTAAAGCACTTTCGAGACATTATTTATCAGTACTCTGTTCATGTCTTGACAGACCACGCTCCACTGATACCTTTATTCCAGAACAAACAACCTACTGGAAGGTTAGCCAGATGGACCTTGGCTATCCAAGAGTTCAATCCCACTGCTGCCACCATTTGTCATGTGGGTTTTCGATACGTGGATGAAGTAAGAATACTCACGTAGGCTGGTAGAACGTATAATATATAATGGGAAGTATGGGAAGCGCCAACAGCTGACCTGTCTCTCTCTGCTGCCTACTACGACTGACTCACAAGTGTCTACAGGGTGAGGGTGTTTGAAATCCTGCTATGGTCAGCAGCAATATGAATACAGTCAATGATTCACACAGACTGTTGGTAGTGAGTCATCTACTGGTACACTGATTACTGGTAACTGGTTACTAGGAACTGGTAGTACTACTGAGACGTGGGTTAAGGTAGTGTGGGTTAAGGCAGTGTGGGTTAAGGTAGCGTGGGTTAAGGTAGCGTGGGTTAAGGCAGCGTGGGTTAAGGTAGCGTGGGTTAAGGTAACGTGGGTTAAGGTAGCGTGGGTTAAGGTAGCGTGGGTTAAGGCAGCGTGGGTTAAGGTAGCGTGGGTTAAGGAAGCGTGGGTTAAGATAGCGTGGGTTAAGGTAACGTGGGTTAAGGCAGCGTGGGTTAAGGTAGCGTGGGTTAAGGTAGCGTGGGTTAAGGCAGCGTTGGTTAAGGTAGCGTGGGTTAAGGTAGCGTGGGTTAAGGTAGCGTGGGTTAAGGAAACGTGGGTTAAGGTAGCGTGGGTTAAGGCAGCGTGGGTTAAGGTAGCGTGGGTTAAGGTAGCGTGGGTTAAGGTAGCGTGGGTTAAGGTAGCGTGGGTTAAGGTAGCGTGGGTTAAGGTAGCGTGGGTTAAGGAAACGTGGGTTAAGGTAGCGTGGGTTAAAGTAGCGTGGGTTAAGGCAGCGTGGGTTAAGGTAGCGTGGGTTAAGGTAGCGTGGGTTAAGGTAGCGTGGGTTAAGGAAGCGTGGGTTAAGGTAGCGTGGGTTAAGGTAGCGTGGGTTAAGGCAGCGTGGGTTAAGGTAGCGTGGATTAAGGAAACGTGGGTTAAGGCAGCGTGGGTTAAAGTAGCGTGGGTTAAGGCAGCGTGGGTTAAGGTAGCGTGGGTTAAGGCAGCATGGGTTAAGGTAGCGTGGGTTAAGGCAGCGTGGGTTAAGGTAGCGTGGGTTAAGGTAGCGTGGGTTAAGGTAGCGTGGGTTAAAGTAGCGTGTGTTAAGGTAGCGTGGGTTAAGGCAGCGTGGGTTAAGGTAGCGTGGGTTAAGGCAGAGTGGGTTAAGGTAGCGTGGGTTAAGGCAGCGTGGGTTAAGGTAGCGTGGGTTAAGGCAGCGTGGGTTAAGGTAGCGTGGGTTAAGGCAGCATGGGTTAAGGTAGCGTGGGTTAAGGCAGCGTGGGTTAAGGTAGCGTGGGTTAAGGCAGCGTGGGTTAAGGTAGCGTGGGTTAAGGCAGCATGGGTTAAGGTAGCGTGGGTTAAGGCAGCGTGGGTTAAGGTAGCGTGGTTTAAGGCAGCGTGGGTTAAGGTAGCGTGGGTTAAAGTAGCGTGGGTTAAGGTAGCGTGGGCTAAGGCAGCGTGGGTTAAGGTAGCGTGGGTTAAAGTAGCGTGGGTTAAGGTAGCGTGGGTTAAAGTAGCGTGGGTTAAGGTAGCGTGGGTTAAGGCAGCGTGGGTTAAGGTAGCGTGGGTTAAGGCAGCGTGGGTTAAGGTAGCGTGGGTTAAAGTAGCGTGGGTTAAGGTAGCGTGGGTTAAGGTAGCGTGGGTTAAGGCAGCGTGGGTTAAAGTAGCGTGGGTTAAGGCAGCGTGGGTTAAGGTAGCGTGGGTTAAAGTAGCGTGGGTTAAGATAGCGTGGGCTAAGGTTCGTAGGTTCTAGTCTCCTTCAGCCAGAGATCAGTGTTTGTGTATATTTCGCTTGCTCTTGCGAATTCCTTGCGTTGTTAAAATCTCTAGTAAGGCTGATGCATGCAGGGGATGAGATGAAAAGCTGTAAGCCTTCTCCCTGAAAGCTGGCTGCCTTGGATCAAAGTCTAGCGCAAGCTGCACGCCAAGGTATTGTCCAGTGTGGTGAGAATGGTATATATAGCACTGCGTACCTTGTTTCAAGGTTCGTAGGTTCGAGTCTCCTTCAGCCAGAGATCAGTGTTTATACATACATACATATATACATTATATATATATATATATATATATATATATATATATATATATATATATATATATATATATATATATATATATATATATATATATATATATATATATATATATATATATATATATATATATATATATATATATATATATATATATATATATATATATATATATATATATATATATATATATATATATATATATATATATATATATATATATATATATATATATATATGTCGTGCCGAATAGGCAGAACTTGCGATCTTGGCTTAAATAGCAACGCTCATCTTGCCATATAAGACAAGCGAAAATTTGTGTATGCAATAATTTCGCCAAAATCATTCTGAACCTAACGAAAAAAATATATTTCACTGTGTTTGTTTAGTATTAAATTATTGTAAACAAATCTAAACCATATTTAGTTAGGTTAGGCTAAAATAAATTGCTCTTGTTATAATAAGGTTAGGTAAGTTTTCTAAGATTCTTTTGGTGCAAAATTATAAATTTTTATATTAACATTAATGAAAAAATATATCTTTAAACGTATAAGAGAAAATTTTTAGAAAGGACTTAATTTTAAATGAGTTCTTGCTAATTGACCAGTTTTACATATTCGGCACGACATATATATATATATATATATATATATATATATATATATATATATATATATATATATATATATATATATATATATATATATATATATATATATATATATATATATATATATATGTATAATACGTTCCATGACCTTGCTCGCAACTGGATTTGCTCTTTTGTAGAGTTAATTTTCCTCATTTAAATTAATTGAAATGCAATTAATCCGTTCCAGTGGAATTCTGTATTTCAATACTTCATAAATAATTCGCTAATATCATCTATAGGGTTTATTTATCTGTCACAGTTCATCTAATATGACATAACAAACAATATAAATAACATAGAAACACGATATATATTACATATAAAATGAATAAAATGTCATTATGTAACAGGCGGAGGCGGCCACAACCTCTCCCTCTTTGTTCTGGTAAACACTGCCATCTAGTGACGGCTTTTGAAGCCGTCAATTATTATAATTATTATATGTAGTACATTATTATTATTATTATTATTAAAGATTCGCCGGTATTCTCCCGGCTCGGGCCTTTTCCAAGTGGTGGCCCGGCTTTGGCTCCCTCTTTAGGGAGTGTCTGAGACCGAAGTCTCCCATGGGAGGAGGTACAAGTACCTCCTCATCTTTGGGACCAACTGTCCCCAGGCCTAGCCACAAGGTAGGCCTCTCTGGCCTGCCATCCCCGCCCCAAGGGGGCAAATGGGAATGACAGTCTTATGAGCTAAAGGCTCGGGCTCAGGCACCTACCCTACCCTAGAAGGGCTGGGCATGGTGTCGATCCATTATTATTATATATGCATTATTATTACACGTATATTATTATTAATATTATTATTATTATTGTATTATACTATTATTATTATTATACTACCATCACTCCTCCAACATGTGACGTAACGAAGATTCACTACTGTCTACTATACGCTCATATGCAAAACATGGCTGTACCTGGATCATTTAACTCTACCATCAACGAGTTATTTGCATTAAATAACATGCCTTCATTTACATTTCCAGCATCTCCACCTTCTGAAGAAATTCTCAAATTCACCAAAAACTTAATCGCCAACTCTTCTGCAGAAGTTCCATCAACACCACCAACTAGTGACGTCAATCCAACAACGACCAATGAGAAGCCTCCAGCGCCACCACCTCTCACTGAATCCAACCAATCAGAAGCCTTACCACCAGAAACATCTTCTAATTCGTCTACTGAAGTTGAAAACGAAGCAACAACACCTTCCTCTACTCCACCACCGCCTTCTCTACTTAACTCACGTCGATTACCTGGAACACAATGGGTTAAACACAAAGGACTCATATTCTACACCACGAGGCTGTACCCTGCAAGCATGACTCGCCTAGAACTCATCCAACATCTCCAAGACAACACTGTATCGTACCAAAGCGAAGAAAGACCATTCCCTACCTACAACCAGATACTCCACCAACTCCAAACCAACGAATACTACTACAGCTCTCCCATAAGTGTGATACAACTCTCTCGAAAACAATTTACCGCACTGATAAACGGTTTAAGACCATAACCAACTCATCCTGCTTGCTGCCTTCTGACACTCCCAGCTCCTACCGCTGCCTTCGCCATCCTCTCCTAGTGAGCCAAGCAATGACATCAGTCAAGCCTCTCTATCTACGTCTCCAGTACTTTTGTACCACATGTCCCAAAGTGGTTGGGCCACTTGCCTTGATTCCTCCTCTTCCCCTCCTCCCCATCCTTTTCCAGTTATTTCCATCCTTCCTTATCCTTCTTCCTTCCCATCTTACGACAGCTCTCGTCGTCCTCGATTCGATTCGATATTACACATATATTATTATTAATATTATTATTATTATTGTATTATACTATTATTATTATTATACGTATTGTTATTATTCATATTATGCATATTATTATTATTATTATTATATAAATAATTTGTGATTTTTATTCACACAAAAAATATAAGATTTACTGTTATTTCTTATTGCAATAATTGTACAAATATGTCAACCCATTCATGACTGCATATTGGAATGGACAGTGACGTCATTTGTTTACACTGAAACAGCCAAGCAATGGACCATTTCTCCTAGGTTGAGCTCTATTTCAAGGCACTTTTCGTCATGAAAGCAATCAAAATCATATCTATTTCTGTAACATATCTTTCATTCTATCAAATGAGACCAAAAAAACGAGAATAAAACCATAAAAACCATTCGAAATTACCACTAAGGGGTATATATATATATAAGCTACAGTAAACTGTCAGAAGATATGTACAAACTACATTATTGTATATTAAGAAATGTGACAGACTAATAACAGTGTGACAAGTGGCTGTTTGAGTTCAACCCTTGTAAGTAGGTTATGAAGAGGACTGACGAGTTAAAGACGTAAAATAAAACACCTGACCAGAAAACCCACCAAATTACCACGATCACACTGAGGAAGCGCTAAACCAGCGAGGGGGTCATTCAGCACTGAACAACACGCTCAAGCAAACGGCATGGAGAAGATGCTTGAACACAGAAACGACCTCCAGAACCCAGGAAAGACCTCCAACACCCAAGAACGACCTCTAGCACCCAGGAACAACTTGCAGCATCCAGGAAAAACTACAGCACACAGGAACGACCTCTAGCACACAGAAACGACCTACAGCACACAGGAACGACCTCCAACACACAGAATCGACCTCCAGTACCCAGGAACGACCTCTGGCACCCAGGAACGGCCTCCAGCACCCAGGAACAACCTGCAACATCCAGGAAAAACCTACAGCACCCAAGAACGACCTCTAGCACCCACGAACGACCAAAAGTACACAGGAACGACCAACACACAGGAACGACCTCCAACACACAGAATCGACCTCCAGCACCCGGGAACGACCTCCAGCACCCAGGAACGACCTCCAGCACCCAGGAACAACCTGCAGCATCCAGGAAAAGCCTACAGCACCCAGGAACGACCTACAGCACACAGGAACGACCTCCAACACACACGATCGACCTCCAGCACCCAGAAACGACCTCCAGCACTCTCACCTACGCCAGGTGAAGCCAGACAACAACTATTTAACTGCACGTGATGACTGATGAAGCTAAATTATTGACTAGAACAAACCTGTCAAAAACAACACCCTTAGTCCTGATGCAATTATAACAAGAGGAGAAGATGGTGTCTATAAGAGGCGAAGATGGTGTCTGTAAGAACAGAAGTTGGCTACGCAAGGGACAGACAGACACACACAGACAGACAGACACAGACACACACACACACACACACACACACACACACACACACACACACACACACACACAATGAAGATGTAGATAACAGATAATATCCTCGGTATTTTAGCAGCGTCCAGGTTTTCCCTGTGATCAATTAAGTCTCTTTACAACGTTAATCATCTAGCAAACTTTATTTGCTTTTAGAGAGAGAGAGACTGATAGAGAGACTGATAGAGATAGAGACTGAGAGAGAGAGAGAGGGAGAGAGAGAGAGAGAGAGAGAGAGAGAGAGAGAGAGAGAGAGAGAGAGAGAGAGAGAGAGAGAGAGAGAGAGAGAGAGAGAGAGAGAGAGAGAGAGAGAGAGAGCACAAGTACATGGGAAAGCCAGTCAGCAAGGGACACCACGGTTTATATCTGCTGAGAAGGATCAGCTACACTCTAGCTGCCTCTGATGCTATCACGATATTTGTTATCAGAATAGTATAGCAGAAGGCTCTTCCCTCACCCTCCACTCCCTCTAGCCACAATGCCAACTCAATGATAATTGGAGTGAGCTAGTATATGAATACACACACACACACACACACACACACACACTTAGAAAGCTAACCTAACTTAGAAGCCCCACCAAACCTAACTTAGAAACCTCACCAAACCTAACTTAGAAACCTCACTTAACCCAACTTAGAAACCTCACCTCACCTAACTTAGAAACCTCACTTAACCTAACTTAGAAACCTCACTTAACCTAACTTAAACTAGCGGTTTTTTTTCTAAATTCTGTTATGTATATCATATACCTTTGATGAGTCTGGAGAGAGTTACTACTCTCGGAGCCCGGCCATGGGCCAGGTTGGTCTGGTTCTTGCCTGGTCAACTAGCCTGTTCCTGCTGGTGGTCCGCTGCCCCACGTATCCATCACAGCCTGGATGACCTACACTTGTTCAAACCAGGTCAGTTTAAACTGATGTATCATTGCTTAAAATCAATTACATATATTTTTCCGTTATGCTCGGACTGATTTAAGCTGATTCATAACAAAGACAAAATTTTCATTCTCGTAATTAGGCCGTGTAGGCCTAACTCACCGGTTCGCCTTACGTACAGTTTTACACTATAATCTACCTTGTCCATAATTACCATCGCATTTGCTTTGTTTCGTAAGGTGAAGTCCAGGATCTTTCCTTAATTTATGGTATAACTTAACCAATATTTGAGGGCAATTGTGTTGCAGACTTCTGCAACACAATTGAAAGACACGCGAGCAAACACTAGGAAATATTTATTAGAAAATGTTTCGGTCCTGGGACCTTGAGCACTTCTGTTTCTCGGTATCTATTACCAAAGTTTACATAGATAGGCTTTAAACTCAATTAAGCAACCACAGGTAAATCGGTCACAGGTGGTGAAGGACGCATAACACAACACTCATGTATCATAAAGTTTCTCCTGATAAAGCCACCTTGGGCGAAACATCTTTAAAACTTTCTCGTTTCATGCAGGTGGCCACACGCTAACAAATCGATGGACTGTAGCTGAAGGCGGGGCCAGAAGCTAAGACTCGACCTCTCAAAATCGGCGAACACACACACACACACACACACACACACACAGTGCAAAGTGCAAAGGTTTGCAACAAGACTAGTCCCAGAGCTACGGGGATTGTCGTACGAAGAAAGGTTGAGGGAAATCGGCCTGACGACACTGGAGGCCAGGAGGGTCAGGGGAGACATGATAACGACATATAAAATACTGCGCAGAATAGACACGGTGGACAAAGACAGGGTGTTCCAGAGATGGGACACATACACAAGAGGTCACAATTGGAAGTTGAAGACTCAGATGAATCAAAGGGATGTTAGGAAGTATTTCTTCAGTCATAGAGTAGTCAAGTCGTGGAATAGTCTAGAAAGTGAAGTAGTGGAGGCGGGAACCATACATAGTTTTAAGGCGAGGTATGATAAAGCTCATGGAGCAGGGAGAGAGAGGACCTAGTAGCAATCAGTGAAGAGGCGGGGCCAGGAGCTATGACTCGACCCCTGCAACCACAAATAGGTGAGTACACACACACACACACACACACACACACACACACACACCTCGAAAAACACCTTTCACAAGATAATCAATAGAGGATGATTCAGGCTGGGTGGAGCCTCGCATGATTACACACACACTATGATGATCACATCACAAACACTGCCCAAACAATTTATTATACCAGCCACTTACAAAAGTGTTAAGAAGGCTGTGATATATTGTGTTCTCTTGGAAAGTGTTTTGGTCAACTCATAATCTGTCTATAAAAGGTGGTGAGGCATATTAAGGTTATGAGGTGCTAGTGGTGGTGCTGATGGTGGTAGTTGTGGTAGCCTTTATGCTGGTAACGGAGTTGGTGGTGGTGGTGCTGATGGTGGTAGTTGTGGTAGCCTTTATGCTGGTAACGGAGGAGTTGTTGGTGGTGGTGCTGATGGTTGTAGTTGCGGTAGCCTTTATGCTGGTAACAGAGGAGTTGGTGGTGGTGGTGCTGATGGTTGTAGTTGTGGTAGCCTTTATGCTGGCAACGGAGCAGTTCGTGGTGGTAGTTGTGGTAGCCTTTATGCTGGTAACGGAGGAGTTGGTACTGGTGGTAACAGTCATGGTAGTGCTTAGATGAACAACAAGCAAAGGTTGTTTCACTTGTAGACAGTTGTGTGAGTGCATGGGTCGTGTCATGGACTAGTCCAAGAGGAATACTTACCAGACAAGAAAATCAAATATTAGAGAGGCAGGAATGAGTATGGAGAAAGTGAATGTGTTCAGATATTTGGGAGTGCACTTGTTGGTAGACGGGTCTATGAAAGACGAAGTAAATCATAGAATTGAGGGGGAAAAAAGTGGGTAGTGCATTTCAGAAATAAAGAAATATAAGACAATAATAAATAACAGACAGCCGAAAAAAATATGAACTAGGAATAACTATCAGAGAGGAAAAGGCAAGCGCCAGAAATTACTTAATGTCAGGTGTAAGCATCAGGTGTGAGCATCAGGTGTGAGCAGGTACTGACACGAGATATATATTCAATTACTTCGTAAGTAAACACCAGGTGTAGGTAGGTCACTGAAGATATGAAGAGGTAAATGGCAGAAACCGAAATGCCAGACCTGAAGAGGTTCATTAACTCACAAAATAGAGAACAGAAACACAGTCATTAACGCTGGAAATAGAAGGGAAAATGTCGGGAATAAGCCAGCAAATGGCGGAAATAATCAGGAAAGTGTATAAGAGATAATCCATTAATATCAGAGATAAAACAAGAAATTGACAGAAACAGTTATTTATCGAAAATAAACAGGAAAACTTAAGAAAAAAAAAACTGGTCACATACAAAAATAAACAAGAAAACGTAAGAGAAATAGATAAATGACAAGAATAACTGGAAAACGTAACAAAAAAATCATTAGCAAAAATAAACCAGGAAACCCAAGAAAAATCTTGCAAAATGGCAAAAATAAACAGGGGGGGGAAGAGAAAACTGGTCAAATGGCAAAAAAAAAAAAAAAATAAATAAATAAAAAAAAAAATAAAATAAATAAATAAATAAAAAAAGTTAAATGGCTGTACATGGTACAGAGGTTAACGCAGCGGTCTGCTGGTTTTACCACTGACTCGCCATGGTTTCGAACCCCATCCGTGCTGTGGATTAAGAAATGGAGAATTAAACGTCTGGAATCAAGAGCAAAACAGCGAGAAGAACCAGACAACAACAGAAACAATCTGCTGGTCAGACTCTGGCAAGTTTCTTGTAGACATGTGAAACACCAGGTGTGGAAGCTACAGTAAAACACTTCCACACTGTGTATCTTACCCTTACTATACCCGGAGTGTCGTCTCAACACCCTGTTACCATTACTATACATGGAGTGTCGTCTCCACACTATGTTACCCTGAATATACCTGGAGTGTCGTCCCCACACTGTGTATGTTACCCTGACTATACCTGGAGTGTCGTCCCCACAATGTGTATGTTACCCTGACTATACCTGGAGTGTCGTCCCCACACTGTGTATGTTACCCTGACTATACCTGGAGTGTCGTCCCCACAATGTGTATGTTACCCTGACTATACCTGGAGTGTCGTCCCCACAATGTGTATGTTACCCTGACTATACCTGGAGTGTCGTCCCCACACTGTGTATGTTACCCTTATTATACCTGGAGTGTCGTCCCCACACTGTGTATGTTACCCTGACTATAGCTGGAGTGTCGTCCCCACACTGTGTATGTTACCCTTATTATACCTGGAGTGTCGTCCCCACACTGTATGTTACCCTGACTATACCTGGAGTGTCGTCCCCACACTGTGTATGTTACCCTTATTATACCTGGAGTGTCGTCCCCACACTGTGTATGTTACCCTGACTATACCTGGAGTGTCGTCCCCACACTGTGTATGTTACCCTGACTATACCTGGAGTGTCGTCCCCACACTGTGTATGTTACCCTGACTATAGCTGGAGTGTCGTCCCCACACTGTGTATGTTACCCTGACTATAGCTGGAGTGTCGTCCCCACACTGTGTATGTTACCCTGACTATAGCTGGAGTGTCGTCCCCACACTGTGTATGTTACCCTGACTATAGCTGGAGTGTCGTCCCCACACTGTGTATGTTACCCTGACTATACCTGGAGTGTCGTCCCCACAATGTGTATGTTACCCTTATTATACCTGGAGTGCCGTCCCCACACTGTGTATGTTACCCTGACTATACCTGGAGTGTCGTCCCCACAATGTGTATGTTACCCTTATTATACCTGGAGTGCCGTCCCCACACTGTGTATGTTACCCTGACTATACCTAGAGTGTCGTCCCCACAATGTGTATGTTACCCTTATTATACCTGGAGTGTCGTCCCCACACTGTGTATGTTACCCTGACTATACCTGGAGTGTCGTCCCCACAATGTGTATGTTACCCTTATTATACCTGGAGTGTACACTGTGTATGTTACCCTGACTATACCTGGAGTGTCGTCCCCACACTGTGTATGTTACCCTGACTATACCTGGAGTGTCGTCCCCACACTGTGTATGTTACCCTGACTATACCTGGAGTGTCGTCCCCACACTGTGTATGTTACCCTGACTATACCTGGAGTGTCGTCCCCACACTGTGTATGTTACCCTGACTATACCTGGAGTGTCGTCCCCACACTGTGTATGTTACCCTGACTATACCTGGAGTGTCGTCCCCACACTGTGTATGTTACCCTTATTATACCTGGAGTGTCGTCCCCACACTGTGTATGTTACCCTTATTATACCTGGAGTGTCGTCCCCACACTATGTGTTACCCTGACTATACCTGGAGTGTCGTCCCCACACTGTGTATGTTACCCTTATTATACCTGGAGTGTCGTCCCCACACTGTGTATGTTACCCTTATTATACCTGGAGTGTCGTCCCCACACTGTGTATGTTACCCTTATTATACCTGGAGTGTCGTCCCCACACTATGTGTTACCCTGACTATACCTGGAGTGTCGTCCCCACACTGTGTATGTTACCCTGACTATAGCTGGAGTTGTCTTACAGATACACTACTCCATCCACACCGTGTGTATTACAGGGAGTTTACCAAGAGTCATTTCTGGAGTTTCCTGTTGGCAATAAGTCACATCCGCCCGGCGTCTGGGCAGCGAGACAGCTCCGCCTGGCACCTGGGTGCCACTTACACCCACACAACTCTTAGCACCTGTCACTTACTGCCCTCACTTATTTAAAGACACTTACAGTGTAATCCTTGTAATTGGAATGTAGATAAATGGCTCAGAGAACCGATAATTTGATAAATTAAACCCATGTGTAACACTGGGGTATCTTTATTGAGGAAATGTTCCGCCACACACTGGCTTCATTAGTCCAATACAAACCATTTTTTTTTTTATATTGGAGTGATGATGAAGCAAATGTGTGGCGAAAATTTTCCACAATAAGGATACCCAGGTGTTACATATGTGTCTAATTTATCAAGCCTTGACACTCAATAGAACTGCATTTTAATTAACTTCTTACAATTTTAAACATTCATGATCACAACTCATTGCCTCCCATTTCCCAGGGCTATATGTTTCTTATATATATATATATATATATATATATATATATATATATATATATATATATATATATATATATATATATATATATATATATATATATATATATATATATATATATATATATATATATATATATTACTGAAATATCGTTGAAATTTACAAATGTTTGGTAGTGTGTTATCTGAAGTCAAGAATGATAGTTGGCCAAGACAGTGCCTCCGCATCGCTAATATCACACGACGTCCAGGTGGTGTTCCTCATAAGACATATTGGGCCAGGTGTGAGTGTGTACGGGGAGAAAGTGCGACAGACTGGTGGTATTTAGAGATAATCGTCAACTATCGAACGTAACTAGTTTGCCTAAACGACCGCGCCCTCCTCTCAGGTGATAATTCATACCTGAAACCTGGACTAGTGGTACCTCCTGCGATGGTGGATGGGGGAGGGCAGGGAGGTATGGGTACCTAACTTACCTCTCTCCAACACACAAACCTGTCACTTCTCTCTCTCCCCAACACAAACCTGTCACTTCCCTCTCTCCAACTCAGAAACTTGTCACCTCTCTCTCATTTACAAAGAGATGGAAAAGTGTAAATGTTATATCTTCTAAAAAATCAATAGGCAAGAGGCGCTTACCAGGAGACCAGTATCGATAACATAAATAATCTGCGATGTAGATTGCAATTATAAACTAACATGTTGCAGCGAGAGACAATTCTGCCTCCAACATGATGCAGAGATAATTCTGCCTCTAACATGATGCAGAGAGTGATAATTCTGCCTCCAACATGTCCTTCGCCAGGCTGGAGGGCCTCCAGAGGCTGCAGTCCAGGGTCCTCCGCCAGGCTGGAGGGTCTCCAGAGGCTGCAGTCCAGGGTCCTCCGCCAGGCTGGAGGGTCTCCAGAGGCTGCAGCCCAGGGTCCTCCGCCAGGCTGGAGGGCCTCCAGGGGCTGCAGCCCAGGGTCCTCCGCCAGGCTGGAGGGCCTCCAGAGGCTGCAGTCCAGGGTCCTCCGCCAGCTGGAGGGCCTCCAGAGGCTGCGGTCTAGGGTCCTCCGCCAGGCTGGATGGCCTATAGAGGCTGCAGCCCAGGGTCCTCCGCCAGGCTGGAGGGCCTCCAGATGCTGCAGCCCAGGGTCCTCCGCCAGGCTGGAGGGCCTCCAGAGATTATGTGAAAAGTGTTCACAGTTACTGCTGCAAGTTTATAATTATAGTATGTTATTACATCAAGTATATGACGAACTCTTGACTGTTGTGATTATTTTTTTCCTTTTGAAAATATCACTGGGGCCCCTCACAATACCTACAGCCCAGGGGCCCACAAAATATCACTGGGGCCCTCACAGTACCTGCAGTCCAGGGGCCCACAAAATATCACTGGGGCCCCTTACAGTACCTACAGCCCACGGGCCCACAAAATCTTAATACGGCTCTGTATACAAACTATAAATTCAGGTTGGAGTTACAAATAACAGATAGCCAGCAGACACAGTGACGCGAAGTGTCAGGCTGGAGAGAGGTAAGTACCTCAGTCTGGTTCTTGGACACGTGTTGTTCTTAATATATGGGTTAAATACAGTTAGATGTCAAAATTGGAGACGACCCAAAACTAATGTAGATAAACAGGCAAAAGAGGATTGCAACATTGTACAGACCTGTAACAAGCTACAAGACAGACTCAACTGCGACGAATGTAAATCATCCGCAAGAAATGCAATGTTATGAGGAGACGAGTACTACCAGAATCAGAAAAGAAGAGACGTGATCATCACATCAGTTCTCGCCTAAGGCTCACACAAACATCGACGGCACATGTAATGCTGGCAAATATATGAACAACCTTTAAGATTGTGAACAAGAAGGCATCGAGACCAGCCCACTACTGGAGTACCCATAGCCAGCATGAAACCCTCATCTAAGGAAGTATAAAAAAAAACTCAAAGTTCAAAGGTTTGCTACGAGACTGGTGCCATAACTACGAGGGCTGGGACACCAAGACAAGCTATGAGAACTTCATCTTATATCACTACAATACCTGAGAATTTATTATATTTAGTAAAATTGAATATATCTGCATTGTGCTGCTACCCTAGTCTATATAATGTATATATAGGGATTCGGGATATTAGCAGTTTGGAGGGATATGTTTGTGTATCTTTACGGGTATATGCTTCTAAACTGTTGTGTTCTGAGCACCTCTGCAAAAACAGTGATTATGTGTGAGTGAGGTGAAAATGTTGAATGATGATGAAAGTATTTTCTTTTTGGGGATTTTCTTTCTTTTTTGGGTCACCCTGCCTCGGTGGGAGACGGCCGACTTGTTAAAAAAAAATAGTGGTAACAAACGTCATTTATGATTGACCGGCATATTCCATCACAAGGTGGATGACATACAGCGTTGAAAGAGGAGAGATAGGATCACAACGTATAAAATAATCAATCACATACGAGGATAGGAGGGGTAGACTGTTTGAGATAAGAGATAGAACAAGGGGATACCCAAAGTTGATAGAGCTGGACTATTTGAGAACGGAGGAGACAGAACAAAGGGATACCAAAGTTGATAGGAATGGACTATTTGAAAGTGAAGGAGAGAATAAGGGGATACCAAAGTTAATTAGGGCAGGCTATCTGAGAATGGAGGAGACAGAACAAGGGGATACCAACTGGCAGGTAAAGTTAATACGATCCATAAGAACAAAAAAAATCCTTCATTGAGAGAAGAGAGAGCGAGAGAGAGAGAGAGAGAGAGAGAGAGAGAGAGAGAGAGAGAGAGAGAGAGAGAGAGAGAGAGAGAGAGAGAGAGAGAGAGAGAGAGAGAGAGAGAGAGAGAGAGATGATGATGATGATGATGATCGTCTCTAGGCACCATGATGGTAATGCTGGTGCAGTAGTAAGGATGAATGGGAGGGTGTTGGCACCTGGAGAAGAAGTTGATATCCTTGGGGTGAAATTTGACTCCAAACTAACCATGAAGAGCAAGACGTCTCATCTCTCGCCTGGACCCATCCTGGATATATCTGTCATTTCAGCAGAGAATTCAACACAGGAGGGATGTGGGTGGCCTTACTGTTGTGTACAAAGCCAATATTGTCAAAGTACCACACTTGGGTCCACTTCGAGGACAGCGTGAAACAAGCTTTTATGCCACAAGACGGGCAGAAAGCAGCAACTTCACTCTGGCTGTACCCTTCTCCAGAACATCACTCCATCTGAGATCATATATACCCAGGATGACTCGAGTATGGAACACATTCGTACAGCATAATGATGTTAACGAGATAAAGTCAGTTGATCAACTGAAAATGCTGGCCCACAGATGGCTCCAACTTCATCCTGTTCCCTACTTGTATGTCTCATAACAATAAAAATGCTTTCAAATGAGCTGATGTAGGTAACAGCTCTTAGCTTGCCAATAAAGTTAGGAATCCTTAACCTGTAAATAGTTTGTCAATAAAGCTAGGGATCCTTAACCTTGTCAAACCCTGTGTAAAAGAGAGAGAGAGAGAGAGAGAGAGAGAGAGAGAGAGAGAGAGAGAGAGAGAGAGAGAGAGAGAGAGAGAGAGAGAGAGAGAGAGAGAGAGAGAGAGAGAGTTATGGAAGCAGAGAACACGAATAATTATTTACTATAAGCACCTAATGAAATGTAATTAATATCTGCTGCAATAATTGCACACCTGAAGATGTTATCAGATAATTGAAGGTTTGAGGACAGAGATAACATGACCTGATGATCCCCAGCCAGCCAGTCAGTGGTAATAACAATGAACTAGTGAATAATATCACTACACCAACCCATTTTTAATACAAGCGTGGGGTTGCCTGAAGCAAGGTTCAGTCAGTGTAGTGTGTGACTGCCTGAAGGTAAGGTTCAGTCAGTGTAGTGTGTGACTGCCTGAAACAAGGTTCAGTCAGTGTAGTGTGTGACTGCCTGAAGGTAAGGTTCAGTCAGTGTAGTGTGTGACTGCCTGAAGGTAAGATTCAGTCAGTGTAGTGTGTGACTGCCTGAAGGTAAGGTTCAGTCAGTGTAGTGTGTGACTGCCTGAAACAAGGTTCAGTCAGTGTAGTGTGTGACTGCCTGAAGGTAAGGTTCAGTCAGTGTAGTGTGTGACTGCCTGAAGCAAGATTCAGTGTAATGTGTGACTGCCTGAAGGTAAGGTTCAGTCAATGTAGCGTGTGACTGCCTGAAAGTAAGGTTCAGTCAGTGTAGTGTGTGACTGCCTGAAGCAAGATTCAGTCAGTGTGGTGTGTGACTGCCTGAAGCAAGGTTCAGTCAGTGTAGTGTGTGACTGCCTGAAGCAAGGTTCAGTCAGTGTGGTGTGTGACTGCCTGAAGCAAGATTCAGTCAGTGTTGTGTGTGACTGCCTGAAGCAAGATTCAGTCAGTGTTGTGTGTGACTGCCTGAAGCAAGGTTCAGTCAGTGTGGTGTGTGGCTGCCTGAAAGTAAGGTTCAGTCAGTGTAGTGTGTGACTGCCTGAAGCAAGATTCAGTCAGTGTTGTGTGTGACTGCCTGAAGCAAGGTTCAGTCAGTGTTGTGTGTGACTGCCTGAAGCAAGATTCAGTCAGTGTTGTGTGTGACTGCCTGAAGCAAGATTCAGTCAGTGTGGTGTGTAACTGCCTGAAGCAAGATTCAGTCAGTGTTGTGTGTGACTGCCTGAAGCAAGGTTCAGTCAGTGTAGTGTGTGACTGCCTGAAGCAAGGTTCAGTCAGTGTGGTGTGTGACTGCCTGAAGCAAGATTCAGTCAGTGTTGTGTGTGACTGCCTGAAGCAAGATTCAGTCAGTGTTGTGTGTGACTGCCTGAAGCAAGGTTCAGTCAGTGTGGTGTGTGGCTGCCTGAAAGTAAGGTTCAGTCAGTGTAGTGTGTGACTGCCTGAAGCAAGATTCAGTCAGTGTTCTGTGTGACTGCCTGAAGCAAGGTTCAGTCAGTGTTGTGTGTGACTGCCTGAAGCAAGATTCAGTCAGTGTTGTGTGTGACTGCCTGAAGCAAGATTCAGTCAGTGTGGTGTGTGACTGCCTGAAGCAAGATTCAGTCAGTGTTGTGTGTGACTGCCTGAAACAAGGTTCAGTCAGTGTGGTGTGTGACTGCCTGAAGATAAGGTTCAGTCAGTGTAGCGTGTGACTGCCTGAAGCAAGGTTCAGTCAGTGTAGTGTGTGACTACCTGAAGCAAGATTCAGTCAGTGTGGTGTGTGACTGCCTGAAGGTAAGGTTCAGTCAGTGTAGTGTGTGACTGCCTGAAGGTAAGGTTCAGTGTAGTGTGTGACTGCCTGAAGCAAGGTTCAGTCAGTGTAGTGTGTGACTGCCTGAAGCAAGGTTCAGTCAGTGTAGTGTGTGACTGCCTGAAGCAAGGTTCAGTTAGTGTGGTGTGTGACTGTCTGAAGCAAGGTTCAGTCAGTGTAGTGTGTGACTGCCTGAAGGTAAGGTTCAGTGTAGTGTGTGACTGCCTGAAGGTAAGGTTCAGTCAGTGTAGTGTGTGACTGCCTGAAGGTAAGATTCAGTCAGTGTAGTGTGTGACTGCCTGAAGGTAAGGTTCAGTCAGTGTAGTGTGACTGCCTGAAGCAAGATTCAGTCAGTGTAGTGTGTGACTGCCTGAAGCAAGGTTCAGTTAGTGTGGTGTGTGACTGCCTGAAGCAAGGTTCAGTCAGTGTAGTGTGTGACTGCCTGAAGCAAGGTTCAGTTAGTGTGGTGTGTGACTGCCTGAAGCAAGGTTCAGTGTAGTGTGTGACTGCCTGAAGGTAAGGTTCAGTCAGTGTAGTGTGTGACTGCCTGAAGGTAAGGTTTAGTCAGTGTAGTGTGTGACTGCCTGAAGGTAAGGTTTAGTCAGTGTAGTGTGTGACTGCCTGAAGGTAAGGTTTAGTCAGTGTAGTGTGTGACTGCCTGAAGGTAAGGTTCAGTAAGTGTAGTGTGTGACTGCCTGAAGGTAAGATTCAGTCAGTGTAGTGTGTGACTGCCTGAAGGTAAGATTCAGTCAGTGTAGTGTGTGACTGCCTGAAGGTAAGATTCAGTCAGTGTAGTGTGTGACTGCCTGAAGGTAAGATTCAGTCAGTGTAGTGTGTGACTGCCTGAAGGTAAGGTTCAGTCAGTGTAGTGTGTGACTGCCTGAAGGTAAGGTTCAGTCAGTGTAGTGTGTGACTGCCTGAAACAAGGTTCAGTCAGTGTAGTGTGTGACTGCCTGAAGGTAAGGTTCAGTGTAGTGTGTGACTGCCTGAAGGTAAGGTTCAGTCAGTGTAGTGTGTGACTGCCTGAAACAAGGTTCAGTCAGTGTAGTGTGTGACTGCCTGAAGGTAAGGTTCAGTGTAGTGTGTGACTGCCTGAAGCAAGATTCAGTCAGTGTAGTGTGTGACTGCCTGAAGCAAGATTCAGTCAGTGTAGTGTGTGACTGCCTGAAGCAAGATTCAGTCAGTGTAGTGTGTGACTGCCTGAAGCAAGATTCAGTCAGTGTAGTGTGTGACTGCCTGAAGCAAGATTCAGTGTAGTGTGTGACTGCCTGAAGCAAGATTCAGTCAGTGTAGTGTGTGACTGCCTGAAGCAAGGTTCAGTCAGTGTAGTGTGTGACTGCCTGAAGCAAGATTCAGTCAGTGTAGTGTGTGACTGCCTGAAGCAAGATTCAGTCAGTGTAGTGTGTGACTGCCTGAAGCAAGATTCAGTCAGTGTAGTGTGTGACTGCCTGAAGCAAGGTTCAGTCAGTGTAGTGTGTGACTGCCTGAAGGTAAGGTTCAGTCAGTGTAGTGTGTGACTGCCTGAAGCAAGATTCAGTCAGTGTAGTGTGTGACTGCCTGAAGGTAAGGTTCAGTCAGTGTAGTGTGTGACTGCCTGAAGCAAGATTCAGTCAGTGTAGTGTGTGACTGCCTGAAGCAAGGTTCAGTCAGTGTAGTGTGTGACTGCCTGAAGCAAGGTTCATGGTGGTGTGAAGATAACTGAAGTAAGGTTCATGGAAGTGTGAAAATAATTGAAGCAAGACTCACGCTGACACAACACTCCTTGCTTCACATAACTGATTCTCTATTGCATCTTGATGCAACTACTACTGTTACTGCTTATGTTGTTGTTGCTTCTCCTACTGTTGTTGTTGTTGCTTCTGCTACTGTTGTTGTTGTTGTTGCTTCTCCTACTGTTGTTGTTGTTGCTTCTCCTACTGTTGTTGTCGTTGCTTCTACTGTTGTTGTTGTTGCTTCTCCTACTGTTGTTGTTGTTGCTTCTGCTACTGTTGTTGTTGTTGCTTCTACTGTTGTTGTTGTTGTTGCTTCTACTGTTGTTGTTGTTGCTTCTACTGTTGTTGTTGTTGCTTCTCCTACTGTTGTTGTTGTTGCTTCTGCTACTGTTGTTGTTGTTGCTTCTACTGTTGTTGTTGTTGTTGCTTCTACTGTTGTTGTTGTTGCTTCTGCTACTGTTGTTGTTGTTGCTTCTACTGTTGTTGTTGTTGTTGCTTCTACTGTTGTTGTTGTTGCTTCTACTGTTGTTGTTGTTGCTTCTCCTACTGTTGTTGTTGCTTCTGCTACTGTTGTTGTTGTTGCTTCTCCTCCTGCCAGACCTTGTACCTTCCTCCTGCTATAACTACATACTCAGTACTACTATCAACAAGCTATATAAAAAAAAATTTACGACTACTATTACTCCCACAACAACTTCTACTACTAATAGTACCATTGCTAACTACGATTACGACCACTACCACCATTGCTAACTACGATTGCGACCACTGCCACCATTGCTAACTACGATTACGACCACTACCACCATTGCTAACTTCGATTACGACCACTGCCACCATTGCTAACTACGATTACGACCACTGCCACCATTGCTAACTACGATTACGACCACTGCCACCAATGCTAACTACGATTACGACCACTGCCACCATTGCTAACTACGATTACGACCACTGCCACCATTGCTAACTACGATTACGACCACTGCCACCATTGCTAACTACGATTACGACCACTACTACCATTGCTAACTACGATTACGACCACTGCCACCATTGCTAACTACAATTACGACCACTACCACCATTGCTAACTACGATTACGATCACTGCCACCATTGCTAACTACGATTACGACCACTGCCACCATTGCTAACTACGATTACGACCACTGCCACCATTGCTAACTACGATTACGACCACTGCCACCATTGCTAACTACGAGTACGACCACTGCCACCATTGCTAACTACGATTACGACCACTACCACCATTGCTAACTAAGATTGCGACCACTGCCACCATTGCTAACTACGATTACGACCACTACCACCATTGCTAACTTCGATTACGACCACTGCCACCATTGCTAACTACGATTACGACCACTGCCACCATTGCTAACTACGATTACGACCACTGCCACCAATGCTAACTACGATTACGACCACTGCCACCATTGCTAACTACGATTACGACCACTGCCACCATTGCTAACTACGATTACGACCACTGCCACCATTGCTAACTACGATTACGACCACTACTACCATTGCTAACTACGATTACGACCACTGCCACCATTGCTAACTACAATTACGACCACTACCACCATTGCTAACTACGATTACGACCACTGCCACCATTGCTAACTACGATTACGACCACTGCCACCATTGCTAACTACGATTACGACCACTGCCACCATTGCTAACTACGATTACGACCACTGCCACCATTGCTAACTACGAGTACGACCACTGCCACCATTGCTAACTACGATTACGACCACTACCACCACTGCTAACTACGATTACGACCACTGCCACCATTGCTAACTACGATTACGACCACTACCACCACTGCGTCTCCCTCCTTCATCCTTTCTTACCTATCTTCTATGTTCATCCACACACCCAACACGGTGTCAGTGTTCATCCACACACCCAACACGGTGTCAGTGTTCATCCACAGACTCAACACGGTGTCACTGTCCTCATCCACATTATAGTCAATCATCCATTCATTCCCTCTGTCATCTATGAATTCATCCAATAATCCTTCCATCCAGTAATCTATCCATCAATTCAGTTGTATATCTACCCATCCATCCATTATTCTATATATCCATGCATCCACCCAGCCACTCGTGTTTCAATACAATCATCCATCCTTTCTTATCATCCATCAACCCTCCCCACCATCATCACACTCATCATTTCAACCATCCTCCCCCACCATTACTCACTCATCTTCTCCATCATTACCCTCTCATCTTCTCCATCATCACTCACCCATCCTTCCTATCATTACCCACCCATCTCCATCATCACTCACCCATCCTTCCTATCATTACCCACCCATTTCCATCATCACCCACCCATCCTTAACATCATTACCCACCCATCTTCTCCATCATCACC
The DNA here is from genome assembly GCF_038502225.1 of Cherax quadricarinatus. Lineage (NCBI taxonomy): Eukaryota > Metazoa > Arthropoda > Malacostraca > Decapoda > Parastacidae > Cherax > Cherax quadricarinatus. Next base: position 10,132,502 of record NC_091319.1, on the reverse strand, counting down.
CACCCATCCTTAACATCATTACCCACCCATCTTCTCCATCATCACCCACCCATCCTTAACATCATTACCCACCCATCTTCTCCATCATCAGCCACCCATCCTTAACATCATTACCCACCCATCTTCTCCATCATCAGCCACCCATCCTTAACATCATTACCCACCCATCTTCTCCATCATCAGCCACCCATCCATAACATCATTACCCACCCATCTTCTCCATCATCAGCCACCCATCCATAACATCATTACCCATCCATCTCCATCATCACTCACCCATCCTCCCCATCATTACCCATCCATCTTCATCATCACCCACCCATCTTTAACATCATTACCCACCCATCTTCTCCATCATCAGCCACCCATCCTTCCCATCATTACCCACCCATCTTCACAATCACCCACCCATCTTTAACATCATTACCCACCCATCTTCTCCATCATCACCCACCCATCCTTAACATCATTACCCACCCATCTTCTCCATCATCACCCACCCATCCTTCCCATCATTACCCTCCCCTACACCTCTTCATCTGGCCAAACACTCATCAGGTGTCATCCATCACCTCAGAGAGTTCTACCTTCTCCCTCTATCTCATTAATTAGGCAATATAAGAGGTCGTTAAGGAGCATAAGTGATCGTTAAGGGGGATAAGTGGAACGAGAGTAAGGAAGGTGTATATATATATATATATATATATATATATATATATATATATATATATATATATATATATATATATATATATAAATATATATATATATATGTATGTATATATGTATGTATATATGTATGTATATGTATGTATATATATGTATATGTATGTATATATGTATGTATATATATGTATATATATGTATATATGTATGTATATATATATATATATATATATATATATATATATATATATATACACACACTGGCCAGGTGAAAAACACACATGGGTAGCGGGGGTGAGCCATGGGCTGACCCAGCAAACAATGAGGCTGACCCTGGACCACATAAAATCAACAAGTTCCTCCAAGTTTGGAGAGAAGAGCTCGATCTGTCATGATAACTGTCCCGGTAATATATATAGCAAAATTATATGACTGCACGCGACACACCTAGAACCACTCAAAGAAAACAAATAAACGTGAAAAAAAAACATAATCGAAATCTAACGCAAAAATGTACTTCATAAATATACCAAGTTCTGAAAAGACACAATGATTTCGATGATAATGAAAGTGTATATAACCAAAGGTCGAGAGTGCTGTTCTTTAAGACATGACACCGTGAAGGAAGGATTCAAGATGTGACGTTGGAGGCAATGTGAAACTGGGCACCACATGCCCCTTTAGACTCCTAGGGAATACCTAAGGGATGTAAAAACCCAACAGATATACCCTAAGGAATACAGACATTCTCTCGAGGTCCCAGAGAGCCAAGATTTTCGAACCTTTTGAAGTCACGGAACATATATTATATATTTAGTTTGTTATGACAGAATGAACCATTCCTTCTCGACACAGAGCTGTCGGTCCTGATCTTTACTTTAATACCAGTAACTTATCTCTTTTTTTTCTCTCTCTCTCTGGCTCTAAAATGGAGTCAGAAACGCGAGAGCCAGTCGTATTTTACAGGAAAGATTAAGAAATGTGACACGTAGAGAGGGAAGATAAGAAAGGTAGCAAAGGTGTTACGGCTGGGGGGAAGTGAAGGTATTATGGTTGGAAGGAGGGAGGAAGGGAAGGAGGGAGTAAAAGTGTCATGGTGGGAAGAGAGAGAGAGGGGGGGAGGGAGGGAAGGTGTTAGGGTGGTAAACAGTCACAATTATACAATACATTATTCCTGGTATAAACCAAAGAGCTTTTCTCCAATAATTATTATACACTGTGTTGTTCCCTTTCCCACTGGCACTAGTAACCCAGTAAAGTGGTCACAGGTACATCATAGGTAACCTCTTTGTCTATCCTTAGGTACCATCTCTTCTGTCATACACATATTTAACACAACCCTGCGTACCATCCCTTCTGTCACACACACACACACACACACACACTCAACAAACACATTCATTCAACCAATCCAACATTTCCTCCTCACCTGCTTTCACCGTTTATATTCTTAAACCCATCTATCCCCTCCGCTTTTCCTTCCTTATCTCACTCCCTCCTGATTCATTCCAGTCTAAACATTCTCATCCTTCCCTCTGCTTTTAGCACATTCCACATCATATCAAAATAATCTCCCCATGTTTCTCATAAAACCAAACGTTTCGCTCTCCAGGACAGCGAAGCGTTGCCACAATAAATTAGTTGCACTTGTGTCAGTTTACCTAACGAGGAACACTGCAGCAGGCCTACTGGCCCATGGTAGGCAGGTCCAACTCATTCCCACTCCTGTGTACCCGTCCAACCTATGTTTTACAGCCGCCCACAATTCTTACTTATTTGATGCTACCTGAGAGGGAGTGCCAGTCATCTACAACTATATTGCCAGTCACCTTCATTTCAGGGACAATTCTAGACCCTTGAAGCAGTGACCTTCATTTCAGGGGCCCTTTTAGACCCTTGAAGCAGTGACCTTAATTTCAGGGGTCCTTCTAGACCCCTGAAGAAGTGACCTTTAATTCAGGGATCCTTCTAGACCCCTGAAGAAGTGACCTTCAATTCAGGGGTCCTTCTAGACCTCTGAAGCAGTGACCTTCAATTTAGGGGTCGCTCTCGACCCCCGAAAATAAACATGTCTTAAAAACTGCCTCATTCAAGTGTCTCTCAAGTGGGCACTTACCTGGTGCAAGTGGCTGCCACTCACCCCGGAGAACAACCCCACTGGGAACACTTACCTGCTGAACAACCCTCACTGGGAACACCTGCTGAACAACCCTCACTGGGAACACTTATCTGCTGAACAACCCTCACTGGGAACACTTATTTGCTGAACAACCCTCACTGGGAACACTCATCTGCTGAACAACCCTCACTGGGAACACTTATCTGCTGAACAACCCTCACTGGGAACACTTATCTGCTGAACAACCCTCAATGGGGACATTTACATGCTGAACAACCCTCACTGGGAACACTTGCTGAACAACCCTTACTGGGAACACTTGCTGAACAACCCTCACTGGGAACACTTACCTGCAGAACAACACAACAGTTATTTTAGTAACTCAATTTCACCAACTAAAGAACACAGGTTTTTAAGTATTACAGAAAACCAACAGAACACAGGTTTTAAGTGTTACTGTAGGCCAATAGAACACAAGATTTAAGGTATTGTAGACCAATAGAACACAGGATTGAACACAGGATTGTAAGTGTTATTGTAGACCAAAAAAAGAGAATGCAGCTGACACAAAACCATACAGATTACGCGTGAATTAATGTGTGCAAATATCGTGCGGTGGCGGCAGCAGCGGCGCCAAGCGGTAGCGGCGGTGGCCGGCAGCGGCCGGCAACGCCAGCGGTGGCAAGCAAGCGGCAATGCCAGGCAGGTGGCAACAGCGAGCAACACCGGCAGTGGCAAGCAACCAACACCAGCGGTAGCGAAGCGAACGCGGTTAGTTGGCATCCCAAGCAACACCGAAAGCGGTGGCAGGGCGGCGGCAACACCGGCGGTGGCAGCAACACCAGCGGTAGCGGTAAGCGGCGGCAACGAACCGCAGCCAGGTGGCAGGTGGCAACGGCAGCAGCACCAGCAAGTGGCAATTGGCAGCGGCAGCAGCACCGGCGGTGGCAGTGGCGGCAGCAAGCGGCACCGACGGTGGCATTGGTAAGCGGCAGCTGACACCAGCGGTGGCGGTGGCGGCGGCAGCAACACCAGCGAGTAGCAAGGTTGGCGGCAGCAACACCAGCGGTAGCGGTAGCAGCCAGCAGCCGAACACCGGCGGTGGCGGCAGCAGCGGCGCAGCGGTGGCAGCGGCAGCGGCACCAGCAGTAGCAGCAAGCAGCCAACCAGCACCAGCAGTGGCAGCAGCGGCGAACAACCACCAGCAGTAACGGCAGCGGTAGCGGCAGCAGCAACACCAGCGGTAGCAGTGTAACACCAGCGGTAGCGGCAGCGGCGGCAAGCACCAGCAGTAGCAGCAACACCAGCGGTAAGCGGCAGCCGACAGCACCCAGCGGTAGCAGCGGCAACCGGCATAGCAGTGGCAAGCGGCACCAGGCGGCGTGGCGGTAGCAGTGGCAGCGGCACCAGCAACAACACCAGCGGTACCAGCGCGTAACACCAGCGGTGGCGGCAAGCAGCCAGCGCAGCAGTAGCGGCAGCGGCGGCAAGCAGCCAACCGGCAGTGGCAGCGGCAGCAACACCAGCGGTAGCAGCAGCATCAATACCGGCAGTGGCAGCAGCAGTAACGCCAGTGGTTAACGGCTCCGGCGGTTAACGGCAAGCAATCCAACGCCGGCAGTGGCGTAGCGGCCGCGGCGGCAGCAGCGGCAGCGGCAATCACCTCGGTTGGCATCGGTTAGCAACGCCGGCGGTGGCGGCGGCAAGTGGCCAAGCAGCCACCGGACAGTGGCAGTTGGTTGGTTGGCAGCAACGCCGGCGGTAGCCGGCGGCGGCGGCACCGGCGGTAGCGGCGGCAGCAACGCCGTGGCGAGCGGCGGCGGCGGCGGCAGCGGCGGTACCAGCCCTACCAGCAACCACCGGCGGACGGCGGTGGCAGCAGCAGTGGTTGGCAACAGCAACCGGCCCGGGCAGCTGGCAGCGGCAGCCAGCAGTAACGTTGGCCTTCAAGCACCAACGCTAAGCAAGCGGCAACCAACTGGCAGCGGTAAGACCAACTAGCAGCGGCAAGGCAACAACTTAACAAGCAATAGCAATGCCAGCACCACCGGCAGCAGCGCAACGTGGCAGCAATAGCGGCAGCGGCAACAATTAACAAGGCATCACCGCAAGCAGCAACCAACCACTGGCAGCAGTAGCTAGCCAGCTGGTAGCGGCGGCAGCAACACCAGCGGTAGCAGCGGCAGCGGCACCAGCTGAGCAGCAGCAAGCACCCAGCCAGTGGCAACAGCGGCAACACCAGGCGAGTGGCAGCAAGCAGCCGCCAGCGGTAGCGGCGGCAGCGGCAACCGGCGGTGGCAACAGCAACCAGCAGTTGGTTAGCAGCCAGCACCAGGCGGTGGCAGCAGCAGCAACACCAGCGGTAGCAGCAGCACCAGCGGTGGCGGCAGCAAGCACCAGCGGTAGCGGCAGCGGCAGCACCAGCAGTGGCGGCAGCAAGCAGCCACCAGCCGGTGGCAGCGGCAGCAACACCAGCGGTAGCAGCAGCAGCAACACCCGGCAGTAGCAGCGGCAGCAACGCCGGCGGTAGCGGCGGCAGTAACACCGGCAAGGTAGCGGCGGCAGCAACGCAAGCGGTTAGCAGCAGCAGCACCAGCGGTAGCGGCAGCGGCAACACCAGCGGTAACGGCAGCAACACCGGCGGTGGCAGCGGCAAGCAGCCACCGGCGGTAGCAGCAGCAGCAGCCACCAGCCAGTGGCAGCAAGGGCGGCGCCAGCGGTAGCCGGCAAGCGGCAACCACCAGCGGTTAGGCAGCAAGACCAGCCAAGTGGCAGCCGGCAGAACGCCGGCAGTGGCGGCAGCAGCAACATGGCAGTTAGCAGCAACACCAGCGGTAACGGCAGTTGGCAGCACCGGCGGTAACGGCAAGCAACCAACACCGGCAAGTGGCAAGTGGCGGCGGCAGCCAACACCAGCGGTAGCGGTGGCAGCCGGCAGCCAACGCCGGCAGTGGCAAGTGGCGGCAGCACCGGCGGTAGCGGTGGCAGCGGCAGCAACGGCCAGCGGTGGCGGCGGCAACGAAGCTCCGGTTAGTGGCAGGCGGCAGCGGCAGCAACGCCGGCGGTAGCAGCAGCACCGGCGGTGGCGGCAGCGGCGGCGGCAACGCAGCGGTGGCGGCAGCAGCAGCAACCAGCGGTAGCGGTGGCAAGCAACCGGCAACGGTAGCGATGGCAGCAGCTCAAGCAGTGACAGCAGCGGCAACGCCAGCGGTAGCCGGCAGCAGCAACAACCAGCCAGGTGGCAGCAGTGGCAGCAGCAGCAGCAACATCCAGCGGTGGTAGCCAGCAGCAGGCACCAGCGGTGGCAGCAGCAGCAACACCACGACGTGGCAGGCGGCAAGCAACCGGCCAGCATTAGCGGCAGCGGCAACACCGGCGGTGGCAGCGGCAGCGGCGCCGGCGGTAGCGAGCGGCAGCAGCAACGCCGGCGGTAGCAGCCAGCGGCGGCACCAGGCCAGTAGCGGCAGCAGCACCGGCGGTGGCAGCAGCAAGCACCAGGCGGTAGCGGCACCGGCGGTAGCGGCAGCAGCAGCCACCGGCAGTAGCAGCGGCAGCGAGCAAGCACCGGCAGTAGCAGCGGCAAGAACACCGGCGACAGCGGCAGCGGTAACGCAACACCGGCGGTGGCAACGGTGGCAAAACCGTTGACCGGTAGCCAAGCGGCGGCAGCCACCCGCCCGGCGGTAGCAGCGGCGGCAAGCAGCGGCGGTAAGCACCAGCCCTAACCAGCACCACCAGCGGACGGCGGTGGCAATCAAACGGCGGCAGCCGGCCAACACCAGCGGCAACAGCACCGGCGTAATGGCAGCAGCAAGCAAGCAACAACAACCGACCTCCGGCAGCAACCAGCCAACTGGCGGCGGCAACAGCACTGGCGGCGGTGAGCACCAGCACTGGCGGCGGCGGCAAGCAACGGCAACGCGACCTCCAGCAGCACCAGCACTGGCGGCAAGCAGCCAAGCACCTGGCGGCGGCGGTAGCACCAGCACTGGCGGCGGCGGCGGCAGCAACGAAGCACCAAGTAATGCCAGCCCACCACCGGTAGCAACGCAAGCATTGGCGGCAATGCCGGCAGCCGGCAGCAACGACGGCAATCACCTCCGAAAGCAACACCAGCACTTGTAGTAGGTAGCAACCAGCTGTAGCAGCGGCAGCAACAACCAGCGGTAAGCATCAGCCAATTCAGCACCAGCGGTAAGCAGCCGGCAAGCAGCTACCGGCAGTGGCAGCGCGGCAACACCAGCCAGTAGCGGCGGCAACGCCAGTGGCCCGGCGGCAGCAGCGCAGCGGCGGTAAGCAGCCGGCAGCAGGCACCAGCGGTGGGAGGGAACGGCGGCAGCGAAGCACCGCCAGCGGTAGCGGTGGCGGCGGCAGCAGCAACCAGCCGGTAGCAGTTAGGCACCAGCGGTGGCAGCGGCGGGCAGCAGCAACATAGCGGTAGTTGGCGGCGGCGGCATCGCAGCGTGGCAGCAGCGGCGGCAACGCAAACGGTAGCCGGCGGCAGCGGCGCAGCGGTGTATTAGCGGCAGCAAGCAGCCGGCACCAGCGGTAGCCAGTGGCGGCAACGCCGGCGGTGGCG
>NC_091319.1:10097638-10120138 GCF_038502225.1 Cherax quadricarinatus | reverse complement strand
ATTACATCCATAAGTGCTATTAAATTTACGAATTAAGATGTAATTATATACGCCAGCGATTGTATCTTCGAATGTATACATTCTTAGTGTATAGAACATTTACAAATATTTTCATTTAGAAGAAATTTGAAAAAAAAAAAATGGTAAGGCAAAATCAAAATTAAATGGAAATTTGACACTAACAAGGTTAGGTTTCCGCCAAAAGTTACTCCCGTATTTGGAATTCCTTTGCTTATTTTTCTTCTGGGTTTTCTACTTGCAGCCGCGCTTCAGTTCCCCGTCTTCCTGCATCATGGCATCTCTCGTCTTCCCAGTTTTTTTTATGTGGCTGCCTTATAGTGGGTGAGTTTCTTGTGTGTGTTGCTTGAGCCTCAGTGGGAGAGTCTCGTGTGTGTGTTGCTTGAGCCTCAGTGGGTGAGTCTTGTGCGTGTGTTGCTTGAGCCTCAGTGGGAGAGTCTTGTGTGTGTGTTGCTTGAGCCTCAGTGGGTGAGTCTTGTGTGTGTTGCTTGAGCCTCAGTGGGTGAGTCTTGTGTGTGTGTTGCTTGAGCCTCAGTGGGTGTCTTGTGTGTGTGTTGCTTGAGCCTCAGTGGGTGAGTCTTGTGTGTGTGTTGCTTGAGCCTCAGTGGGAGAGTTAGTGTGTGTGTTGCTTGAGCCTCAGTGGGTGAGTCTTGTGTGTGTGTTGCTTGAGCCTCAGTGGGTGAGTCTTGTGTGTGTGTTGCTTGAGCCTCAGTGGGTGAGTCTTGTGTGTGTGTTGCTTGAGCCTTAGTGGGTGAGTCTTGTGTGTGTTGCTTGAGCCTCAGTGGGAGAGTCTTGTGTGTGTTGCTTGAGCCTCAGTGGGTGAGTCTTGTGTGTGTGTTGCTTGAGCCTCAGTGGGAGAGTCTTGTGTGTGTGTTGCTTGAGCCTCAGTGGGTGAGTCTTGTGTGTGTGTTGCTTGAGCCTCAGTGGGTGAGTCTTGTGTGTGTGTTGCTTGAGCCTCAGTGGGAGAGTCTTGTGTGTGTGTTGCTTGAGCCTCAGTGGGTGAGTCTTGTGTGTGTTGCTTGAGCCTCAGTGGGTGAGTCTTGTGTGTGTGTTGCTTGAGCCTCAGTGGGTGAGTCTTGTGTGTGTGTTGCTTGAGCCTCAGTGGGTGAGTCTTGTGTGTGTGTTGCTTGAGCCTCAGTGGGTGAGTCTTGTGTGTGTGTTGCTTGAGCCTCAGTGGGAGTCTTGTGTGTGTGTTGCTTGAGCCTCAGTGGGTGAGTCTTGTGTGTGTGTTGCTTGAGCCTCAGTGGGTGAGTCTTGTGTGTGTGTTGCTTGAGCCTCAGTGGGAGAGTCTTGTGTGTGTGTTGCTTGAGCCTCAGTGGGTGAGTCTTGTGTGTGTGTTGCTTGAGCCTCAGTGGGAGAGTCTTGTGTGTGTGTTGTTCGAACCTCAGTGGGTGAGTCTTGTGCGTGTTGCTTGAGCAACAGTGGGAGAGTCTTGTGTGTGTGTGTTGCTTGACCGCCTCAGTGGGAGCCTTGTGTGTGTGTTGCTTGAGCCTCAGTGGATGTCTTGTGTGTGTGTTGCTTTAGCCTCAGTGGGAGCCTTGTGTGTGTGTTGCTTGAGCAACAGTGGGAGAGTCTTGTGTGTGTGTGTTGCTTGACCGCCTCAGTGGGAGCCTTGTGTGTGTGTTGCTTGAGCCTCAGTGAGAAAGTCTTGTGTGTGTGTTGTTCGAGCCTCAGTGGGTGAGTCTTGTGTGTGTTGCTTGAGCCTCAGTGGGTGAGTCTTGTGTGTGTGTGTTGCTTGAGCCTCAGTGGGAGAGTCTTGTGTGTATGTTGCTTGAGCCTCAGTGGGTGAGTCTTGTGTGTGTGTTGCTTGAGCCTCAGTGGGTGAGTCTTGTGTGTGTGTTGCTTGAGCCTCAGTGGGTGAGTCTTGTGCATGTGTTGCTTGAGCCTCAGTGGATGAGTCTTGTGCATGTGTTGCCTGAGCCTCAGTGGGCGAGTCGTGTGTGTGTTGCTCGAGCCTCAGTGGGAGAGTCTTGTATGTGTGTTGCTTGAGCCTCATTGGGTGAGTCTTGTGCATGTGTTGCTTGAGCCTCAGTGGGTGAGTCTTGTGCATGTGTTGCTTGAGCCTCAGTGGGTGAGTCGTGTGTGTTGCTCGAGCCTCAGTGAGTCAGTCTTGTGTGTGTGTTGCTTGAGCCTCAGTGGGTGAGTCTTGTGCATGTGTTGCTTGAGCCTCAGTGGGTGAGTTATGTGTGTGTTGCTTGAGCCTCAGTGGGTGAGTCTTGTGTGTGTGTTGCTTGAGCCTCAGTGGGTGAGTCTTGTGTGTGTTGCTTGAGCCTCAGTGGGTGTCTTGTGTGTGTTGCTTGATCCTCAGTGAGCGAGTCTTGTGTGTGTTGCTTGAGCCTCAGTGGGTGAGTCTTGTGCATGTGTTGCTTGAGCCTCAGTGGGTGAGTCTTGTGTGTGTTGCTTGAGCCTCAGTGGGTGAGTCTTGTGCATGTGTTGCTTGAGCCTCAGTGGGTGTCTTGTGTGTGTTGCTTGAGCCTCAGTGGGTGAGTTGTGTGTGTTGCTTGAGCCTCAGTGGGTGTCTTGTGTGTGTTGCTTGAGCCTCAGTGGGTGAGTCTTGTGTGTGTTGCTTGAGCCTCAGTGGGTGTCTTGTGTGTGTTGCTTGAGCCTCAGTGGGTGAGTCTTGTATGTGTTGCTCGAGCCTGTGTATACCTGGAGGCTCTCTGGAGGGTGTATACCTGGAGGCTCTCTGGAGGGTGTATACCTGGAGGCTCTCTGGAGGGTGTATACCTGGAGGCTCTCTGGAGGGTGTATACCTGGAGGCTCTCTGGAGGGTGTATACCTAGAGGCTCTCTGGAGGGTGTATACCTAGAGGCTCTCTGGAGGGTGTATACCTGGAGGCTCTCTGGAGGGTGTATACCTGGAGGCTCTCTGGAGGGTGTATACCTAGAGGCTCTCTGGAGGGTGTATACCTGGAGGCTCTCTGGAGGGTGTATACCTGGAGGCTCTCTGGAGGGTGTATACCTGGAGGCTCTCTGGAGGGTGTATACCTGGAGGCTCTCTGGAGGGTGTATACCTAGAGGCTCTCTGGAGGGTGTATACCTAGAGGCTCTCTGGAGGGTGTATACCTGGAGGCTCTCTGGAGGGTGTATACCTGGAGGCTCTCTGGAGGGTGTATACCTGGAGGCTCTCTGGAGGGTGTATACCTGGAGGCTCTCTGGAGGGTGTATACCTGGAGGCTCTCTGGAGGGTGTATACCTGGAGGCTCTCTGGAGGGTGTATACCTGGAGGCTCTCTGGAGGGTGTATACCTGGAGGCTCTCTGGAGGGTGTATACCTGGAGGCTCTCTGGAGGGTGTATACCTGGAGGCTCTCTGGAGGGTGTATACCTAGAGGCTCTCTGGAGGGTGTATACCTGGAGGCTCTCTGGAGGGTGTATACCTGGAGGCTCTGGAGGGTGTATACCTGGAGGCTCTCTGGAGGGTGTATACCTGGAGGCTCTCTGGAGGGTGTATACCTGGAGGCTCTCTGGGTGTATACCTGGAGGCTCTCTGGAGGGTGTATACCTGGAGGCTCTCTGGAGGGTGTATACCTGGAGGCTCTCTGGAGGGTGTATACCTGGAGGCTCTCTGGAGGGTGTATACCTGGAGGCTCTCTGGAGGGTGTATACCTGGAGGCTCTCTGGAGGGTGTATACCTGGAGGCTCTCTGGAGGGTGTATACCTGGAGGCTCTCTGGAGGGTGTATACCTGGAGGCTCTCTGGAGGGTGTATACCTGGAGGCTCTCTGGAGGGTGTATACCTGGAGGCTCTCTGGTCAATGTTATACAAAATATTCTCCGGTTTGTTTTCAGTGCGATAACTTGAGAAAGGCTTCAAACTTTCAACACTGCTGTGTCCTACTTTGAAGAAGGTTGACATTGTTAGTGGTGTAAGTGCAAATTAATTGGTATGGTATACCTGGAGTACACCTGGAGAGGGTTTCGGGACTTAACGTCCCCGCGGCCCGGTGTGTGACCAGACCTCGGTAGCCTATAATTATAGGTTGCAGTGTGTGTGTGTGTGTGTGTGTGTGTGTGTGTTAGTTACCATTTGGTCCTAGGCGCATGTCGATTAGACACTAGGCCTATTGTATGTGCATGCGTGTGTGTGTGTGTGTGTGTGTGTGTGTGTGTGTGTGTGTGTGTGTGTGTGAGTGTGTGTGTGTGTGTGTGTGTGTGTGTGTATGTGTGTGTGTGTGTGTGTGTGTGTGTGTGTGTGTGTGTGCGTGTGTGTGTGTGTGTGTGTGGGTGTGTGTGTGTGGGTGTACTCACCTATTTGTGGTTGCAGGGGTCGAGTCCTAGCTCCTGGCCCCGCCTCTTCACCGGTTGCTACTAGGCCCTCTCTCTCCCCGCTCCATGAGCTTTATCAAACCTCGTCTTAAAACTGTGTATGGTTCCTGCCTCCACTACGTCATTTTCTAGGCTATTCCACTGCCTTACAACTCTATGACTGAAGAAATACTTCCTACTATCTCTCTGACTCATTTGTGTCTTCAACTTCCAATTGTGGCCTCTTGTTTCTGTGTCCCCTCCCTGGAACATCCTGTCTTTGTCCACCTTGTCTATTCCACGCAGTATTTTATATGTCGTTATCATGTCTCCCCTGACCCTCCTGTCCTCCAGTGTCGTCAGGCCGATTTCCCTTAATCTTTCTTCATAGGACATTCCCCTTAGCTCTGGAACTAACCTTGTCGCAAACCTTTGTACTTTCTCTAGTTTCTTGACGTGCTTTATCAAGTGCGGGTTCCAAACAGGTGCTGCATACTCCAGTATGGGCCTGACATACACGGTGTACAGTGTCTTGAATGATTCCTTACTAAGGTATCGGAATGCTGTTCTCAGGTTTGCCAGGCGCCCATATGCTGCAGCAGTTATCTGATTGATGTGTGCTTCCGGAGACATGCTCGGTGTTATACTCACCCCAAGATCTTTCTCCTTGAGTGAGGTTTGCAGTCTTTGGCCACCTAGCCTATACTCTGTCTGTGGTCTTCTGTGCCCTTCCCCTATCTTCATGACTTTGCATTTGGCAGGATTAAATTCGAGAAGCCATTTGCTGGACCAGGTGTCCAGTCTGTCCAGGTCTCTTTGAAGTCCTGCCTGGTCCTCATCAGATTTAATTCTCCTCATTAACTTCACATCATCTGCAAACAGGGACACTTCTGAGTCTAACCCTTCCGTCATGTCGTTCACATATACCAAAAATAGCACTGGTGTGTGTGTGTGTGTGTGTGTGTGTGTGTGTGTGTGTGTGTGTGTGTGTGTGTGTGTGTGTGTGTGTATGTATTTGTGTGTGTGTATATGTGTGTGTGTATGTGTGTGTGTGTGTGTGTGTGTGTGTGTGTGTGTGTGTGTGTGTGTGTGTGTGTGTGTGTGTGTGTGTGTGTGTGTGTATGTGTGTGTGACTTACACTGCTTCCCATCTGCATGATAACATTAATTCTCGACCACCCTCTGGGCCTTGAAAATTACGCGTAAAAATTAACTGGGCGACATTATAAGATAAGAAGCAGACCCAGTCTGCTCATTATAAGACAACGGCGCTGACTGAAGCGCTCCTCCATTATCTTGGTTAGAAGAGGCGGTGGGGTTAGAGATTGCTAGAGGAGGAGTGTGCAGCACACATGTGCGCGATAACACACACTCTTGGGATTATAGCTAAGGCACCCCTGACAGTGGCCTCAGAGAAAACGGGAAGACCGGTTTATGACATCTGGTCTCAACATTTAGGTACCCCCTCAAGGTATACCTAAATGCTAAGTGCTTGTCTGATTTTTTCCCCTGCCTCCAAAATTTTCCTTCATAACCTGAGAACGCCTCATCCGATCGATTTCAAATTTTCAATCCTGGAATACTGTAAAGGTTGTCCGTGGCCTGGTAGGCAATGCTCTCGCTTCACACACTGAGTGTCCGTGATTCGATCCCAGCAAGGGTGGAAACATTGGGCGTGTTTCCTTACATCTGTTGTCCCGTTCACCTAGCAACTAAGTAGGTTTCTGGGTGTTAGTCAACTGACATGGGTCGCATCCTGGGCGACAAGACTGAGGACCCCAATGGAAATAAAAACAGACAGTCCCTCGATGACTCACTGACTTTATTGGGTCATCCTGGGTGGCTAACCCTCCGGGATTAAAATCCCGAACCAAATCTTGAGAAAAATCTCTTCTAATAAGCTCAAGCTTTCAAAATGGTCGAATTATGTTTAACAAGGACAAGTTTTAGTTGGTCACCTGTGGTAGTAGGTTGGTAGACAGCAACCACCCAGGGAGGTACTACCGTCCTGTGGTAGTAGGTTGGTAGACAGCAACCACCCAGGGAAGTACTACCGTCCTGTGGTAGTAGGTTGGTAGACAGCAACCACCCAGGGAGGTACTACCGTCCTGTGGTAGTAGGTTGGTAGACAGCAACCACCCAGGGAGGTACTACTGTCCTGTGGTAGTAGGTTGGTAGACAGCAACCACCCAGGGAGGTACTACCGTCCTGTGGTAGTAGGTTGGTAGACAGCAACCATCCAGGGAGGTACTACCGTCCTGTGGTAGTAGGTTGGTAGACAGCAACCACCCAGGGAGGTACTACCGTCCTGTGGTAGTAGGTTGGTAGACAGCAACCATCCAGGGAGGTACTACCGTCCTGTGGTAGTAGGTTGGTAGACAGCAACCACCCAGGGAGGTACTACCGTCCTGTGGTAGTAGGTTGGTAAGCAGCAACCACCCAGGGAGGTACTACCGTCCTGTGGTAGTAGGTTGGTAGACAGCAACCACCCAGGGAGGTACTACTGTCCTGTGGTAGTAGGTTGGTAGACAGCAACCACCCAGGGAGGTACTACCGTCCTGTGGTAGTAGGTTGGTAGACAGCAACCACCCAGGGAGGTACTACTGTCCTGTGGTAGTAGGTTGGTAGACAGCAACCACCCAGGGAGGTACTACCGTCCTGTGGTAGTAGGTTGGTAGACAGCAACCATCCAAGGAGGTACTACCGTCCTGTGGTAGTAGGTTGGTAGACAGCAACCACCCAGGGAGGTACTACCGTTCTGTGGTAGTAGGTTGGTAGACAACAACCACCCAGGGAGGTACTACCGTCCTGTGGTAGTAGGTTGGTAGACAGCAACCACCCAGGGAGGTACTACCGTCCTGTGGTAGTAGGTTGGTAGACAGTAACCACCCAGGGAGGTACTACCGTCCTGTGGTAGTAGGTTGGTAGACAGCAACCACCCAGGGAGGTACTACCGTCCTGTGGTAGTAGGTTGGTAGACAGCAACCACCCAGGGAGGTACTACCGTCCTGTGGTAGTAGGTTGGTAGACAGTAACCACCCAGGGAGGTACTACCGTCCTGTGGTAGTAGGTTGGTAGACAGCAACCACCCAGGGAGGTACTACCGTCCTGTGGTAGTAGGTTGGTAGACAGCAACCACCCAGGGAGGTACTACCGTCCTGTGGTAGTAGGTTGGTAGACAGCAACCATCCAGGGAGGTACTACCGTCCTGTGGTAGTAGGTTGGTAAGCAGCAACCACCCAGGGAGGTACTACTGTCCTGTGGTAGTAGGTTGGTAGACAGCAACCACCCAGGGAGGTACTACCGTCCTGTGGTAGTAGGTTGGTAGACAGCAACCACCCAGGGAGGTACTACCGTCCTGTGGTAGTAGGTTGGTAGACAGCAACCACCCAGGGAGGTACTACCGTCCTGTGGTAGTAGGTTGGTAGACAGCAACCACCCAGGGAGGTACTACAGTCCTGTGGTAGTAGGTTGGTAAGCAGCAACCACCCAGGGAGGTACTACTGTCCTGTGGTAGTAGGTTGGTAGACAGCAACCACCCAGGGAGGTACTAGCGTCCTGTGGTAGTAGGTTGGTAGACAGCAACCACCCAGGGAGGTACTACAGTCCTGTGGTAGTAGGTTGGTAAGCAGCAACCACCCAGGGAGGTACTACTGTCCTGTGGTAGTAGGTTGGTAGACAGCAACCACCCAGGGAGGTACTACCGTCCTGTGGTAGTAGGTTGGTAGACAGTAACCACCCAGGGAGGTACTACCGTCCTGTGGTAGTAGGTTGGTAGACAGCAACCACCCAGGGAGGTACTACCGTCCTGTGGTAGTAGGTTGGTAGACAGCAACCACCCAGGGAGGTACTACCGTCCTGTGGTAGTAGGTTGGTAGACAGCAACCATCCAGGGAGGTACTACCGTCCTGTGGTAGTAGGTTGGTAAGCAGCAACCACCCAGGGAGGTACTACTGTCCTGTGGTAATAGGTTGGTAGACAGCAACCACCCAGGGAGGTACTACCGTCCTGTGGTAGTAGGTTGGTAGACAGCAACCACCCAGGGAGGTACTACCGTCCTGTGGTAGTAGGTTGGTAGACAGCAACCACCCAGGGAGGTACTACCGTCCTGTGGTAGTAGGTTGGTAGACAGTAACCACCCAGGGAGGTACTACCGTCCTGTGGTAGTAGGTTGGTAGACAGCAACCACCCAGGGAGGTACTACCGTCCTGTGGTAGTAGGTTGGTAGACAGCAACCACCCAGGGAGGTACTACCGTCCTGTGGTAGTAGGTTGGTAGACAGCAACCATCCAGGGAGGTACTACCGTGTTGTGGTAGTAGGTTGGTAAGCAGCAACCACCCAGGGAGGTACTACTGTCCTGTGGTAGTAGGTTGGTAGACAGCAACCACCCAGGGAGGTACTACCGTCCTGTGGTAGTAGGTTGGTAGACAGCAACCACCCAGGGAGGTACTACCGACCTGTGGTAGTAGGTTGGTAGACAGCAACCACCCAGGGAGGTACTACCGTCCTGTGGTAGTAGGTTGGTAGACAGCAACCACCCAGGGAGGTACTACAGTCCTGTGGTAGTAGGTTGGTAAGCAGCAACCACCCAGGGAGGTACTACTGTCCTGTGGTAGTAGGTTGGTAGACATCAACCACCCAGGGAGGTACTACCGTCCTGTGGTAGTAGGTTGGTAGACAGCAACCACCCAGGGAGGTACTACCGTCCTGTGGTAGTAGGTTGGTAGACAGCAACCACCCTGGAAGGTACTACCGTCCTGTGGTAGTAGGTTGGTAGACAGCAACCACCCAGGGAGGTACTACCGTCCTGTGGTAGTAGGTTGGTAAGCAGCAACCACCCAGGGAGGTACTCTGTCCTGTGGGCTGTGGTAGTAGGTTGGTAGACAGCAACCATCCAGGGAGGTACTACCGTCCTGTGGTAGTAGGTTGGTAAGCAGCAACCACCCAGGGAGGTACTACTGTCCTGTGGTAGTAGGTTGGTAGACAGCAACCACCCAGGGAGGTACTACCGTCCTGTGGTAGTAAGTTGGTAGACAGCAACCATCCAGGGAGGTACTACCGTCCTGTGGTAGTAGGTTGGTAGACAGCAACCACCCAGGGAGGTACTACTGTCCTGTGGTAGTAGGTTGGTAGACAGCAACCACCCAGGGAGGTACTACCGTCCTGTGGTAGTAGGTTGGTAGACAGCAACCACCCAGGGGGTACTACCGTCCTGTGGTAGTAGGTTGGTAGACAGCAACCATCCAGGGAGGTACTACCGTCCTGTTGTAGTAGGTTGGTAGACAGCAACCACCCAGGGAGGTACTACTGTCCTGTGGTAGTAGGTTGGTAGACAGCAACCACCCAGGGAGGTACTACCGTCCTGTGGTAGTAGGTTGGTAGACAACCACCCAGGGAGGTACTACCGTCCTGTGGTAGTAGGTTGGTAGACAGCAACCACCCAGGGAGGTACTACCGTCCTGTGGTAGTAGGTTGGTAGACAGCAACCACCCAGGGAGGTACTACCGTCCTGTGGTAGTAGGTTGGTAGACAGCAGCCACCCAGGGAGGTACTACCGTCCTGTGGTAGTAGGTTGGTAGACAGCAACCACCCAGGGAGGTACTACCGTCCTGTGGTAGTAGGTTGGTAGACAGCAGCCACCCAGGGAGGTACTACCGTCCTGTGGTAGTAGGTTGGTAGACAGCAACCACCCAGGGAGGTACTACCGTCCTGTGGTAGTAGGTTTGTAGACAGCAACCACCCAGGGAGGTACTACCGTCCTGCCAACAGAAGGCAACAAGGGGCTAGTAATCCCTTCTCTTGTAAAAATTAATAAATTTTAAGAGACTTTCTTGAAAGTCTCTTTCAAAATTTAGTAATTTTTAGTTCACCTGCCTCAGTGGGATACGGCCGCTTTGTTGGAAAAAAAAAAAAGGTTTCAGTTGCTCTGTTATGGAAGAATGAAGGAAATACCGTAACGGAGTCGAGGAGCTCAGAGAAGAGCACCGAGGATGACCTTGAGCTCCGCAATAAACAGAGGTTTTCTTTGGCAACTGTGTACAATACGAGTGCTGAGAGATGATCACTGGAAAATTAACACTGTCCTCACTCTTTGACCTGTGAGTAAAGAAAATGACTTAGAACGAGACTTGAGAGTTTTATAGAGGTGTGAGCAGCGCTGTATGGCCCTGGTGGGTTTAGCGCTTAGTTCTGATTGTAATAATAGTAATACAGGACTGTGCGGGTCCCACTTTGTCCCTTTCATTGAAGAAATTGGGATAGTTTCCCAGAAATAACCTACGAAAGCCTCTTCTGATCAACTTCATATCTTCAGTGCTAATATTTAACTGCCTTAGGAACTTATATACACACGTAGGTAGAGGGGAAGCTGGACTCATGGGACACAGGGACACCTTTCTCGGATAACACACCGACCGAAACATATCTATCACGGTATTCAGCGACAATAATTCTGAAGGTGTAATTCTTGCCTCTACTTGTCTGTCAGCCGGACCAGCTACTATAATTCAGAAAAATGTAACTTGCATGTACTAGTCTATCAGCCAGAGCAGCTATTACAATTCAGAAGATGTAACTCTTGCATGTACTAGTCTGTCAGCCAGACCAGCTGGTATTTACATGATGAACATCACTATGTTATGTACGGGTCTTGGTAGGCTGCTATGTTGCTCCCTCCATTTAAACATTAAAATGATGTAGTGTATCTGGTGCTATCAGCCAGCCTCCTCCTCCTCCTCCTCCTCACCCTTTTATTCCTTCTGCTGCTGCTCTCACTATCATTTATTTACTACGTCTATTTACAAGAACCTATTCAACATGGATACTCAGATGTCGGTGAAGGATCCTTCGTGTGAGGAAATGGAGCTACCCTCCTCTTCCCAGGATTAAACCTGAGTGCTTCCCATTTCCCAGGAGCTGTTTGACTCCCTACGAGTCTGGCGCTTCCCCATGAATAAAAATATAATAATAATAATAATAATTAATAATAATAAATTATTATTATTATTCGTACGAGGTATGTTTACAGCCAGCAGGAAGCATCGCACTGTGCCTGATAGAACCAGTATGTTGTACAATTTATTATAGTAGCAGCTGTTATTACTATATGGAAATAATACCAGTACCCCGTCAACAGACGGAGGATCAAGCCTCCAACAATCATCGCGCTAAATCTACACGGCTTTTGTGTTCGTATAAAGTACAGTTACCTCCCCACGACCATACACTGAACTAATGCCAATACTATGAGAAAATGAACCTACTACGGAAAGAACTGGAAGCAAAGTGCAAACAATGGGAGTGTAATATCAGCCGAAAGTAGAGAAAACTTTGTTATGAGAAGCAGTCACTGACTGGTTACCTCACAGTATCTCAGATAGGTTAAGATCACTTCCAGCAATATCAGTACTACGAATTATGTACTTTACTCACATCAAGAGTGTTACGGACTATTACGCTCCTGTATTCTTGACTCTTATTAAAATAAGATTCAAGAAACTTGAGCAGTGACAATATCAGGTTATGAGAATAATTCTGAGATTAGATTTTTTTATATTTTGCCATCGAAGTGGCTAGTTTACTGTGCACCCCATATCCATCCTGTGGATGGTAGTGCAAGAGCATATGGATACACAAAAGGCCTAGGAACTAGGCCCCAAAAGGGTTAACAGGCGTACATTTTGATTTATATCTATAGTTCACTTATCTGTTATAAGTAAATTTAGGAAATTTGCTTAGTATATCTGGTATCTTATTTTCATTAATAAGGTATCTTGACATGTCAGATAAGTTATTATAGATAATTCTGAGCTGAGCTCAAATTGACAGAATTTGTAATATGAAATTGGAGATGAGTTTACCATTCATCTAAGACAGAGTAATACATAAATACCCTGCAAGACATAAAACATCCTGTGTACCAATAAATTGCTAAAAAGTATTGCAGAAACTATCCCAATAGAATGCGACTAAAAGTGCACTTAGTAACGAACTGTACCGGCGTAAAGACTGGAAAAAACACATGACTACTAAGTAAGACCACTCAGGGAAGGTTCCTTGATGTTGGTGAGCGGCTCTTGATTTAGGGAATTGGATCTGTGCTCCAGTTCCCCGAATTAAGCCTGAATGCCTTCTACATTCCCCCCCCCCAGGCGCTGTATAATCCTACGGGTTTAGCGCTTCCCCTTAATAATAATAATAATAATAATAATAATAATAATAATAAGTAAGAACATAAACATAAGAAAGGAGGAACACTGTAGCAGGCCTGTTGGCCCATACTAGGCAGGTCCTTCACAATCCATCCCACTAACAGAAAATCTGTCCAACCCATTTTCAACGCTACCCAAGTTATAAGCTTTGATAAATCTATTTATCCATGTGCAAGTTCCATTCAAATCCAACCCCTCTCACTCGTGTACTTGTCCAACCTAAATTTGAAAGCTTTTTAGCTTCAATCACCCTACTAGGCAGACTGTTCCACTCATCAGCTACCTTATTTCCAAACCAATATATCCTTTCTAAATCTAAACTTATCCAATTTGAATCCATTATTACAGGTTCTCTCTTGGAGAGATATCCTCTAGACTTTATTTATATCCCCTTTGTTAATACCCATCTTCCACTTATACACTTCGATCAAGTCTTCCCTCATAAGTATGTTTATTCAAGTATACACAAATACAGTTACATGGATTATCATACATCGCAGCATTTGTGTAGAGAATCTAGGATAACCCAATAAAAAAGTCAGACTTAAAGTATTATGAGCTGAATAATGAACTCTTATCATGGTAGGAATGATGAAAGAATGAGATCCTCTGTGTGGTTAGTGAGATGATAATGAAGATAATTAAACCCAATATGGGAAGAGTCAGATATATCGCCGAATGTAATGAGGAGTGATTACCAAGCCATTATCAACACTATCTCATGAAGGTCAAGACCGGATATTCACAGACGGACGGATCACCAGATCCTGAAAATAATATGTTGCTGCATTACTGCTCACAATGATTAGAATCCTATCTTTTCAGATTGACAAATCCGCAAGAATTTAGAACTGCGTATCATCAAACCAGACTTTAAGAACATAAGAATTTGTAGGACTCTAACTCATAGTAAGGCAGTCTTAAACTAGTAGGCGGGTGCTCTGACCACTACATCCTTAATAACATTCTCCCAGAAAAGTAAAATCGTGTTATTACCATTTTCTCGAGCTGTATGCTAGTTGTAAATAAAGTTCCTAGAATATATATATATATATATATATATATATATATATATATATATATATATATATATATATATATATATATATATATATATATATATACATACATACATACATACATACATACATACATACATATATATATATATATATATATATATATATATATATATATATATATATATATATACATACATACATACATACATACATACATACATACATACATAAATGGAAGAAATCACAATAATAGCGTGACTGCAAGTATACGAAAATACCACAGTGAAAATAGGAAAAACGCCTGAGAGCTTTCATGTGCTTACACATATTTTCAGAGGAATTGGAAGGAGAGGCAAGAGAAGCACATTTTATATGTTAAACATTGAGGTGATACCTCATTCAGAACGGCTGACATGTATATATATATACACAATATGCGGTATTTGCTACAATCAGATAATAAAAACTGGTATAAATCACCATCATTGACATAATATATCAAATATTTGGGATAACAGATAATCTTCATTAAAGTGTGTTTAATAAAAGGATCAATGCAGCCACTTAATAAATTGGCCCAGGGTGCAAAATCAATCAGTCCAATAATCAACTGATCTATCTTGGTCTTTCTCCCTCTGTCTCTCTTCCCTTCTTCTTCCTCTTCTTAGGCTGCCTGGCTCACTTCATGAGACCCTTGAGAGACAACATCTCTGGCCAGGACAATTACACAAATAAGGCGTGGAGCTCCATCCTTCACAGTCAACCACATTAGTTTCAAGATGGCGCAGATAAGTCAAGGAAAGATATTCACGTAATCAACTGTGAGTCAGCTACCTGATCACCCAGGTAACTAAGGAACCAGTCACGAGTCAGCCGTCCTGGCTCTACGAGTCAGCCACCTTGGCTCTACATGTACACATCAAATATTCATTTAATCATGAGTCAACTGTGAAAGATAATTATACTTTTTGGTGTAGTATAATCGTGTACAAAAGCGTATCATTTGCGACTTGAAAGGACACTTAATAAATGTTTTAGTCATTTAAGTAATCTTTTACAGACAAATCCGCTCATACTTCCCGCCTCGTGTAATAATGCACAAGGCCGAAGAAGGAATGCTAAGACGGTTTGAGCTTGCAGAAAAAATGGAGCAAGATCGGTGGATAAGAGGATGCATATATATGGAGAGTGGATGGAAGGAGGTGTTGGCCCGGGGCTCCGAGATAGGGTTGGATGGAGGAGTGTGAAGGTAGTGTTGAAAGGCAGAAGCTTAAATATCCAACAAGTATGTGTGATTTCAGAGAACGTAGAGGAGCGTTCCGTGTGTGTGTGTGGGGGGGGGGGGGGGGTTCGACACCCTGTAAAGAGTGTAATCAAATAGGTAATATCTATCAAGGGATTCAGAGAAACTGATTAGCTTAAAATTTTGAAGGAGAGTAAGAACAGCGTTTTCACTCTGGAGGTTTGACTGGGAAGCAACAATTCCGTCAACAATGGCTCATAATGTCTGTATACTTCTGCAAATGCAGCTAAAAAGCGAATAATGGTTAAAATTATTATTTTTTTCCTCCTAACATAGTAAAGAAATATCTCAGGCGTTACAAACACAATGTGGTATCCACCTCTGCCTTCATTAGAGGGTTGTGGCCACTTTAGGCAGGGCGACACACGAAGTCAATCCAAAGACAGAAACTGTACAAGGATTGCGTGTGACAGCTGACCAAGAAGCCAAGTCTTAAATGGTAAGTGTGACGCCACAGATGGAATCGTGGGTGGATAGGCGTGTGGGTGACCTCAAGAGGAAGGAACACAGCGTGGAATAGTTAAAAGAATAAGAAAAAAAAATAGTGGGCATAGGTCAGTTCAGGAGAAAAACTGGAATAAGATCAAATTGGGACACAATAAAACTAGAATACGATGAAATTGGACGATAATCAGACTGGACTCTTACACTGAGAGATACATACCTCTAAGAGTACATACACTGAGAGACACATACCTCTAAGAGTACATACACTGAGACACATACCTCTAAGAGTACATACACTGAGACACATACCTCTAAGAGTACATACACTGAGAGACACATACATCTAAGTGTGTATACACTGAGAGACACATCTAAGTGTGTATACACTGAGAGACACATACATCTAAGTGTATATATCGTTGAAGGTGGGTTTCCTTGTAATTTACTCTCTACAGTTTACCCTCGTGAGGAGCTGCTCACAAGTCTAGAAAAAGCCACAAATGCAGTTACACGGAGGTTTTATTAACGATATTTCCCCATCGCATGTTTTCTATCACGTCACTCACAAATAAACCTGCGTGTGTGCGTGTTTGTGTACTTGTAATCTTGTGAGCACTGTGTAGCAATTACCCACCTTGCTGAGGTGTCAGTGTTGACAGCCAGAGGAACAAGCAGGTTGCAACTAATCACACCTGCTAATTACAGTTTGCTGATAACTGAGTACTTACTAGTCTTACTTACCCACTTGTGAACATTTATGTTTATTTAAGATGCACCAAGGCTTTGTAAATGTTTAGTTAAGCGTGGTGTCGGGGTTAATTGACGATTTGCGTATGCCGAGCGAGTCTTCAAACTAATTTCTAATTTTGTTAAAAGTCCGTCTACACTGTTTTTGTGATTGTTAGTATTTCGACTTTCCCTGAAGCCTTCCTCGACTGTGTCAACCACGAGTGACACAGAATGGGTCGTTTAACCATCGTTTTAAATATAAATTTACCAACAATAATAGAGAAAATTCTAAACGGCTGTGTAGTTAAAAGTCGACATCTCGAGAGTGGTAATACAACGTCTGAGGAAATGCGAGATAGGTTTCTTGATGAATTAACACATATTTAACAACTCTTGGTATCCTGAGAGATACCAAGGGTTGCAACTGTGTCTCATTCACCAACTAGTCGGTACTGTATACCACCAATACTAGGATACTAGTCAGGTTTAATCTAAGGAAAGGCAAAACAGGCTCCGAGTCCTTGAAGCAATGGCCCTTCACTACATCAAGCCATCCTCCTTCCCCTTAAAGAGGGTTAAAGGTGTTGAGAGTGTTGTTGATCAATGAAGGTCTGTTATGTTGTTAAGCACTTTGCTTGCCTCCCTCTCATTATCATGTGCGTCTTGAAACTGCAAGCCAGCATAGATTATGTTGGCTACCTGTGCTTGTTCAACCCTGAAGCCCGTCTTGACACTGGCTGCACGTGTTAGTTGAACCTTGAACCACATCTTGATGATACTCACTGCTATGCTTGTTTAAACTAGCGCCCATGGTGCTTGTGCGTTTTAACCTGCTGTAGCTGTTGGGTGCTTAAAACTGTTGTTGTAATCGGATGTTTTAACTTGCTGTAGTTAATAGCTGTTGTAGCTTGATGTGATGTCAAAACTTGTGTGTAGTGAGCTTCTTAAGAAGTGGTGGTTGTTCACCCTAACAGTTATCGTTGTTAATAACAAGCGATTGGTTACGTAACTGCTGTCGAAGTTATCCTCTCAGCTGAGACTACAAGAGGCAGGTGGGAGTCGAGGAAACTCACACCAGGGCCACCGAAACAGGGGAGAGGCCAGGAAACTCATACCAGGGCCGACGCTGACTCAAACTCATTACCGGCCGAACAACAACAAACTCAATATGCAAATCAGCCCCACCGGGTTATACGCAACGCCAGACCACGTACACAAAAAGCCCTAGCGTGGAAGATTGTGAATGAAAAACAATTACAACGTTTTATTTTTCCAGGAGGATAACAGCTGAGGATGCATAAAATATACGTGGCTTGCATAAATGTTGTGCAATGGAGAGAAAACACTGATGATGTTGATGCTGGTGAAGGGCTCTTGATCCAGGCTACTGGAACTAACATATAAACTAACTATAAATCCTTCCATAAATAATAATAATAATAAAGAACAAAATGGCACAATACCATGACTGGGACAATACCATGACTGGGACAATACCATGACTGGAACAATACCATGACTGGGACAATACCATGACTGGGACAATACCATGACTGGAACAATACCATGACTGGGACAATACCATGACTGGAACAATACCATGACTGGGACAATACCATGACTGGGACAATACCATGACTGGGACAATACATAAATAACCCGCACATAGGAAAGAGAAGCTTAAGACGACGTTTCTGTCCGACTTGGACCATTTAGTGTGACTTGTAAATGATCCAAGTCGGATCGAAATGTCGTCGTAATCTCCTTTCTCCTATGTGCGGTTTATTTGTGCATACTAATAATAATCATGTAAAGTAAAGGGGAAAGATGCTAAAAATGGAAGAAATGAAGGGGAAGAAGGAGGAAGAAATAAAAAAACAGGAAGAGAAGAAGGGATAATAGGTAGTAAGAAGGAAGTGAAAGCACATACGTGGGAGAAAACACAAGGAAAAAAGGAAATACAGAAAAAAGGAGGAAAGAAAGATGAAGTAGGAAGGGAAGATAAAGAGAAAGAAGAGGCAGGAAAGAGAAGGTAAGAAGGCAAGATAAAGAGAAAGAAAAGGCAGGAAAGAGAGGGCAAGAAGGAAAGATAAAGGCAACTCCTCGCTCTTCAGATCTAACCTACCCCTCACTCCTACTTTATGAAATCCTCTCCCCTCTCAAATCTCCCTTCCTCCCTCTCCATTTCCTCCTTCATATACCCTCACCCCCCCCCCCCTTACGTCTCTCCCCCACTCAAACCTATGTCTTCCCCTCCCTCCTTGCTAACCTCCTCCTTCGTCTAACCTCACCTACGTCCCCCGTAACTCAAACTTCCCTCCTTCCCTCTCTACTAACTCCTTCCCCCTAGCTTCACCTGTGTCCCTCCATCTATCTTCCTCAATTACGAACACATACATGGTAATCCACTAACCAAGTTGTGCATAAGAAACTGAACACGGCTTTTAAGGAGCGGGGAGTTGGTAAACTTACTGAGCACATCACTGTAAACAAAACTATGTTATATGTAGTATATCTCGCTAGTGCGAGGCTCTCTCGTTTGTGTGTGTATGACTGCTTGTATGATCATGTGTGTGTATGACTGCTTGTATGATCATGTGTGTGTATGACTGCTTGTGTGATCATGCGTGAGTATGACTACTTGTGTGATCATGTGTGTGTATGACTGCTTGTGTGATTATGTGTGTATGACTGCCTGTGTGATTATGCGTGTGTATGACTGCTTGTGTGATTATGTGTGTATGACTGCTTGTGTGATCATGCGTGAGTATGACTACTTGTGTGATCATGTGTGTGTATGACTGCTTGTGTGATTATGTGTGTATGACTGCTGGTGTGATCATGTGTGTATGATTGCTGGCGTGATCATGCGTGAGTATGACTGCTTGTGTGATCATGTGTGTGTATGACTGCTGGTGTGATCATGTGTGTATGACTGCTGGTGTGATCATGTGTGTATGACTGCTGGTGTGTGAATGCTAGCGTGACCATGACTGTTGGTGTGACGTAGCTCGGTTGGTAGCGCACTCGGCTCACACGTTGAGGTCCGTGGTTCGATCCCCGGTACGGGTGGAAACATTAGGGCTGTCCCTGCTCACCTAGCAGTAAATACGTATCTGGGTGTGGGTCGCATCCTGGAGACAAAATTAACCTAATTTATCTGAAATATTCTACACAACAAGGGCTGTCTATATAGTACGTCACTGATGTCAGCTATGGTCTGTATAAGTTGCATCATGTAACTAGAAATAAAGATTATTATCATTATAAGTTATCAGACCGATAACTGGATCTTACCGTAAGTCTACCGGTGACCTAATGATAATATCTTTAATTAACAAGAGTAATTACCTAAAATATGTCGGTGAGTAAATGACTCTACTGCCTCACCACTCTCCACGCAACACTCACCACTTCTTCACCACTCTCCACGCAACACTCACCACTTCACCACTCTCCACGCAACACTCACCACTTCTTCACCACTCTCCACGCAACACTCACCACTTCTTCACCACTCTCCACGCAACACTCACCACTTCTTCACCACTCTCCACGCAACACTCACCAATGCCTCACAACTCTCCACGCAACACTCATCAATGCCTCACCACTCTCCACGCAACACTCATCAATGCCTCACAACTCTCCACGCAACACTCATCAATGCCTCACCACTCTCCACGCAACACTCATCAATGTCTCACAACTCTCCACGCAACACTCACCAATGCCTCACAACTCTCCACGCAACACTCACCACTTCTTCACCACTCTCCACGCAACACTCACCACTTCTTCACCACTCTCCACGCAACACTCACCAATGCCTCACCACTCTCCACGCAACACTCATCAATGCCTCACCACTCTCCACGCAACACTCATCAATGCCTCACAACTCTCCACGCAACACTCATCAATGCCTCACAACTCTCCACGCAACACTCATCAATGCCTCACCACTCTCCACGCAACACTCATCAATGTCTCACAACTCTCCACGCAACACTCACCAATGCCTCACAACTCTCCACGCAACACTCACCACTTCACCACTCTCCACGCAACACTCACCACTTCTTCACCACTCTCCACGCAACACTCACCAATGCCTCACCACTCTCCACGCAACACTCATCAATGCCTCACAACTCTCCACGCAACACTCATCAATGCCTCACAACTCTCCACGCAACACTCATCAATGCCTCACCACTCTCCACGCAACACTCATCAATGCCTCACCACTCTCCACGCAACACTCATCAATGCCTCACAACTCTCCACGCAACACTCATCAATGCCTCACCACTCTCCACGCAACACTCATCAATGCCTCACCACTCTCCACGCAACACTCATCAATGCCTCACAACTCTCCACGCAACACTCATCAATGCCTCACAACTCTCCACGCAACACTCATCAATGCCTCACCACTCTCCACGCAACATTCATCAATGCCTCACCACTCTCCACGCAACACTCATCAATGCCTCACCACTCTCCACGCAACACTCATCAATGCCTCACAACTCTCCACGCAACACTCATCAATGCCTCACAACTCTCCACGCAACACTGAACTTATCACACATACGTATAAGAACATTTTATTCACAATAAACCACTAAAACCCACTAATAAACAGAGGAATTGTGGAAAGCTAGAAAAAACGGTATGAAATTTACCATTTATAATATTTCACAGACACGTTTTGCCCACTACATGGGCGAAAAAATTGAAAAAGGTCCTGAAAAAAACTTGAATAGGCCCACTGTTTAGGCAAAACGTTTTGTCTCTGGCCAATGAGAGCACCTTTCTGACTGGTGGTCAGACCAACCATCTCTTCCTTAATGGAGGGTAATGACCTCACCATTGCTCCCGCCAGCTAAAAGTAACCAATCAGAACGTAGCCAGGCATCTACATCAGCATACCAGACCAATAAGATGCGCCTTACGGGCGGGTCTACCAAAAAAAGCCCTGATCAGCCTTACAGACAACATTTCTTAATGACAGAGATAAGACTGATGCTATAAAGACAGCTGGAGCCTGCCTTCACTAGTCCCACCTGAGAAACAGCTGGAGCCTGCCTTCACTAGTCCCACCTGAGAAACAGCTGGAGCCTGCCTTCACTAGTCCCACCTGAGAAACAGCTGGAGCCTGCCTTCACTAGTCCCACCTGAGAAACAGCTGGAGCCTGCCTTCACTAGTCCCACCTGAGAAACAGCTGGAGCCTGCCTTCACTAGACCCACCTGAGACACTGGGCTACACACTGTACACATTATCAAGCCAACAGTCTCACCTTGGAACTCAAGCAAATGTTGCCTAGACATCAAATAATGTGAGCATGAGTACTGTTGGAGTAATCATGACTCCAGCAGGAGTAAGCATGTCTCCAGTAGGAATGAGCATGACTGGAGGAGTGAGCATAATTCCTTGTAGGAGTAAGCATAATTCCTGGAAGGGTGAGTATGACTCCTGGAGGGATGAACATGACTCCCGGAGGAGTGAGCATGACTCCTGGAGGGGCGAGCATAACTCCTGGAGGAGTAAGCATGACTCCTGGAGGGGTGAACATGTCTGTAGAAGTGAGGCTGGTCGGGGGCGTTGACCCCCGAAACCCTCCCCAGGTATGACTCCTGGAGGGGTGGGCATGTCATGATTCCTCATGGCCAGCTATGACAGACCAGCTCCAATTGTAGATTATATACGCCTCCCCATCACCCCTCCTCCCCACGGATACTCCCTCATACCCTCCCCTCAGAGCTTGCAAGCACCTTGCAAATTAAGAGATGGTGTAAGCCAAGACATCCTGCATCATCATCTTCCTCTTCAAATTATTACTATTATCACTATCATTACTATTATTATTATTATTATTGCATTCATGGTGAAGTGATACTCCATTAAGAGTCATACAGTACCTGGGGACTGGGAGGTAGTCAGGTTTGATCCGAGGAAGGGGCGTATGGAAGAACATCCAGGATCCTCCTACCTATCCAGTGTCTCTCAACTTATCCAGTGTACAGTACACTGTACCGCACTACTGTATCCTGTACTACTCTACAGTACATTGTACCACACTACAGTACATTGTCCCACACTACAGTACATTGTACCACACTACAGTACATTGTGTCACACTCCACTACACTGCACCATGCCGCAGTACACTGTGCCACACTACAGTACAGTATGCTGTACGTCTCTTCAGTACACTGTATCACACTACGGCACACTGTACCACACTACGGCACACTGTACCACACTATGGTACACTGTACCACACTACGGTACACTGTACCACACTACGGTACACTGTACCACACTACGGTACACTGTACCACACTACGGTACATTGTACCACATTACGGCACATTGTACCATATTACGGTACACTACCACACTACGGCACACTGCACCACACTACGGCACACTGCACCACACTACGGCACACTGTACCACACTACGGTACACTGTACCACACTACGGCACACTGTACCACACTACGGCACACTG
>NC_091319.1:10092638-10095138 GCF_038502225.1 Cherax quadricarinatus | reverse complement strand
CGACATATTTTAAAATGTTAGATGAAGGGGCAAGTGGATATGGCTGGAAGCAAAAAAATACAGTCGAGCCAAAAGTAAAAACCATTTTAGCCTGATACGTGGCCCTCTTCTGCTTCTGATTCCTCCATCAACGTGTAAAGCCCTGTGGGATCAGACCAACCTTCCCATCAAAGTTATTCTAACCTTCAATGACAAGACTATGTTAGGAAAAACTTCTTCAGTTTTAGCAGGGTGGTAAATAAATGGAATGAACTAGATAGTGAAGTGATGGAGGCGAACTCCTTATACAGTTTCAAGAGCTGGTATGATAGGAGGCGAGAGGCCAGAAACCAATAACCCCAGCAACTGTAGTTTAAGAGGCGTGGCCAGGAAATGAGACTCGACCTCCACAAACACAACTGGCTGAACACACACACACAGAGCCATACAAAGACAAAGACGACGTAAGCAGCACACATGCACTCTATCTACAAGTAATCAAAGCTTTACGCCACAATAAAGTCAGTGCAGGCAAGACTCGTGTTCCAGCCGTACCTTCCTCTAGGGAAGGTGCCACCCGAGCCATACAATAGAGAACACACATTGCTAACATACTTTCCACTCTGAGAAACTAACCTGCTTGTTACAGCCTGACAAGCACGCACTGCAGTCTGCCTCAGTGTTGCTGTGCAGAACCCTCGATACCGGTCACTGGTAAGTCACAGGTAACACATCCTCATATTGCAGGTCAATTTTAATATATCAATAATATTTTTCTTGTAACGTTAAGATTATATTAGGGTAAGTAAAGCTACTTTAGGTTAGGATAGATTAGTTTAGCTTATTTAGCAGGTACAACAATTTGCTCGCAACAACCTAACTTACTATTACAACTAAAATATTTGCATATGAAAATACAGATTTAATCAAAAGATATTACTTACTCGCACCGGTAGCTGTAAGTTAAGCTTCAACTTGATGATCATTAAGTTCCAATATTACACATGCGAATGATCGATG
Source organism: Cherax quadricarinatus (assembly GCF_038502225.1). NCBI lineage: Eukaryota > Metazoa > Arthropoda > Malacostraca > Decapoda > Parastacidae > Cherax > Cherax quadricarinatus. The sequence continues at coordinate 10,094,139 of NC_091319.1, read as the reverse complement.
TACATATGTTCTAAACTCAAGTTAGTACACACTGGTGTACACCTCCGCTATTGTACACCTTTTATCATCCTCAGGCTGAGCACATGACTACTTCCTCCACCACCTCCTTGTGACCATGACGCCTCTGAGCTCGTGTTTCTATTTTCTGTTATAGTTTATCCACTCTGCCTTCGTTGTTCTGGGTCCTTCCTCTTAGAAGTCCTGGTTACAAACCTTTCGATCTTCTCTGGTGTTCTATAGGATGTCTTCTTGTTGCTCTTAATACTGAATAAAGAAGATGGTGTGCAGATTTCATGCTAAGTGCTGGATATCACAATATTATTAACTTCACATACGTGATGTAACTGACGTATACTCTTGTCACGAGGGTGAGGAACCTTACTCACAGAGGGGTGGGGTGGAGTCCCACTCGAGAGAGGTGGAGCCCTTCTCGAGAGGGGTGGAGCCTCACTCAAGAGGGTCGGGGGTGGAGCCCCACTCGATAGGGAAAAGAGGTTGGAGTAGCATCACTTGGCACCTGAGCCCAGACGAAGTAATCACCTGACCACATGACTCGAGGATATTTCAAGGGTGACATAGTGTAAGTCAGGTTTACTGCAAGATGGACATGGCATTTGTAGGTACTTGTAGTTGCAGTGATGAACCTGGACCTTCAGTTTTCTGCAGCACAAACACATATTCTCTGTCGTGTGTGACACGACAGAGGATGAGATATACAATGAGACTGAGTTGTGATGAACATACAGTCACACAGAGTCAAGGATGAAAGACAAAAATTAAGAGACAGGTGGAACCAGTTACTCTCACTTTCAGCAGGAACCGGTCAACAGCGAGCACGAGTCTATTAGTCCCCGTTCACAGTTCAAGGTGAACCAGCCCTAAGCTAGCTCACACACTTGCTTGCCTGCCTGCTTTCCCTCTTACTGTCATGCTTGTCTCCTTTACTTTCCTTGAGTGTGTCTTGTTCACTGTGATACTTCCTCTACGCAGCAAGTTATTAGACCAGCATGTGTATCCTTCACATTTTTTTTCCTTCCATCCTCTACTTCTTCCTCCCTTCCACGTCCATCACTGGTGGGTACTTACCACACCAATCCATTTTAATAGTTCGCCCTGGGGAAATTTTTGCTTAAAGCAAACATGGCGCCGTCCGCGCGGTTAAGTTAGGCAAGATTCGTCAGTAAATAGGACAAGTGTTTCCTGAAGCGGGTCTTAGTCATATAATGACCAGCTAATGGAGCGTTTGGTCATCTGACCGAGTCCTTCCACTGACTTACCGGTCCACCTGTGTAAAAATTAATAGTTTTAGAGACAAGCTTTAACTTCCACTCCCTACACACATACAGATGACTGTCCACGCTCTCTATCCCCCATCCTTCACATAGATAAGGATGACAGACCATATTCTCCACTGCTGTGATGCATGTCAGTTATACTTAATCTATCCGAGGTAACAAGAATGAGCTGCCTATCTAACTTTTGGGAATCTTTATTCCAAAAT
>NC_091319.1:10055138-10090138 GCF_038502225.1 Cherax quadricarinatus | reverse complement strand
GATAATATATTTATTGTGAAGATACTAGAGGGCCTAGTCCCAAATCTACACACTACCAGGTCAACGTCCAGGAGTGACAGATATGGAAGGAAGTGTAAAACAGACTTGGCTTGTCATCGTCTGCTTGTCATCGTTTTTTCTGTCCTTTGCTGTCGTTTGTGCTTTTCTTTCTGCATCTTTCGTTGGATCACTATCTCCCTTAAGGGGTTTAATATAATACCCAGATAAAAGCAAGGACGCCCTGGGCACAAGACTCTTCAACCTGCTACCAGCAGATATCAGAAAAAATGCCAGAACAAGTCACTGCCTTCACCAAATGCCAGATCAACCAGGCTGTGATGGCCATGTGGGCCAGTGGACAACCAACAGACTGAACAAGCAATCAATAGATAACCCTGGCCCCAGGCCGCACTGAGGGGATTAAGTATAAAAACTCGAATACGGTCACAGGTATATCACAGGTATGTTAGGGGACAAGCCTGCCGGCAAGCCAGGATGCAAGACTGGGGGCACGCCAGTTATCAGAGCACGCAAGTGAGCAGGGCACGATGCAAGACTGAGGGCACGCCAGTTATCAGAGCACGCCAGTGAGCAGGGCACGATGCAAGACTGAGGGCACGCCAGTAAGCAGGGCAGGATGCAAAACTGAAGGAAAAGCCAGTGGACAATCCAGGATGCAAGACTGAGGATAAGTTAGCAGACAAGCCAGAGCAGAGGGCAGGGCAGTAGGCAAGCCAGGATTCAAGACTGTGGAAAAATCCGTGGGTAAGGCTTCGGGTAGGCCAGGAGGTAATATCATGGATAATTCAACCAAGAGGTGAACCTTTCAACAAAAGTGATGATGAACCTTGCAAAGAGTACTGTTATTATTATCATCTTCATTATACTCCATGAAGCGCTAAATCCGTGCGGGTCGAGTTACAGATCCTCCATCCTCCGTCCACTAATCTGGGGCCATGTCTCTACTCAGTCTGATGGTGATCGTTAAGAAGAAGACCGCTCAGAAACATTAGCCATTCGGTGAGAGAGAGAGAGAGAGAGAGAGAGAGAGAGAGAGAGAGAGAGAGAGAGAGAGAGAGAGAGAGAGAGAGAGAGAGAGAGAGAGAGAGAGAGAGAGAGAGAGAGAAAGCCATGGAGTAAGACAGATAAAGGTATCTCCCCAGGTCCCGTCTCTCTAAGCCCACCAATAGAGACTTGAGTCAATGATGGGAACACCAGCTCGCTAAACCCATTGTTCCTCTCATCACATTCCTTACGACAGTGTCCATCAATTCCTGAAATTTGCTCACAAAGGACGATTAAAAATTCTACGAAAATATTCTCAATGTGTAAATATTTGAAGGGCATTCCAGAGGAACTGAGGGAATATAATGTTTTTGTTGTCACTGGTCATTTAAGTTAAGGGTGAGGGAGGCACCATGACATGTGATGACGTGTTTGTAGTCAGCTGACTGTGTTACAAGCAATGACCTCCTGGCCCTGCTGTCTGTCTGTCTACCACCCAAATACTGCTGTCTGTCTGTCTACCACCCAAATACTGCTGTATGTCTGTCTACCACCCAAATACTGCTGTCTGTCTGTCTACCACCCAAATACTGCTGTCTGTTTGTCTACCACTCAAATACTGCTGTCTGTCTGTCTACCACCCAAATACTGCTGTCTGTCTACCACCCAAATACTGCTATCTGTCTGTCTACCACCCAAATATTGCTGTCTGTCTGTCTACCACCCAAATACTGCTGTCTACCACCCAAATACTGCTGTCTCTGTCTACCACCCAAATACTGCTGTCTCACTGTCTACCACTGAAATACTGCTGTCTGTCTGTCTACCACCCAAATACTGCTGTCTGTCTGTCTACCACCCAAATACTGCTGTCTGTCTGTCTACTACCCATTTACTGCTGTCTGTTTGTGTACCACCCAAATACTGCTGTCTGTGTACCACCCAAATACTGCTGTCTGTCTATCACCCAAATACTTCTGTCTGTCTGTGTACCACCCAAATACTTCTGTCTGTCTGTGCACCACCCAAATACTGCTGTCTGTCTACCCCCAAATACTGCTGTCTGTCTGTGTACCACCCAAATACTGCTGTCTGTTTGTGTACCACCCAAATACTGCTGTCTGTGTACCACCCAAATACTGCTGTCTGTCTGTGTGCCACCCAAATACTGCTGTCTGTCTGCGTACCACCCAAATACTGCTGTCTGTCTGTCTACCATCCAAATACTGCTGTGTACCACCCAAATACTGCTGTCTGTCTGTCTACCACCCAATTACTGCTGTCTGTCTGTCTACCACCCAAATGCTACTGTCTGTCTACCACCCAAATACTGCTGTCTGTCTGTCTACCACCCAAATACTGCTCTCTATCTACCACCCAAATACTGCTGTCTGTCTACCACTCAAATACTGCTGTTTGTCTGTCTACCACCCAAATACTGCTGTCTGTCTGTCTACCACCCAAATACTGCTGTCTGTTTGTGTACCACCCAAATACTGTTGTCTGTGTACCACCCAAATACTGCTGTCTGTGTACCACCCAAATACTGCTGTCTGTCTGTGTACCACCCAAATACTGCTGTCTGCCTGCGTACCACCCAAATACTGTTGTCTGTGTACCACCCAAATACTGCTGTCTGTCTGTCTACCATCCAAATACTGTGTACCATCCAAATACTGCTGTCTGTCTGTCTGTCTACCACCCAAATACTGCTGTCTGTTTGTGTACCACCCATTTACTGCTGTCTGTCTGTCTACCACCCAAATACTGCTGTCTGTCTACCACCCAAATAGTGCTGTCTGTCTGTCTGTCTACCACCCAAATACTGCTGTCTGTCTACCACCCAAATACTGCTGCCTGTTTGTCTACCACTCAAATACTGCTGTCTGTCTGTCTACCACCCAAATACTGCTGTCTGTCTGTCTACCACTCAAATACTTCTGTCTGTCTACCACCCAAATACTGCTGTCTGTCTGTCTACCACCCAAATACTGCTGTCTGTCTGTCTACCACCCAAATACTGCTGTCTGTCTGTGTACCACCCAAATACTGCTGTCTGTCTGTCTACCATCTAAATACTGGTCTGTCTGTCTACCATCCAAATACTGCTGTCTGTGTACCACCCAAATACTGCTGTCTGTCTGTGTACCACCCAAATACTTCTGTCTGTCTGTCTACCACCCATTTACTGCTGCCTGTCCGTCTACCACCCATATACTGCTGTTTGTCTACCACCCATATACTGCTGTTTACCACCCATATACTGCTGTCTATCTACCACCAATATACTGCTGTCTGTGTATCTACCACCCATGTACTGCTGTCTGTCTACCACCCATATGCTGCTGTCTATCTATCTACCATTCATATACTACTGTCCGTGTATCTACCACCCATACACTGTTGTCCATCTACCACCCATGTACGCTGTCTGTGTATCTACCACCCATGTACGCTGTCTGTGTATCTACCACCCATGTACGCTGTCTGTGTATCTACCACTCACGTCCTGGTACCTTTGCCTACCTCACCTTGCTACACGTATCAGGAGACAATAAAGATATTCACATATACAGCTAAAAGCCCAGGTCTCCCGGGGTTTGAAGCCAACACGAGATGGGTTACAACGTTACTTCAAATTTACAGACCATCGTGGCTCGGCTGACTACCTCACTCTTCTGTAATATCTCCGGCAAGGTTGACCACGTTCGAGATTTGAGTCCGAATGCCAGTCCTGGCGAGGTATAATATGTTTGTGTTGTATGCATGTATATATATATATATATATGTCGTGCCGAATAGGCAGAACTTGCGATCTTGGCTTAAATAGCATCGGTCATCTTGCCGAATAAGACAAACGAAAATTTGTGTATGCAATAATTTCGCCAAAATCATTCTGAACCTAACGAAAAAATATATTTCACTGTGTTTGTTTAGTATTAAATTATTGTAAACAAATCTAAAATATATTTAGTTGGGTTAGGCTAAAATAAATTGCTCTTTTTATAATAAGGTTAGGTAAGTTTTCTAAGATTCTTTTGATGCAAAATTATAAATTTTTACATTAACATTAATGAAAAAAAATATATGTTTAAACGTATAAAATTTTTTTTAGAGAGGACTTAATTTTAAATGAGTACTTGCTAATTGACCAGTTTTACATATTCGGCACGACATATATATATATATATATATATATATATATATATATATATATATATATATATATATATATATATATAAAGTACACAATAAACCTACGTGGGAGACATTACGGCAAAAAATAAGATACCTTATACAACGCTACTTAAGTCAGGTGACGTGAACTAAATCATGGGTAGGAAAAAGGTGTGACCTGAGGGTAAATAAAACCAGCGATGGTATCTGGTTTCCACTCGCCCTGTCAAATGTTAACCCGCGGCCGCGATGTAAAAACAACCGCAATTTGTTTTACTTGTAATGGAAACAGTTCCCAGTTAATGTTATGGCTTTGGACCTGCCTAGCATGGGCCAGTAGGCCTTCTTCAGTGCTCCTTCCTTCTTATGTACAGTGCTTGGTGGCACGCTAGGACACCTGTTGAACCGTCTTGTGTGTAGCCAAGAAATCTTTAATGACTGTAGTAAATTACCTTTACCTTACCTTCAGTTGCTCTCGGGGTCAGCGCCCCCGTGGCCCGGTTCCAGACCAGGCCTACTGGGTGCTGGCCTGATCGATCAGGCTGTTTGTGCCCACCGAGTTACTCTTTTTTTTTTTTATATTTTATTTAAAACCAATACAGTTTAACATAAAAATAAAGAAACAGTATGGAACCTAATCAAATTAACTGACAAACGGATTGTACTTACATGCTCGCAAGATATTACAACAAAAACTTACATCAAGAACATAACTAAAAACAAACTTACATGTCACATGGTCATGAATTGACATATATACAAAACCTTGCATATATATAAATTGTACATATAAATGACATCTGACAAAGGTTCAATACACTTGAACATAAAATATACAAAGAAGTTATATCAGTTAAATCCCATCCTTCACTTTAATCAAAAACCCAAAACCTAACATCATAATCTGACTAGATAATCTACATACTTATCCCTAACAATACAGCTGAACATATCCCAACATACAAATAAACAGAAAAGAATACAGCTTAGAACACAATAACAAGCTCTATACTGTTACAATACACCCATATAAAACTTTCAGACAAAGGACTACGTCACTAAACTGTCTAGATATGTCTGTATACCATACAGACTAAAACTTAACATCAAGAACTTGCATGAACACCAAACCGGTATCAGGGTACAGACCTTAATTATAAACTTTAAAAAGAATCAATCATGCGTATATAAAGTATTACATAACGTCTGACCCATGACAAAGGCTCAATACAATAGAAAGAGATATATATTTATATATATATACATACACACCCACACACCCACACCCACATCCACACACACACCCACACGTACACAAAAATTTTCACAAAATCACATTAATCATATGCACTGTATGCACAATGCACAACAGGATATAAGTATCTCTCATCGTGCAAAAACCCAGCACGTAACATAAATACAAACTAAAACACACTGCATGTCGCAAATAACTTATTTCTCAAGAATCATGTTATACAAGACTGATACACATCATAATTATACATAAAAAATCTACTATATTATACCTACATTCTGAAAAGTGTTATATCTACCATAACGAGACCTTGAGCTCTACATCCACACTTGGATGCCATAAAGTCCCAATGAAAACCAGGAAACCATTCCAAACCCACATTCACAACACTCTCACGCCCCCCCCCCCAGGGAGGCGAGCCCGCTGTTGCCCCCTGACTCCCTCCAACCTATGAAAACCCCTTCATTCACTCATATCCAATCACAGATTTACGAGAATCCCTAACGTTAGCATTCTATACCCCTCTGAGAAAGCCTGATCCCACCTCCTCCCATACAAATCTCTGTTACGACACCTCGTACTATAGAACGTTACCGCAAGAACCTTTCTTCTCTCCTCACTATCCCCTCTCCCCCTCATCACCCACGACATATATATATAATCTACCATGATATAATCTAAAGCTCTTATGACACCCTCGTCTAACCCACCCATATCTAGACTTAGAGCACGCAAAACCGACACCCCACGGCCCCCCACCCTCTGTACCAACCTACTTAACCAGCACCTAACCTCCTCTAGCCCTTCACAAAAGTAAACTACATGGTACGCTGTCTCATCCCCTCCACAGATACCACACCCCCCACCCTCTACAACCTGTCTGTTTCGTAATATCTCACCAGACGGAAGGATCCCATGCAGAAAACGAAACATCACCTCACGCGCCCGAGGTTTTAACTTCAATTTACTAAATCTAAACCAAATACTCTTCCACGCATACATGGGGAACAAACCCTCAACTGGGACAACGCACCTACCTACAAGTAACCTACACAAAACCCTTATACGAACCTTTCTCAATTCCCTAACCAACATAACAGCCCTCAAAACTATTTCACATTCCCTCAACTCCATTCCTCGATACCACATACCCAGCCTGTCGTGTATCCTTCCCAAACGCCCCGCGTTCACACCCTCACGCAACACTTCCCATTTAATGAACACACATTTAACCCTCCGTCTCAAATCCAACAACCCCAACCCACCCTGACTTACAGGTAACATTACAACCTCCCTCCGTAACCAATCACAACGTGAACCCCATAAAAATTTGTACACCCGTCTTAGTATCCCCGCAATCGCTGTCCCTGTAATTGGGAACACAGCTGCAACATACCAAACCTTACTATACAATAAAATGTTCACGACTATCACTCGCTGTATCAGAGTTAGGTGCTGGGGTCTCAGAACACCTAGACGCCCCACGATCCTTTCCAATAACCTATCCGAATTTTCCTCCCGCGCCGCAACCATGTCATCCCTATAAATAATACCACAAATCTTTAAAGACACCGCCCATTCTTTAACAACATTACATCTCCCCCCCACACCCCCCGCCCAAGAACCCAACCCCATGCACCTTGACTTCGCACTATTTACCTGCATACCCGTGGCACTTCCAAATAATTGCACCACCTCGTCCAACACACTCATTGACATCCCTGCACGAAAGAGAACAGTGGTGTCGTCAACATATCCAATTAACCCCGGCCAGGCCCTCCCACCCCCCACACTTCCCGCACATGGCGTACATAAGCTACGGTCAACCATTCTATAAAAGGGGTCCTGGAAACACGCAAACAATATTTGGGACATGGGGCATCCCTGTCTAAGGCCTCTTCCCATTGCAATTTCCCTCCCCATACACCCATTAATCTGTATCCTCATTTTCGCCCCCTTGTACAACGTATTTACCCACTCGACTATTTCCTCCCCAAAACCCTGTCTCCTAAGTATAACCTGCAAAGCTCCCCTTTCCAGTCTAGAGCCAACAAAGCCGCCCCTCCACCCCCACCCTTAGCTTCCACAAAACTTCTCAGTATCCCATGTCCTTCAATCATCGACCTTCCCGGCAACCCGAACTGAGATTTTGACACCACCCTCTCCACTACACATTTGAACCTATTACCTAAAATTTTTGCAAACACCTTATAGTCTGCACACATCAGTGATATGGCTCGGTACTCCCGAAGGGTGGGCTGCCCCTTGACCTTCGGGACCAGCACTACTACTGCTGTTTCCTGCTTCTCCCCCAACTTACCCTTCTCCTTCATACTATTAAATAACCTAACTATAAATTCCTTTATCAACGCCCAATGTTGTAAATAAAATTCTACCGGGAGACCATCAATACCGGGAGCTTTCCCCTTCCTCATTCCCCTTAACGCATTCTCTATTTCCTCTGCCGTAATCGTCCCACCTAAAGCCTTTCGATCACTATTTCCTAAATTACACGTCACATACGTACACACCTTGTCCAATGCCCCGTCACCCACCCCCCCACTGTTCCAGTATTTCTCGTACCAAGCCTCCGCATATGCACACATCCCCTTCGTGGTTCGTATCTCCTGCCCTACTCTATAATTCCCAACCATCTCCGTTACCTCTAAACATGGTATAGCCGTCAGCGCCTGCCTTTGCTTTTGATGCCGCAAAACACACGCTGACGGCTTGTCGCCCCAAAGCACTTCCTCCACCCCTGCCTGCATCCTTACAGCTTGAAACCTTTCATTTTGCAACACCCTCAACCTCCCCTTTATTTCAGCTATTTCATCCATAGGAAAATTATTCCCACCCACCCCCCTCCCATAGCAAGCTCTTAACCTATCCTCTAAATAGTTAGCCAGTCCATATTTTAAATTATTAATACGTTTTCCTTCTCTCACATAAAACTTTCTAATCCTTTCCTTTGCGACACTATCCCACCATGTCACAATGTCATCCACTCCCTGTTCTTCCACACTAAGCTCCCTCCATAGGACTGAAAACCCCTCCAACCCCTCCTCATCTCCTAACACACTTATATTCAATTTCCAATAACTTCTATATATGTCCGCGAGCGTCCCCCACCCAACCTCCACCACCACTGCCCTATGATCTGACATTGTAGTCTCAACAGTACTGAAAGATTTCACGTTCACTCCCTGAGAAAGGTACACTCTATCTAGTCTCGCAGCATAACCACTCCTAACAAACGTATATTCAGTCTCCCACACCGCTCCCCCAAAGGCATCACGTAACCTAACATCCCTTAATAAATCCCTAAGAGCCACAGACATGTATCCAGCTCCTCTTGGGTCCACATCAGCCACCCTGATTACACTATTCCAGTCCCCACCAACTATCGCCACCTCTGGCAGTGCACTTAAGAAAAACACAAGATCCTCACACACAAAATCATTCTTTACCTTTATGTTATTTTCTGCCGGCGCATACACACTCACAAAAGACACACGCTTACCCATCCACCACCCATCCACACGCAACACCCTCCCTCCCCCTCCTCCCTCGCTCCTCTGCAAAACAAACGGGCTCGTCTCCCTTATTAAAATTCCCACACCACCTTTTAGACGGGGAGATGGCAGGGTAACTACCCGAAATCCTGCCACCTCCAACACCCTACCCTCTTTGAAATTGTGCTCCTGCAGGAACACAACATCCACTCTAGATTTATTCAGAAAATTACGAAACCAATCTCTCTTCATACCGCTACATAACCCATTAACATTTACAGACATACACCTAAGGCCTATTAAAGTTTCCACCCCTGCTTCCTCTCATCACTCTTTACAACTCCAGAGCTTGAATTTACGTTCAACACCTTCAGAGTGCTCTCTTTCCCTCCCCCCTTCTTCCGGTGCCTCCTATCATGGCTACCACCACCTACACCACTACCTTCACACTTGACCTCAGTCTTTTTCCCAGGCCTTTGTGCAGGCGTAAGGACGTCATCAGAATCTGATGTAGCCGCCCTCTTTCTCGTGACAGTCATGTTACACATATCTTGATCAGATGTTACCTCTCGATGAACCTCCACCTCCACCTGAGAATGGTGTAATGAGTCAATGGATGACTCCAAACCACCATCACGTCCCAAATTATCATGTCTCAGACTTTCTGGAAGCGACGATTCTCCAATGACACCACGCTCAGATGTAACATCCCTCTCTGGTGGTGACAACGTCTTCAACACCTCCACCAATTCCTCCTCAATCTCATGAACCTTCTCTTGTACTTGCTGCTCCTCCTTATCCACAGGAGACGACACCTGATCAGGCAGTTGGGGGCGGGACTCCAACTCACCACCAGTCCTGTGTGCCCGATCCACTATCTCGCTCCACAAAACACCACGCCCTCCATCCGATGTTTGTTCCTCACCTGCCACCTTTGAAGCAGGGGCTGCGACGTCCACCACAGGTCCAGGCACATGTCTTCGCTTGTCACAGGTCGCCGCTATGTGATCATACTCACCACATAGGCGGCACGTACGTCGTTGTCCTGGGTACATTACCATTACCTGCGTCCTGAAATCTTGTAGGTACACATAGGATGGTATTTGGTGCCTCAAAGTCATTTTGAGGTTGAAAGAACCCTCTGGAAAACCAGCATAGGCTCCTGCCGCCCACGTACCATGTTGAGCATAATGCACCGTCCCATACTTCTCAAAAACTTTCCTTATATCTGCCTCGTCCGCCTCAAAGGGAACGTTGCGTAACTTGATCCACGTATAATACCGTGAAACATCTATCATTCTTACAGTGACAGCTGGTGTGACGTTAAGACTCACGTCCTGAAACCTGGTGATTAACGATTCATAAACCGTTGCAGATAGCAGTTTGACGAAAATTCGTTGTCCTCCGTTCAATGCTACACCATACAAGTCATTATCTTGTACTCCATAAGTCTCCCGTATGATCTTTGGCAATAAGACTTGCGCAGAACTGGTCGTTATCGTTCCTTTAAGTAGCTCGATGCCTACAGTATTTATCCTTCGTCTCAGACTAACCGCCATCTTGACGATCACATTGCACCTAAGTTGTTAGCCGAGGTGTGACAGCACCACTTCACACCACTGCAGCCAGGTAACTGACAAGGGCGCTCGCCTACACACAGCAGAGGGGTGCAGAGCACTACCGCACACTACCGTGGTCAGGCAGCGAATGTCGATTTCCCTCGCGGAAAAAGGTGTGACCTGAGGGTAAATAAAACCAGCGATGGTATCTGGTTTCCACTCGCCCTGTCAAATGTTAACCCGCGGCCGCGATGTAAAAACAACCGCAATTTGTTTTACTTGTAATGGAAACAGTTCCCAGTTAATGTTATGGCTTTGGACCTGCCTAGCATGGGCCAGTAGGCCTTCTTCAGTGCTCCTTCCTTCTTATGTACAGTGCTTGGTGGCACGCTAGGACACCTGTTGAACCGTCTTGTGTGTAGCCAAGAAATCTTTAATGACTGTAGTAAATTACCTTTACCTTACCTTCAGTTGCTCTCGGGGTCAGCGCCCCCGTGGCCCGGTTCCAGACCAGGCCTACTGGGTGCTGGCCTGATCGATCAGGCTGTTTGTGCCCACCGAGTTACTCTAGGGATTAAACTTTCTAACTTTACGACTTGGGTATGACTGGCTGTAGTTACTTCAGGAAATTCCATAATGATTTAACATATCACAACTTTATAAACCAATGATTACACAATTATAGTACTTAATATGATACCGCGGGGGCGCTGACCCCTGGAACACCCTCCAGGTAGACTCCAAGTACGTAATTGTGTTTAATTTTTAAACTACTCGCTACATAATTACAGTAATTATTTTATTAGGGTAATTAGGCACAAGGGAAAAAAGGGTTAATAACCCCTTCTTCTGTATAAATTACTAAGTGTAAAAAGGAAAAAAATCGTTTTTCTTTTTAGGTCACCTTGCCTTGATGGGAGACGGCCGGTATGTCATCAAAAAAACAGGCACAGGTTAGTAATGAGACATGTTTCTCATGTTCCCCCGTGTGTATCAGCAAGCAAGCACGTTACCACTGCTGAGAAATGTTACCTAGTTCTTGGATCTATAGTCATACTGCTACCCTAAGTAATCTTCCACGCGCTGCCCACTCGGGTTTTTAAGAAGCAAACATCTAATCTATTTTGCTTGTGCCAGCGTCCGCTTCAGGGTGGGTCAGAGGGTTATCCTCAGGGAGGGTCGGGGTTGCCCTCAAGGTGGGTCAGGGAGTTATCCTCAGGTTGGGTCAGGGGGTTATCCTCAGGTTGGGTCAGGTTATCCTCAGGGTGGGTCTAGGGGTTACCCTCAGGATGGGCCTCAGGGTTATCCTCAGGGTAGGGAAGGGAGGATATCCTCAGGATGGGCCAGGGCCCAGGTTATCCTTGGGGTGGGCCACGGGGTGGGCTAGGGGGTGGGCCAGAGGTGTGGGTCACGCAGACGGTCATGATGGAAGACTTGCAGAAGGGGCAACAAAGGGACAGGCTGAATAAGGGTCGTCAGGTCACGATCTGACCTCAAGTGTCCTTAGGGGGTGACGGGGGTCTAAGGGATGAGGGTGCTGGGATCCTACGGAAGGGGGTCTCAGGGAAGGGGTGATTGGGGGGGTTGAATGTAAGAATAGTGTGATAGGGGGTGAAGTAAAGAAGATGATGGAGAGCATAAAGTGGAGTATAATAAAAGAATGATGATAGTGGGAGGTGGAGAGAACTTTCTTTACCATCATTTGATATACATTTTATCTAATACTTCCAGTAGGTACTGGAGTTTTATCTAGCAGGTACTGGAGTTTTATCTAGCAGGTACTGGAGTTTTATCTAGCAGGTACTGGAGTTTTATCTAGCAGGTACTGGAGTTTTATCTAGCAGGTACTGGAGTTTTATCTGGCAGGTACTGGAGTTTTATCTAGCAGGTACTGGAGTTTTATCTGGCAGGTACTGGAGTTTTATCTGGCAGGTACTGGAGTTTTATCTAGCAGGTACTGGAGTTTTATCTGGCAGGTACTGGAGTTTTATCTAGCAGGTACTGGAGTTTTATCTAGCAGGTACTGGAGTTTTTACACAGGGTATAACATCCAGCAGGTACTGAGGTTTTTACACAGGGTATGACATCCAGCAGGTACTGAGGTTTTTACACAGGGTATGATATCCAGCAGGTACTGAGGTTTTTACACAGGGTATGATATCCAGCAGGTACTGAGGTTTTTACACAGGGTATGATATCCAGCAGGTACTGAGGTTTTTACACAGGGTATGATATCCAGCAGGTACTGAGGTTTTTACACAGGGTATGATATCCAGCAGGTACTGAGGTTTTTACACAGGGTATGACATCCAGCAGGTACTGAGGTTTTTACACAGGGTATGACATCCAGCAGGTACTGAGGTTTCTTATACTGGCCATGAGATTCCAGCAGGGTTTGTGACTTAACTTACCACTCTATACTACCACAGATTACACGACCACTCTACACCACCACAGGTTACACAACCACTCTACACCACAGGTTACACAACCACTCTACACCACCACATGTTACACAATCACTCTACACCACCACATGTTACACAACCACTCTACACCACATGTTACACAACCACTCTACACCACAGGTTACACAACCACTCTACACCACATGTTACACAACCACTCTACACCACCACAGGTTACACAACCACTTTACACCACATGTTACACAACCACTCTACACCACCACATGTTACACAACCACTCTACACCACCACAGGTTACACAACCACTCTACACCACCACAGGTTAAACAAGTGATCACCCTACACTACCACTGGTTGCCTAACTACCCACTCTCCCGCCCTCACTGCTGCTCGACAACTTGAGACGTGCTCCTACTGGTCAAAAAATTTATAAACAATCAAGGAAGCTCTTTTTTTTACCCCTCTCAGCAGCCAGCTGGATAATGCTGTGGGTGGCAGGAGAAATTACCAGACCGTGATTCCACTAGCGTGATACTTGGTGTTTACATGCACCCCCATTCTTCTTCACCCATTTCCTCTCATTCCCTATTCCTTACCCACCTCTAAGTGGGAAAAAATAATTATTTAATCTCTTTCTGAATAGCACTGCCCGAAATTCCATTATATAATATTAAGTGAAAAATGGCATTTTATATTTTCGTGTTGTTTATAGGCACAAAGTTGCTCTCACTTAGAGTATGCATCACTCTCCTGGATGACCTCATTCTTCCCTAGTTGCTGGCACAGCTCTTCTCCCTCCTCCAACTCCTTTATTTCATATGGACATTTCACTCTCCTGCTCACCAACACGACGACGCTCTCTGCTATGCTGCTCACCAGGCAAGTCCGCTGTGAACACCCTTCTCACTAAGTGAAGGCTAGGGGGATTCAAACCCGCTTTGAACACCCTTCTCACTACTTGAAGAAGGCTAGGGGGGGATTGTTCAAACCCGCTTTGAACACTTCTCACTACGTGAGGTCTTGGGGGAAGTCTGAAATACATTATCCACATTCAAGCATTGCCCGGGAATATGAGTTACTGGTAAACCTAAAGTTCTCCAGCACCGAGAAAATAGGAGGGCGAGTAAGATTATTTATTTTTGCACTGATTCTGAAACCTGGCGCCTGCCCTGAAGGGCAAGCAAGAGGAAAAAACCAAACTGTAAACCTCCAACCATTGTTTCCTGCCCAATGTCTTATTTGTTCAACCGTTCCTTAATAGCTACGTGCACGTGGATGGTATGAGTCTTCTCGTGTCAAGGTACACCCAGCTCTCCAGCACTTCTGTCAAGACGAGCAAGACACTTGTGCAACAGTTTGGTATTGTTGAGATGTCTCGCATACACAGTAGGCTTCTTGAGTCAAATACAGCGTAGTAGCAAAGTAAATCTGATGTAATCAGTCCATCAACCTACTACCTCTATATGACTGAAGAAGCCTCATGTGTAGGCGTAACGTTTCAACAATAAAGATACCAAACTGTTGCACATGTCTCCTACTCATCAACTTCTCGGTATTTTATACCATTTTCAACATACTTCTGTGATGACACGTCTTCCCTGGAGGATCAGATGAAAATACCGCAGCATGCGATCCTAGCATACCTTCAGGATGGGACATATCATAAATATACTGCTTAAGGTCTACACTATGCTAATATGGCTTATAACGCGTGAAAAAATAGATTAATACTAAGCGAGTGTACATTAAATTAAATTAAAAATTACTGAATTTTATTCAATAATATAAATGACACAAACGTACAGCAATATAATAAAACCATAAATTACTTCTGTAACATCTGTATCTTCACAGGACATACACACCGAGAGGTATTACTCTCACAGTATGTATACTGAGAGTTTAATTCCTATTTAAGAGATTAACATAAGAACGTATTCTTGTCTGGTGAAGAGGTTACCGTGCTGCACGTCTTAATGACCCTAGTGGAGTCGTTCCATTAACCAACCTTAATAATTTTTTTCAATAAGTAGGCCGTCTCCCACCGAGGCAGGGTGATCCAAAAAGAAAGAAAATCCCCAAAAAGAAAATACTTTCATCATCATTCAACACTTTCACTTCACTCATACATAATCACTGTCTTTGCAGAGGCGCCCAGATACAACAGTTTAGAAGCATATATAAAGATATATAACATATCCCTCCAAACTGCCAATATCCCAAACCCCTCCTTTAAAGTGTAGGAATTGTACTTCCCATTTCCAGGACTCAAGTCCGGCTATATAAAAATAACCGGTTTCCCTGAATCCATTCGCTAAATATTACCCTGCTCACACTCCAACAGCTCGTCAGGTTGTGCAAGAATGGTATATAATACCGACAAGATGAAATTAAGACACGTGCAACATCTGGGTATCTTTATTGTAGACGTTTCTCCATCCAGTGGCTTTATCAATACAAATTCCAGGACATAACTTGAAGACAGTAGATCTATATACAATAGACGAGATAATCAGATACCCAGATGTTGCACATGTGTCTTAATTTGAGCTCGTCAGGTCCCAAAAAACTAAATCAGTTATATAAGTAATATCATATAATTATTATATTATTTATTTTAATCAAACACATGATTAGACTGACGTCAAAGTGTAGCTCATGTTAAAAGTCAGCACTTTTGAAAAGTTAGCATGAGAGTATGAGGTTGAGAAAGTGACCGCCAGGAGCACCCTGCCACAACCAACACAAATCGTATTAATAATAATAAAAAATAATACAATCAGAACTAAGCGCTAAACCCACAAGGGTCACACAATCGTGTCCCCTTGATCTTTTCTCCCATACCATTAATCAATATATTAATTAAGTATAAATATATACATGTAGCAACCTACGCAAATATTTATATAATACAAACATGTATATTACGTAAAAGTTTAATATTTACAACGTAATGAGTTACAGCCGTGGCATTAACTCCTACCCTTCACTGGGAATGTTAAGTTCATTACGTTAATTCCAGTGAAGGGTGCGTGCGCGCATTACAACAACAAAACACCAGACAAACAGCATGGTGACATGCGTCACGTTAGTGAAGGTCCAACCTATCGCATTTTTTTTGCCTAGTAGGTTTTGTTGCCTGATAATTTAATGCAAAATTTTCGCAGTTTTGATAGTTATATCTCTTGGGCTGAGTGCTTCCAGGTACTATTTCTGGAACGACGCTTTGGTCTATCACTTTACATTTGGAGGGTTGAAATCTCCAAGAAGGATAGACAGTATTTGTTGTAGGATTTTCAAGGCTTTCGAGTCAGTTATCTGTTTTCCGATTCCTTCACGGATTTCTTCTGTCGCTGCTGACGGTAATTTATATATGAGGATAATTACCAAATTCTTGTTCTCAATTTTATTCTTCTTGGAAATGTAACTGGTCAATTAGCAAGAAATCATTTAAAATTAAGTCATTTCTAAATTTTTCTTTTATACATTTAAAGATATATATTTTTTAATTTATGTAATATAAAAAGATTGATTGTGTACCAAAAGAACCTTAGGAAACTTACCTAAATTATTATAACAAGGAAAAACACAAACCAGTTAGATAAGCATGACAAACAATACCCACTACCTTTGCTATTGACTCTCGCAAGGCTGAAATTCAGCTGACAGCTCTCTCTCTGTCCACACACAAACCTGAGAGGAGGAAAATGAGCTACGAAGAATGAGTTTGAGAATCGTTTTATTTCACTGGAGAAGCCAAGAACAGGAGGGAATGTGATCACGATACACCACCAACTACTGCGGAGCACTGCCACGGTAGCGGATGCCAGGCTCTGCCAAAGATGCAACAAGGATCGTAGTCGGAAATTTCACACTAATAAACCACAGGGATATAAAGAAATTAATAAGATAACATAAGGTTTATGTTATTTTACTGAAAAGACGTTTCTTCCACCAGTGTTTTTTTTTTTTACACAAAACAATTATACAAGCTAAGAACTGTTATCCCACCTCGGCTCATTTCAAAGCCCAGCCCTATCTAATGTATATTACCACTTCCGGGATGTCACCCATAACAGGCTACTAACACCCAAGTACCTACTTACTGCTAGGTTAACAGGGGCAGCAGGTGTAAGGAAACATGCTATTAACATGTCGGCATAATCTGCCACGGACATACATATCAGGGAACAATGTCTCGACATAAGAATGGCAAAGGACAGGAACGAACTGACCAAACGACTCAGAGGGAGCGTAATCAATACAAGAGTTTCAAGGGTTAATTGACATCAGCCGATCGAAAGTTAAGAAGAATGATCAAGAGCTATAGTTAACTCCCTTTCCCTTGCGAACTCAAGAAGTACAAGTAGGTAGATATTTACACCAGCACTGAGCACCCACCTGCAAAATCAAGAAGTAGCTACAAGTAGGTATTTACACCAACACTGAGCGACCCCCCCCCCCAACAGGGTGCTCAGTAACTGGAATGATCTGAATGAGGAAGCGATAGAACAAGATTCTAAACAGGTTTATGAGTAGGTGTGATAACGCTCACCAGGACGGGAATAGAATGCGGCTGTTGGGAACTATGAGCTGAGATCGTCCGACACTGTCATAACTGGCTAATAAACTCTCCCCTTTCACTTTTACAGTAAACATTAGCTAATCATATGTGGTGCAACTCCTAAGTAACTTTATCTTGAAGACGTTTCACCAATCAGTGGTTTCATCAATACAGGGTTTATTCTCCGGATACAGTAGATGAGACAGTCCCTCAGACTCGAAGGTATTCACTAAGCCTTGATGAATCAAAAAGCAGAGGCAGCAAAATGGATGCTTGTTTATTGGTGTCACATGAGGTGCAACAGTTGAAGGCATCATCACCGGTGCGCGGAACCCTCTAGAGTCTAGTGGAAACAGCAGGTCATGCCCAAGAATTTCCAACCTGAGCTTAGCGAACATAATGCCGAAAGATACCCTGGTGTTATACATGTTTCTAATTCATCAACTTACTAAATACCATTATAGTGATGTGATTCCAAACAGCTAACCCAACACAGCTGCCTCTGACCAGCGGCTCGTGGACAGACATCTTACTTCCCCTACCCTCTAACCCCCCTACATCCTCAATCCCCCCTCCTCCCCGCCACTGAAGAAATATACATATGCAATCTTTCTTTCCCTTGCCGCCACCCACAACGAAAAAAAGCCGCCGCCAAAAAAATATTTACGTAAAAAACAACTTTGGCGCCAGTAATAAGAACTTACTCGCCAATAACAACTTCCCCGCCGATAACAACAACTTCGTCGCCAATAATAACAAATTTGTCGCCAATAACAACTTTGTCGCCAATAATGACTTCGCCACCGATAAAAATAACTTCGCCACCTATAATAATAACTTAGCCACTGATAATAATAACTTGTTACCTATAATAACTTCAGGGAGAGACTGACGGGGGAGGGGAGAAATGGGAGAGTGACGGGGGAGGGGAAAAATGGGAGACTGAGAGAGGAAGGATTAGTGGGAGAAACAAGAGTGGGGAGAGCTGCCTATAGTCGTTTCCCGGGGTCACCGCTCCCCGCGGCCCGGTCCCAGAGTAGGCCTCCTGGTTGCTGGTCCGATCGATCAAGCTATTGGTGCCCACCGCCCACAAGCCGACGTATCTGACTCACCAGTAACAGGAATTTATCTAGTTCTCTTGAAGACAGGCAGGTGTCTGTTAGCAATCCTCTTTATGCATGAAGAGTCGTGGTCCTACTACACTTATCTTGCACCGTTTGTTGGCAGTCGGTGCAAAATACTTATTTTTATTATAATTTTTTATTAACAGATCGGCCGTTTCCCGCCAAGGCAGAATGACCCGAAAAAGAAGAAACACTTTCATCATCATTCACTTCATCACTGTCTTGCCAAAGGCGTGTCTACTCTACAGTTAAAAACTGCAACATTACCACCCCTTCTTCAGGGTGTATGTATTGTATTTCCCACCTGCAGGACTCAAGTCTGGCCTGCCGGTTTCCCTGAATCCCTTCATAAATGTTACTTGGCTCACACTCCAACAGCACGTCAAATCATAAAATCCATTGGTCTCCACTCACTCCTATCTAAGACGCTCACACACGCCTGTTGGAAGTCCAAGCCTTTCACACACAAAACCTCCTTTACCCCCTCCCTCCAACCTTTTCGAGGCCGACCCCTACCCTTACCTACGGTAAAAAGCAGGGGAGCGATGAGTACACTTAAGGTGGGGGTGAGGAGGAGGGGGAGGGAGGTGGCCACCTCTACGCTTACATGTCCCTAAATGTCGAAGATAAATCATGCATTTTTGTATTTTACGAGAGTGTGGATGATGATTGATCGACGTGAGCCAAGCATTGAACAAACCTCTCATTCTTCTCACACCTTATAAGACTAAACCTAACCCAGTGTTCTTTCCAAACTTTTTGCCAACCTGCTGACACGAAAGATTGCTGTAAACACCTTATAACACAAAATACGACTTTTTTTTTTCTACTGGCGCATATTCAAATTTATTAATATATATTGACAAATTCTCCATGAGGAAGTGGAACAGAATTCTTCCTCCGTAAGCCATGCGTGTCGTAAAAAGCGACTAAAATGCCGGGAGCAAGGAGCTAGTAACCTCTTCTCCTGTATACATTACTAAAGTTATGAAGAGAAACTTTTGTTTTTCTTTTTGGGTCACTCTGCCACAAAAAAAAGTTCATGGGACCGAACTCTTCTTCAAGCTGAGGGACTGACCACCTCAAATACTTTTTCTCCAAGGGTGATGGACTGATTACATTATCTTTAATTTCATTACTACTTCTCCCTTTGTATCTGACTGAAGAAGCCCACTGTGTGGGCGAAACGTTTCCACAATAAAGATACCCAAGTGTTGCACATGTGTCTAATTTATCAACTTGTCGGTTCTCTGAACCATTTATCTACAAATTACATGTATATATATGCGCAATAACAACAGTGAAAAAATAGTGAAATTCAAAGCGCTTTCGTGATTTCTCACATCATCAGAGAATAATAGTGTAAGAATAACGAAAGTGCTTGTATTTTCACTATTTTTTCACCGTGGTTATTCCTCGTGTTGTGATACCTCTTTACTGTGAACTTATTGCATATATGTATATACAAGTTAGTGTATGTCCATTTAGTTGTGTTGAATTATGTATGGTGTCACGTCTCCAGCGAGACAGTAACTGTTACCAAGTCAACAAAACCAGCAGCCACAGAAACCACCATCGTTGCCATTTATGTGTGACCTTTAACCCCCACTGACGCCGTAGTGTTGCCAAGTAAACAGTGCGACCAGAACAAATGCGACACCAGTGTTGCCATTCAAGAAACTTTGCCTTTCCACCACTTGGACAACCTAACCTCATTTAACTAGTTAATAATCTTACGCGTTAACCAACGTTACTTCTTAACGTTTCATTTTCTCTATTTTAAGTTGGATTTGATTAGATTTGGTTTAGTTAGATTAGGTTAGATTAGCTTGGGTTAGGTTTGACTAGGTTTGTAAGGGTTAGGTTAAATTAAGTTAGGTTTGGTTATATTAGGTTACATTTGCTTGGGTTAGATTAGATTAGGTTTGTTACGGTTAGGTTAAATTAAGTTAGGTTAAATTTGATTTGGCATGGTTAGGGTAGATTAGGTTAAGTTGGATTAGGTTAGGGAAGCTTTGGTATGATAGGCTTAGGTTAAATTAGATTAGGTTGGATAAAAGGTTAGGTTAGGTTACACTAGGTTAGGTTTAATTATGGTTAGCTTGCTTAAGTTACATATATCTATAAATAACATATTTAACACCCCCAAAATAAAAGCATATAACAACAAGAGGGCGGAACACAAAACCAGAAAACGTTGAAATCTGCACGAAAATGGTGCTAGAATGGACACCATGGTAACGTTACCCCTCAGTATATCCACGAGGATAACGGTGATACCTCTGCAAGGAGCGGGACGTCTGATCCACATAACTAAGAAATACATTTTGTCGGTATCTATTACCTTGGTAATAGATACCAACAAAATGGTTTAGAAAGCCACGTAAGCAAACACTAGGATATATTTATTAGAAAACGTTTCGGTTCTGGGACCTTGGTCATTTCTAACATACAAAGGTTAAAAAAGAAGTACATATCGAAACTGGGTTGTTCTTTCCTGTAAGTGCTAGATCAGCCAGATTGTGACGGTTAGGTAGGCCTGCGGGCCGCTAGCCCCAACAACCGGGCTAACTAAATCAACAAGGAAATGTGACGTTAGTTCTGGCTGTGAGGGTAGAACATGTTGATAAATTAGGCATGTGTGCGACATCCTGAGTATCTTTAACTCTAGACGTTTCGCCCACTAGTGGTTTTTATCAATACGATACAAGATACCCAGATGTAGTACATGTGTCTAAGTCAACAACTTGTCGGTATTGTATACTTTTGATATATAGGGTAGAACATGTTTATATGTTTATATAACCTAGTCTAACTAAGCCTAACATTTCCTAACCTAAATTGACTTCAAGTAAAGAAAATAGTATTTTCTTTACTTGAAGGTTTAGTCTCAGCGCGTTCAGAAAGTGACGTTGAATATTACCCTAGTGAAGTGAGGATATGTTGGTTGTAGATGGTATACTATATGGTGTGAGTGGTGAAGCAGCCCTCCCTGTGCCAGCCCCCCAGCCCCAAGCCTGCCCCAGCCCCCAGCCTGCGTAAAGACATTCACGTAACACCGGCCATCTTGCATTACACAGGATTAAGTAAATGTCACCGGATTAACTGCCTCTGCCACTTCCCCCTTAGCTTTCTCCTTCCTTTTCCACTATCCCTCTGCCTCCCACCCAACTCCCTTTTCCCTCCTACACTGTATCCCCCTAGCTAACCCTTCCGAACAACGTCCTTTCCTATATTCCGCCTTCCTTTCTCCTTCCTTCCCTTCCTGCCCCTCATGCACAAACCTATTTGTTCTTGTCCTTTTGGACAATACAGGAGAGACGTTGTCCCTCCTGGAAGGCACAACATTCCACCTAATACCACAGTGAGACAAGTGTTTCCTGGGGAAAAAAATAAGGACATTGCCTGAAGGCTACCTGAAGACGATTCCAGGGTGTCACTACCCCTGCGGTACGGTCTCAGACCAGACCTCAGGGACCAGGTACTAGCCACAGGCAATACAATGAATGCACCATAGCCTGGCTGATCAGGAACAAACTTGAGGAACTTGTTCAGTTCTCTCTCTTGAAGACAACAAGAGTTTGCATGAAGGGAGGATGTTCAAAAATCTTGGTCCCTTTACTCTTGCTAAGTTACTCTTAGTGTACTCTTTATATCTTTGCTTTTTAATGTAGGTATTTTATACTTTTTGAAGAGCGTGTGGCTCTCTCTCGTAGAGGGTAACTTTCCAGGTGTAAATTATGATGTCTCTCTCGCCTACGTTCCAGGGAGTACAGTTGAAGAGACTTCCCGAGTTACCAATAATTTAGGTACTTGATTATCCCTGAAGCATCAACTATTGCAAAGTAACAAAGAAAAATCAGAAAAAGTATATACCGGTACAGGCTTTAAAAAATATTCTTATCAACGTGACGACATAAAGTCCACAACTAATGCAATAAGATCACAGTAACCAGGTGATATCACAATATGCAAAACAACCACTGTGAAAAAAAATAGTGGACTTCCAAGCGCTTTCGTGATTTCTCACGATCAACAAAAGCTTATTATATAAGAACATAAGAAAGAAGGAACACTGCAGAAGGCCTACTGGCCTATGCGAGGCAGGTCCAAGTCTCCTACCGGCTTAAGCAAATGCCCCAGGTCAGGTCACATTCACTTACGGAAGGAACACGGCAACTGACCTAGTAGCACAAACTAATTAGGTCCAACTCACACCCACCCACACCCACTCATGTATTTATCTAACCTATTTTTAAAACTACACAACGTTTTAGCCTCTATAACTACTTGGGAGTTTGTTCCACTCATCCACAACTCTATTACCAAACCAGTACTTTCCTATATCCTGCCTGAATCTGAAATTTTCCAACTTAAAACCATTGCTACGAGTCCTGTCTAGGATAGATATTTTCAGCACGTTATTTACATCCCCTTTATTTATTCCTGTCTTCCATTTATACACCTCAATCATATCCCCCCCTAATTCTACGCCTTTCTAGAGAGTGCAGATTCAGGGCCCTCAGTCTATCCTCATAGGGAAGATTTCTGATACACGGGATCAACTTTGTCATTCTCCTTTGTATGTTTTCCAGAGCATTTATATCCACACTTTGTTCTTAAGGCATGGAATTAGGGGACTATAAGATGAATATACTGAAGGCAACACTTTGGTATCTTTAATGAGGAAACGTTTCGCCACACATTGGCTCGGCCTTATAAGACTTTTGTTCTACCATTTTTACAGTTCCTTGATAATGTGGGAAATCACAAAAGCGCTTGGAAGTTCACTATTTTTTTCACAGTGATTATTTTGCATATCCACAATTAAAAGTCAGGCCCACCAAAAGCGTATAGTGTGGTAGTGGGCAGAGCTGGAGCGCCTCCCTCTCAAACACCGTGAACTACTCTACCAAAAACCGGTCAAGTGAGCAGAGCAAAGATATATACGCACCAGTTGAACAACATCCTCCTGGTAATTGAACAACACAGAATCATCGAGCAAACAACTGTAAAAAAAATGATTTCTTAAATCTTCTGATAAATTTCCCGAGAGCGTAGCCTGGCGAGGTACACCAGGAGGTCAAGCAAGGTCACGCACCGGACACCAGTGCAGACTGAATGATCAACATTATTAACGGAGGTAATCGAGTTTTAAATGATTTTACAACCTTAAAAACTCCCGAGGCAAGATCTATTATTAAGATCAATGATTAGAGCTACAAGAAGCACTTAACCCGCAAGGGAAGTGAGACGGTGGGAAGCAGGTTTGCTCCGAGGAAGAGGTTGGTAACTCTCTAAGCCAAGAACAATGGTGACGTTGGTGAGGGTGACGGGTCAAGCCACACACACGTAACACTACTCGTGTAACGTAATTGCACGACACTTGTAACACTGCACGTAACCTGTGTTGTAAAGTACACCAACCTACAGCACCCACCTCGCAACACACTCAAGTGTTCCTGACACACCACACTCAACACACTCATGTGTTCATTACACAACACATTCATGTGTTCATGATAACACACTCATGTGTTCGTGACAACACTCATGTGATCATGCCACCACACTCAACACACTCATGGGTTCATGACACAACACTCAACACACTCATGTGATCATGACACCACACTCAACACACTCATGGGTTCATGACACAACACTCAACACACTCATGTGATCATGACACAACACTCAACACACTCATGGGTTCATGACACAACACTCAACACATGCAGCCAGCAGCAACAGCCTGGTTGATCAGGCTCTGATCCACCAGGAGGCCTGGTCACAGACCGGGCCGCGGGGGCGTTGACCCCCGGAACTCTCTCCAGGTAAACACTCATGTGATCATGACACAACACTCAACACACTCATGGGTTCATGACACCACACTCAACACACTCATGGGTTCATGACACAACACTCAACACACTCATGTGATCATGACACAACACTCAACACACTCATGTGATCATGACACCACACTCAACACACTCATGGGTTCATGACACAACACTCAACACACTCATGTGATCATGACACAACACTCAACACACTCATGGGTTCATGACACCACACTCAACACACTCATGTGATCATGACACCACACTCAACACACTCATGTGATCATGACACCACACTCAACACACTCATGACACAACACTCAACACACTCATGGGTTCATGACACCACACTCAACACACTCATGTGATCATGACACAACACTCAACACACTCATGTGATCATGACACCACACTCAACACACTCATGGGTTCATGACACAACACTCAACACACTCATGTGATCATGACACAACACTCAACACACTCATGGGTTCATGACACCACACTCAACACACTCATGTGATCATGACACCACACTCAACACACTCATGTGATCATGACACCACACTCAACACACTCATGACACAACACTCAACACACTCATGGGTTCATGACACCACACTCAACACACTCATGTGATCATGACACCACACTCAACAAACTCATGGGTTCATGACACCACACTCAACACACTCATGTGATCATGACACCACACTCAACACACTCATGTGATCATGACACCACACTCAACAAACTCATGGGTTCATGACACAACACTCAACACACTCATGGGTTCATGACACCACACTCAACAAACTCATGGGTTCATGACACAACACTCAACACACTCATGGGTTCATGACACAACACTCAACACACTCATGGGTTCATGGCACCACACTCAACACACTCATGTGATCATGACACCACACTCAACAAACTCATGGGTTCATGACACAACACTCAACACACTCATGGGTTCATGACACAACACTCAACACACTCATGGGTTCATGACACCACACTCAACACACTCATGGGTTCATGACACAACACACTCATGTGAACATGACACAACGCTCAACACACTCATGGGTTCATGACACAATACTCAACACACTCATGGGTTCATGACACAACACTCAACACACTCATTGGTTCATGACACAACTCAACACACTCATGTGATCATGACACCACACTCAACACTCATGTAATCATGACACCACACTCAACACACTCATGTGATCATGACACCACACTCAACACACTCATGTGATCATGACACAACACTCAACACACTCATGTGATCATGACACAACACTCAACACACTCATGTGATCATGACACCACACTCAACACACTCATGTGATCATGACACAACACTCAACACACTCATGTGATCATGACACCACACTCAACACACTCATGTGATCATGACACCACACTCATGACACAACACTCAACACACTCATGTGATCATGACACCACACTCAACACACTCATGTGATCATGACAACACTCAACACACTCATGTGATCATGACACAACACTCAACACACTCATGGGTTCATGACACAACACTCAACACACTCATGTGATCATGACAACACTCAACACACTCATGTGATCATGACACAACACTCAACACACTCATGTGATCATGACAACACTCAACACACTCATGTGATCATGACACAACACTCAACACACTCATGTGATCATTACACAACACTCAACACACTCATGTGATCATGACAACACTCAACACACTCATGTGATCATGACACAACACTCAACACACTCATGGGTTCATGACACAACACTCAACACACTCATGTGATCATGACACAACACTCAACACACTCATGTGATCATGACACAACACTCATGTGATCATGACACAACACTCAACACACTCATGGGTTCATGACACAACGCACTCATTATGCTCATGATAAAATCAAGCTAGTGATCCCTTAGCAACGTTAATAAACATTTATTAAACACATTTCGCTCGCAAGAGCTTTACTGCTCCCGGGAAGGGAAACGTAAGGAGGTATACACAAGGTATATTGTGTTGTGTATACCACACCTAACAGCCACCACATCTACCAACCATATATATATGTCGTGCCAAATAGGTAAAACTTGCGATTTTGGCTTAAATAAGGCAAGCGAAAATTTGTGTATGCAATAATTTCGCAAAAATCATTCTGAATCTAACGAAAAAAATAATATATTTCATTGTGTTTTTTATTATTAAATTACTGTAAACTGATCTAAAACATATTTAGTTGGATTAGGCTAAATTAAATTACGCTTGTTATAATAAGGTTAGGTAAGTTTTCTAAGGTTCTTTTGGTACAAAATTATTAATTTTTACATTAACATAAATGAAAAATATATCTTTAAAAGTATAAGAGAAAATTTTAGAAAGGACTTAATTTTAAATAAGTTCTTTCTACTTGACCAATTTTACCTTTTTGGCACGACATATATATATATATATATATATATATATATATATATATATATATATATATATATATATATATATATATATATATATATATATATATATATATATATATATATATATATATATATATATATATATATATATATATATATATATATAAAGAGAGAGAGAGAGAGAGAGAGAGAGAGAGAGAGAGAGAGAGAGAGAGAGAGAGAGAGAGAGAGAGAGACAGACAGAAAGACAAAGGGAATGAATGAATGATGTTGTGAGAGAAACAAGGCACAAAATGCAAATTGCTACTCTCCTTGTGTTGAGAGATTAAGTGAGGATACGAGGCTATGGTACCATCACCACCTCCAGCGTACCAGAGGCCAGCTGCCACCACCTCCAGCGTACCAGAGGCCAGCTGCCACCACCTCCAGCGTACCAGAGGCCAGCTGCCACCACCTCCAGCGTACCAGAGGCCAGCTGCCACCACCTCCAGCGTACCAGAGACCAGCTTCCACCACCTCCAGCGTACCAGAGGCCAGCTGCCACCACCTCCAGCGTACCAGAGACCAGCTTCCACCACCTCCAGCGTACCAGAGGCCAGCTGCCACCACCTCCAGCGTACCAGAGACCAGCTTCCACCACCTCCAGCGTACCAGAGGCCAGCTGCCACCACCTCCAGCGTACCAGAGACCAGCTTCCACCACCTCCAGCGTACCAGAGGCCAGCTGCCACCACCTCCAGCGTACCAGAGGCCAGCTGCCACCACCTCCAGCGTACCAGAGGCCAGCTGCCACCACCTCCAGCGTACCAGAGACCAGCTTCCACCACCTCCAGCGTACCAGAGGCCAGCTGCCACCACCTCCAGCGTACCAGAGACCAGCTTCCACCACCTCCAGCGTACCAGAGGCCAGCTGCCACCACCTCCAGCGTACCAGAGACCAGCTTCCACCACCTCCAGCGTACCAGAGGCCAGCTGCCACCACCTCCAGCGTACCAGAGGCCAGCTGCCACCACCTCCAGCGTACCAGAGGCCAGCTGCCACCACCTCCAGCGTACCAGAGGCCAGCTGCCACCACCTCCAGCGTACCAGAGGCCAGCTGCCACCACCTCCAGCGTACCAGAGACCAGCTTCCACCACCTCCAGCGTACCAGAGGCCAGCTGCCACCACCTCCAGCGTACCAGAGACCAGCTTCCACCACCTCCAGCGTACCAGAGGCCAGCTGCCACCACCTCCAGCGTACCAGAGACCAGCTTCCACCACCTCCAGCGTACCAGAGGCCAGCTGCCACCACCTCCAGCGTACCAGAGGCCAGCTGCCACCACCTCCAGCGTACCAGAGGCCAGCTGCCACCACCTCCAGCGTACCAGAGGCCAGCTGCCACCACCTCCAGCGTACCAGAGACCAGCTGCCACCACCTCCAGCGTACCAGAGGCCAGCTGCCACCGCCTCCAGCGTACCAGTGACGAGCTGCCACCGCCTCCAGCGTACCAGAGACCAGCTGCCACCACCTCCAGCGTACCAGAGACCAGCTGCCACCACCTCCAGCGTACCAGAGACCAGCTGCCACCATCTCCAGCATACCAGAAACCAGCTGGCACCACCCCCTCCAGCGTACCAGAGACCAGCTGCCACCACCTCCAGCGTACCAGACCAGCTGCCACCGCCTCCAGCGTACCAGAGGCCAGCTGCCACCACCTCCAGCGTACCAGAGACCAGCTGCCACCACCTCCAGCGTACCAGAGACCAGCTGCCACCATCTCCAGCATACCAGAAACCAGCTGGCACCACCCCCTCCAGCGTACCAGAGACCAGCTGCCACCATCTCCAGCATACCAGAGACCAGCTGCCACCACCACCTCCAGCGTACCAGAGACCAGCTGCCACCACCACCTCCAGCGTACCAGAGACCAGCTGCCACCACCACCTCCAGCCTACCAGAGACCAGCTGCCACCACCACCTCCAGCGTACCAGAGACCAGCTGCCACCATCACCTCCAGCGTACCAGAGACCAGCTGCCACCACCATCTCCTCAGAGACGCATAAATAAAGGTATTATGTTACTGGCAGTGATCAGTTATACCGCAGTGTGCAGTACCTGACACTCAACACCTGAACACTGCAGCAGGTACTGGAGTATCTAACACCCTGACATAGTACCTAAAGATATAACTGCACAGATTGGTACCAAACCTACACACCGAAACTGCTACTTATGAAAAACAAAAAGTCACAATACACATATAAGTCGCACATAGAGAGAAACGTATGACGACCTTTCGGTCCGACTTAGACCATTTACAAGTCACAGTGTGACTTGTAAATGGTCCTATGTACTAAACCATGATTTATAAAGAGGTGGACCGGTCAGCCAACGGAAGTCCTCGGTCAGATGACCAAAAGATCCAGCTGTGGGTCACCGTATGACTAAGACCCGTGTCAGGAAACACTTGTCTTGTTTCCAACAAACATTATACCTATCATATGTGCGGGATATTTATGTATTGCTGATTATGAACACAAGAAGCTTGGCAGACGATATAGGATACCTCCAATAAAAAGTAGGGCAGCGATGAATACATTGAGAACTCAGTAAGTGTTCCAGGACCACGACTGTTCAACGCCCTCCTTTCATGCATAAAGCGGGATTACCATCACCACCCCTGACTGTCTTCAAGGGGAACTCTTCAGATTCCTCAAAACAGATCCTGATCAACCAGGTTATGGTACATACGCTGGACTACGCGCGGCAGGCACTAACAACTCGATCGACTAAGCCAACAACCACGAGGCCTGGTCTGGGACCGGGCCGCGGGGGCGGTGACCTCCGGAAGCGACTCCAGCTGCTGCTTCTGCTGTCTGCTACCGCTGCTATTGACGCTGCAACAGATACTGCTGTTTATTCTGCAGTTGTTGCGTCTGCTGTAAATGCTGCTTCTGCAACTGCTGTTGTTTTTGCTGTAAGTGCTGTTTCTGCAATTGTTGCTTCTGCTGTCAAGTGCTGCTTCTGTTGCTGTTGTGTAGCTGCCGCTTATCCTGTAGCTGTTGTTGCTTCCACTATACCTGCTATTGTATATGCTGTGGCTACTGTTTTTGTCGTAACTTCTAATGTACCCTTAACTGCTGCTGCTGCTGCTTCTGCTGTAACTGCTGCTGAAACTACTGTAGTTTCAGCTGTAGCTGACGGCGACGCTTGGTTTGGTACGTATGACCGAATGCCCCCGTTACGCACACGCCTGCGTGTGCACACCAGCAGACATGAGCACCGTAAATGCTAATTGCAGACACGTGGCAGAGCATGTGTACAAATCTGTACAATGTCTACACATGACACCCAGACAAGCACAAGTGACGGAAACACCTCGCAATAACACATGAACGACACCAATACCATTGACAACATAAAACTGTACGATGGTTCTGGGGGGAACATGGATGTTCTAGCAACACAACAATGGAAACAAATCACATTATTTGACTTAGTTGGGTTATCCCAGGTTATATCCACATAATATCCTGAGTTATATCTATGTAATATTCCAGGTTAAATCTACACAATATCCAGGGTTATAGTTAATTAATATTATGGGTTATATCTTCACAATGTCCCGGGTTATATCTACATAATATCCTATGTTATATATCTACATAATGTACTCACATATGTGTGCTCTCAAGACTATTGTAATTTTTTTTATATTATGTACATAAAGTTAAATGCAAACTAACATTATGTAGATATAATCTAGCGTAACCCAGTAAATTCCAACAATGTGGCTTATTCAAATGGGGTGGTTAAATAGGAGAAAGATGTGGAGTGGCAGGTGCCGGAGGGAAGGCTGCCTTACAAGACGAGCACTCAAGTTAGGAGCCAACTTCGAGTACCACTTGGACGTGTCCCCCCTCCCGATGCTGGTTCTCTTTACCTTCACACGATAACAATGATTCCTTACCCAGCACTCGACACTTCTTTATACCACTTTCCGATGAGTAATTGTTCATTACTGTATTCATGAGGAAGCACTAACCCCGTAGGGGTCACACAGCGCCAGGGAAAATGAAAAGTAATTAGGTCTGATCCAGGTCTCTTAAAACCCAGCCGCTGTTACTGTTTATGGGATATAATTGTCATTTTGGATATGTCTTCTTGCAGAGACAAAGTAAGCTATAGTAAGGCAAAGCACTCAGAAATGTGTTGTCTATCAGTCTGTCACGAGTGCGTCTTCCTTCGCACAGGATAATCATGCCAGACTAATAACTTGATATTATTAGAGCCCCACCTCTCCCTCTTTGAGACTCACGAAGTGGTAATAACATGATAGCAAACTCACTGGCCTGTGGCTTTATCAATACAATACAAGGGCATAATCTGAAGAATGTAGAATTATTTACAAAAGATGAGGTAATCAGTCCCTCAGCCAAGGCTGAGGGACTGATTATGTCCTTGTATTGTATTTATAAAGTCACTGGTTGGCGAAACGTCTACAAATAAAGATACCCAGATGTTGCTCACGTGTCTAATTTATCTTCAAGTGTGATTAACTACGAACATGCGAAGATGACAGGATATCTCCCTTGCTAGGCTGTGAGAGCTACGGTCTGGTACTTAATTCAGTGTTTTCCTTGATCCTTGTTCATGTAGCTCCTTGTTCTCCTTGCCAGGTGATGTTGTCGCCTATGGTTAGGTGACAGATTTAGTGTGCATTCCATACGCAGATTACAGCGACTGCGTCCCAAGTTGCCTATGATCGAAATGCAGTGAGGAAGTTTGAGAGAGCAAAGTGAGCTACCGTAACCACCTCACTCGCACCGTCCACGCCACTTCCGCACTTGAAACCTGCTCGAGGATTAGCAACGGCTGGGGAAACCTGCAAGCCGCCATTTTTCAACATTCCAAGAGACAGCAGTAATTTCCTTCTTACACCATATACCTGTAACGTACCTAGTCAACCAGGCTATTGGTACGAGCGGCCCGCAAGGACACATAGCCATCAGAGCCCAGCTGATCATGTACGTACTTGCAAGAGAATATTATTGTCCAGGGTCCGGCGACTCTCCTGTCAATCTGTGGAGACAATTCTCGTAACAAGCTTGCATGTACATGTTAGATCGGAGCGAGTGGAGGCAAGTAGTCTTTTTTATGATTTGACGTGCTGCTGGAGTGTGAGCAAGGTAACATATATGAAGGACTCAGGGAAACTGGTCAGTCCAACCTGATTCCTGAAGGTGGGCAGTACAGTGCCTGCAGTCTGAGAGAGGTGGGGATGTTGCAGATCTGAGGACCATCCAAACTGTGATGTCAGCATCCTTCTGGCAAGACAGCGGTTGAATGAGTAACGGTGAATATGTTTCCTCTTTCTCGGGTCACGGTGGAAGACGGCCGATGTGCTAAAAACAAAGGAATATACATACACACCGAGCGTCTAATTAAATACATATGTTAGGATTTGAAGTGTCAGTGTACTGGTGAACTGCGTCTATAATAATCCACCTGCAATTGATAGGTGCGAAACTTACCAATGTACCTGCAGCACGGGAGATATAGACTATAGAGTGACGAGCAAGAATCAAGGAACACCAAGAAACCCAACCTTCTGCTTATTTAAATATAGATATTTTTATAGGTTTTCGTAACCCAATCTAGCCTAACCTAAATTAGGCTAACCAAAAGCTAACAAAGAAAATACGATTGGAAGAACAAACAGGAAATTTAAAAAAAAAATTGACGCTATGCAAATCGTTACAAACAGAAGTTTTAAAGGGATAATGGGTTGCAAAAACGCGCTAATGACATATTCCCCGTTCTTACACAAACAAAAGCGATAAATGAGATGGATGTAAATATTGGAGGTAACCCAGGTGTTTAGGAGAGGAAGATGCACGTGTTGTGGGAATAACACAGGTGTTTTAGGAGAGGAAGACGCGCGTGTTTTGGGAGTAACACAGGTGCTAAGGAGAGGAAAAAGCACCTGTTGGCAGGAGTGTTGAGCAGCTGTGAGCGAGCAGCACCAAGGTCTCTGGAACATACCCCTGAGCAGGTGTCAAATGCTGGATGCTCCACTAAGTGCTGGATGCAGCACTAAGTGCTGGATGCAGCACTAAGTGCTGGATGCAGCACTAAGTGCTGGATGCTGCACTAAGTGCTGGATGCTGCACTAAGTGCTGGATGTACCATTAAGTGCTGGATGCAGCACTAAGTGCTGGATTCAGCACTAAGTGCTGGATGCAGCACTAAGTGCTGGATGTAGGACTAAGTGCTGGATGTACCATTAAGTGCTGGATGCAGCACTAAGTGCTGGATGCTGCACTAAGTGCTGGATGCTTCACTAAGTGCTGGATGCAGCACTAAGTGCTGGATGCTTCACTAAGTGCTGGATGCAGCACTAAGTGTTGGATGCAGCACTAAGTGCTGGATGCTGCACTAAGTGCTGGATGCTTCACTAAGTGCTGGATGCAGCACTAAGTGCTGGATGCTGCACTAAGGAACGCTGGCTCCTCAATACTCTAAACTCAACTAGAAGCCACAGTCTACATTACACACAGGTCTAACCTTTGGAAACGTTTAATAGGATACGGAGCTCCTGGTGAGCGAAACGTATAATAATAAATGACCATGTGTCTAATTTATACTCTTTTTTGGTATTATACATACTTTGTGCTAAAGAATTCGCAAACGGGCGACATTATTTACAAACATTATCACTCTATCCACAGCAGGATTCGAACCTGCGCACTCTGCACTTGAGCCTTGTGGCTAAAGAACTGTGTGCTTTGATGCAGTGTGTGCAGGTTCGAATCCTGCTGTGGACAAATATGTTGATGATATTTTGTGTGATGCAGGAAGGGAAGGAAGATGTGAGAGGGGAGGGAAGTGGAGAGAGAGAGAGAGAGAGAGAGAGAGAGAGAGAGAGAGAGAGAGAGAGAGAGAGAGAGAGAGAGAGAGAGAGAGAGAGAGAGAGAGAGAGGGAGGGAGGGAGGGAGGGAGGGAGGGAGGGAGGGAGGGAGGGACGGACGGAGGGACGGACGGAGGGAGGGACGGACGGAGGGAGTGAGGGAGGGAGAGGGAGAGAGGGAGGGAGAGAGCCTTCAACACAGGAGGGATGTGGGTGGCCTTACTGCTATGTACAAGGCCAATATTGTCAAAGTACCACACTTGGATCCACTTCGAGGACAGCGTGAAACAAGCTTTTATGCCACAAGACGGGCAGAAAGCAGCAACTTCACTCTGGCTGTACCCTTCTCCAGAACATCACTCCATCTGAGATCATATATACCCAGGATGACTCGAGTATGGAACACATTCGTACAGCATAATGATGTCAACGAGATAAAGTCAGTTGATCAAATGAAAATGCTGGCCCACAGATGGCTCCAACTTCATCCTGTTCCCTACTTGTATGTCTCATAACAATAAAAATGCTTTCAAATGAGCTGATGTAGGTAACAGCTCTTAGCTTGCCAATAAAGTTAGGAATCCTTAACCTGTAAATAGCTTGTCAATAAAGCTAGGGATCCTTAACCTTATCAAACCCTGTGTAAAAAAAAAGGGGGGGGGAGAGAGAGGGAGGGAGGGAAGGAGGAAGGGTGGAGGAAGGGGCGAGGGAAAGGTGAGAGGGTTTATCCTATTAGTGAGAAGTGAGAACTCTGCGACACACACTCTGTCTAGTTCGTGTTTCATGACTCCCTTCTCCAATCCTTGTTACTCCAGTTGCTGGGTGGGGAGTAGGCGGGTGCTGGGTGGGGAGAAGTGGGTGTTGGGCGGGATGTAGGTGTGTGCTGGGTGGAGTGTGGGTCAACTGCTTTGCGAGTGGCTGAAACTAATTGGGGTGAGTCAATTTCCAATATCCTCCCTCCCCATGCCCCCTACCCCCGCCCAACACAAGTGAAGTGACTACAATTCGAACAGTGAAGGTGATAAGTGAGGTACAGTGCACAGTGAAACTGTAGAATTAAAGAAAGCCAATTGGTGGTACTCTGCTTGGTAGGAGACTAAACATATCCTTAACACAGGTCTTAGTCATGTGATGACCAACTCAGTGGAGCTCTTTGTCAT
>NC_091319.1:10027638-10050138 GCF_038502225.1 Cherax quadricarinatus | reverse complement strand
CCATTCTTCCTCTTCACAGCTCTTCCTCCCCACCACTATTCTTCTTTCGCTACCGTCATTACAAGGCTATCACCGTACAGTGGCAACACGTTTTTAGCCTAATTTAACGCGGTCTACCCCTATTTAGGGAAACCTAACGAACATACCTTACGTACATGGCGGGGCAATCTTAACTCAATCTCAACATCAATCTTTTCCGCTGGTACTGAGGGTGTTTGTGTTGGGCTGGAAGTGGTGGGGGTGGTTAGAGCCTACCTTATTTAGGGTGAGCCTTGGGGCAAGCCTCCCCACACTGAGCTACTTATCGTGTCCAGCCTAGACAACCTTCATTGACCTGGAAATGGCGGCAGAAATACTGAGTATACAATGCTTATTTCGTTTGTCAAGAAGCAGAGTATCTAAAGTCTATGCTTTATAGCCAATGCACACTTTCAACAGCTACTTTTTTTTCTGACCTTGCTTAAATTTTCTTATGATTTTCAATACATCTTTCGGGGTCTAGTTCCTGGGTCGTTTGTGAATCCACATGCTCTTGCGCTACCGTGCACATGGGGTGCACAGTAAGCTAGCCGCTTCGGGGCAAAATCTGAACACTTTTTTTTTCTTCATTCTTTAGCTATGGAAACCTATTCCGAAACAGTAAATACGGCATGGAAAACTATCTTACACAAAATTAAAATAAGTTAATAGCCTTGATAAACCCATCTAGCGCCGCTAAAGTAATGGAGTGATATATTAGACAAACACAGGCAGGACGTTGATAACGAATTCCAAGGGAAATTATTGTTATTGTTCATATTATAATTATTTTAATACAACAGGCATCTCTCACTGAGGTAGCTTGAGTATCACACTAAATCCACCACTGACCTAGTTATAATTAATACAACTGGCCAGAATAATTACCTTCACTCTGCCATGGGTTAATCACGACAATGGTTCGCCACTCTAAAAATCAGTAAATTAATCCCTGTTCCCTTTTCAGTAGCATCTTATTATAATAAAGAAAATATAATGCTAAACAGCGGCATTAGGGATCACGGAAAGAATCAGAAAAACAATGAAAATTTATCATTTACTCACCACTAAAATTATTACAAGAGTTTATCTATATATTTCTACAATTTAATTACTAGACAGACTAATTCACAAATATCCCAATACAGAAAAAGGGAAAATATTGCTGAGGAAAAAAAAAAAGACCAAGAGGTACTGGACTCACTGGTACTTAAAATATAGGTACATTTCAAGTCTCTGGACTCACTGGTATTTAAAATATACACACCTAGTCTCTGGTACTTTAAATATACACACCTAATCTCTAGACTCACTGGTACTTAAAATATACACTCCCAGTCTCTGGACTCTGGTATTTAAAATATACACACCCAGTCTCTGGTACTTAAAATACACACTCCCCAGTCTTTGAACTCTGGTACTTAAAATATACTCCCAGTCTCTGGTACTTAAAATATATACTCCCAGTCCCTGGACTCTGATACTTAAAATATACACACCCAGTCCCTGGACTCTGTTACTTAAAATATACACTCCCAATCCCTAGACTCAGGTACTTAAAATATACACACCCAGCCCCTGGACTCTGGTACTTAAAATATACTCCCAGTCTCTGGACTCGGGTACTTAAAATATACACTCTCAGTCTATGGACTCTGAAACTTAACTATACACTCCCAGTCCCTGGTACTTAAAATATACACACCCAGACTCTGGATTCTGGTAGTTAAAATATACACTCCCAGTCCCTGGACTCTGGTACTTAAATATACACTCCCAGTCTCCGGACTCTGGTACTTAAAATATACACACCTGGTCTCTTGTAACTGTAGCCAGCTCTCAGACCAATCTCCTCTCTCTTGCCATTCCTGGCTTTCTTAAAAAAAAAAAAATTGATCCACCCCCAGCTAAAAGTAACTTATCATATGTGCCTGGGTACATACATCAGTGTACTAGACTAATAAGATTTGCCTTAAGGGCGGGTTTACTTAGTAGTCTCAGCACTTCTTAAATGTGAGGAGATATGGCCAACACTTAGAAACAGCTGGCCCCTCCTTCATTAGCCCAGCAGATAATGAGATAAGCATTTTGAGTTACACACTATAAATTATAGCGCTTACGCACTAAAATTCTTTTAAGTGGATGATGAGGCTGGCGTACATCACTTGGGGGGGGGTGCGAATGAGATGAAGCAGGAATGAAGATGAAGCAGGAATGAAGATGAAGCAGGAATGAAGATGAAGCAGGAATGAAGATGAAGCAGGAATGAAGATGAAGCAGGAATGAAGATGAAACGGAATAAAGAAAATGACGTGGGAATGGAGATGAAACAGGAATGAGAGTGAAGTACGAATGAAGATGAAGCAGGGGAGATTAAAGGCGATGAAGGAATGGGATGGAAGAGGTGAAGCATGGAAATGAACGAGATAAAGCGGGGGAATGAAGAAGAAACCAGGAAGCACAACAACAAACAAGGAGCTATGAGGTGCAGAGGGAGTAGAGGTGGACGCCCAGGTAGCCTAGTCTTGCCTTAACCTAGTAGCTTAGTCTAGCCCAGTTAGGTCTGGCCTACGTGTAGTAGCTATTTTAATGGTGGCATAAATTAAGTTATCAACTTACCCTCAGTGTTGTTGGTCGCACTTGGTAACTTTATGGCTGCTCCTGCTGGCTTCCACACTTGTAACAATAGGGCTCATACCACATAGGCCATCGAAGCCATTAAAAACAACAAACTTGTAAAAATAATACGCTTCTTCATCAGCAACTTATACTATTATTGCCCTGCTTTATGTTTTTTTATGGAATAGGTTTTAACAACGTCAGCGTTCATTACTTTTTCAGCATATTTCAAATACCAAAATATCACTGAGACTTATACTAGTGTACTGAGTATATACGTGGTAGGAAGCCCAGCCTGCAGTTTGATGTTGAAACTGCCTGATGGTACGAGACTGACGGCCAGAGTTACGCCCTCATGCGACCCAGCCTCACGGCGGGGCCAGCGTCACAGCAGGTTCAAACTATGTTGACACTTTTATAGCTCTGTTCGTGAGGGAGGGGAATCCCCCCTTTACTCCTGCGAATGCAGATAATTCAGTGACGATTGTCACCAGACCAGAAACGAGGTTCACTTTTAGGGGAGTAATCCCCTTTAGGAGGAAGAAATCCCCCTCTAGGGGGAAGAAATTCTCCTTTAGGGGGAAGAAATCCCCCTCTAGAGGAAGAAATCCTCCCTTTAGGGGGATCATACTTTAATACATGGAGGGAAGTGAGATATTTGGCACATTATTCGCTGATCAATCTTCACTAAAAGCCTCATCTAACGGCGCTTTATCTTCTAAAGTTTATAACCCGATACATTTTATTTCTCACTAGTAAATATAACGAAATTTATACATCTCAAAATAATATACCTATATTTAATCAACTAAACAATAATTCTTGATAATCTACTGAATTTTACCCAAAAGTATAAAAACTAGCATTTTAACTTCAGACTCATTTCATCAAGTAATGTAAGAGATGCTTACAAACTAAATGTCAAAAATTTCTTACTTTTCAGCTGCAGAAATATAATCTGCCAATACTGCAAGAAAACAAACATAATCGCAACAAGTACTATAGGTTAGGTTAGGTAAGGTTTGTCAGGAGCAGGACACGTGTTTCCTGACGCGGGTCTCAGTCGTATGATGACCCGCCACTGGGAGCTTTTGGTCATCTGACCGAGGCCGTCAACTGGTTTACCTGTCCACCCCTTTGATAAATACTGTAAATTACTTACGGTGTGTACTGCTCAATCAACACTGACAACCTTACCTGAAAATAATACGAGTTCATTGTAGGCAAACTATGAGAGAAAAAAAAAACAGTTTATAGTGATAAACATAAGCGTATAGGTGAAAGCAATTTACTTACAAACAGCTGAAAAAAAAACTTGTTATATTATAATCATGGGGAAGCGATCAACATGTAGGTGTAGTACAAGCACCTAAGGAATTGAAATTAATAGTGCTGAGGCATGGAAGGGGAGGTAGCCCCAATTTCTAGAATCAACATCTCTTCACCATTATCAATTCCTTGAATAGGCTGAAAATCATACTATTATACCGTAAACATGACTTGTAAATATTAATATTATTCTTTTAACTGGTTATCCATAAGGCCGTCAGCAACAAATAATTTCCTCATTGCTTTATATATGGTAAACTGGTTACGACGTGACACACAAGCACTGAGAGGGGATCAAACTCTCCTTTATCGAGTGTAATTAAAACAGTTTCAAGAATAATGTTATCATTAAAACTTATGTAAATGTGTAAGTCGGTAAGTGGATAAATGAGTCTCTCGTGTGTATTTGTTTATCCCCTGGTTACTCTCTTTCCTTTTCAACCTTTATTTACTTTTTCCTCTTCCTCCTCCTCTAAGCTCCAAGCACGGCGGCACCATGTATGGTGCATGTGATGTCAGTAGGATGCTGGTCTCTCTTTTTTCTCTCTCTCCTCTACCTTTCCCCTTATCTCTCTCTCTTTCAAGAATTAATAACAACGATGTAATTATAGCGGGACTTCAATAACCCAAAAGTTAATTAGAACAATCTATAAGGAGCCCAAGAAGCAAATAGCCTAATAAGCATGACCTACAACTGCTGTCTAAACTTGTTGCAGCTCCAATACGCATCGATAATACACTTGACCAAATTCTCACCGCAAACTGCAACCTCATAAATTAATGAGGGGGTGAGAAATTAGCTAAGCGTAGTTGAACAGCCAGCCATATTATGTACTCCATAACCTCCTCTGGGCGGTAGTCAAAGATCACAAAGGTACACAATGGGTCCAGGGACTGGGCCTCAACATTTGTTAGCACCAGCAAGTTACAGTAATAATGAAGTATTTATAGATTTATTACCTTAGAAATAAGAGTAATGAATTACTTGCACAATCATAAATTTAATCACAAAACAATGTAACAGGTTATATGTGTTTACGAGTTTGCACAATCATGAATTTAGCCACAAAAATATATTGTAACTTATATGTGGTTATAAGTTATGGTGCAATATTAGCCAAGTAAACACCAACTTTGATACCCGAAATAGTACTTTGATAATTCCAAAGTACAGAGCAGATAGATGACTTTCAAAAGATGTTTATTAATGTTACCAACATCAACTAGATTGAACTTATAAGACTTAAGCTTCCAAGGCGGAGAGGAGGGGGGGGGGGCTGTTCATGCTGGTGAAGAGGTCCTGATTAAAAAGAACTGGAACTAACCTGCCATTCTTTGGTTCAAGTTTCCAATAGTATCCAGGCGCTGCATGACCCCTACGATTTAGCGCTTTCCCATGAATATAATAATGCAGGTACAAATAATTTAGAGGAAATGTAGGACAGATATTAAAAAAAATAGAATTAGAGAAAAAAAAAAAAGTCTGTATGACATTATTAACCATGGGCGGGAATAGAACTCAAGATCAGAGCCATAAAACTCTGATCGCGGATTCTATCCCCGCCCGCGGTATGGTTTGTTTGCAATCATGTCATTACGATTTCGTGAGACATTATTATTATTATTATTATTATTATTATTATTATTATTATAGTAAGCGCTAGACTCGGAGGCGTCATGCAGAAAATCAGTATGATCCAAGGAAAGTAGCATCAGTTCCTTGAATCAAGAGCTCTTCACCTGCATCAGTGGATGGCAGATAACACTGCCCAAAGGGCGTAATCATAACTCACGTAAAGTCAAAGTAACAACCTTGAATACAGCACTAACCATGTACGATTACAGAGGAAAAGAACAGGGAATAATATGAAAAATTACCAATAATTTGAAAGATACATGAATAAGCTTTAATGTAAAATCAAGCTAAAATAGTATAACCTATACAATACTGAATTACAACACAATTAAACTTACATTACCTTAATCAAGAAGCAACAAATTTCACAAGAAGCTAAACGGTTTAGTTAATAAGGTTTAAGGCCTATCGACTACACTAGTCATTAAGGTTGCACATAATTTTTTTTTTACCGCCAGATATTTTAATCACTAAAATAGGGATAAAAGTAAACTCTTATCATGTAAATACTGAAAAGAAACTGACTATATATCTGTCCAGCTCCCTCTTGAAGACAGCTAGGCTGGTCAAATATTTTAGATTTACTTGATAGGACACAAAGTGTAATTTAGGAAATTTAAAAAAAAAAAAATACGTTTCGCCCGGTGAACATTTTATTCGGTTTATTAATCTGGAGGATTAATAACCGAAGGATTAATAACCCATGATAACATAATAAAACCCAGCGGTGTGGCTTATTTAAAAAGGGGTCCTGTGATCCTCTTCACTAGTTTGCGAACCACAACAGACGGCTAATATCTAAGTTCCTATTTACTGCTAGGCGAATAGAAGAGATAGGTGTAAGATTTGCTCAATCGACTCGACACCTCCCAGAACTGAGCCCGGCCCCTGAGAGATGAACACACAACTATTGAACTACGAGGTCAAGTATCTCGACTGGTTAACTAAGGAGGTTGTGAAGGTCTAAGGTGGGATGCTCTCTGAAGACTTTTACGTCAATGTGGGAAAATGAAAAGATTCTATGATACGTGGAGAGGATTAACGGGCGAGTAATGAATGTTTGGGAAGCCATGGGGACACGTGCAGGACACCTCTTAAGAGAGGGGGGGGATGAAGAA
The DNA here is from genome assembly GCF_038502225.1 of Cherax quadricarinatus. Classification (NCBI taxonomy): domain Eukaryota; kingdom Metazoa; phylum Arthropoda; class Malacostraca; order Decapoda; family Parastacidae; genus Cherax; species Cherax quadricarinatus. The sequence goes on along the minus strand of NC_091319.1, from coordinate 10,043,418 downwards.
GAAGCCTCCTGAGTAGGTAGGATGCCGTGTGGGTTTTTGGGGAGGGGGAGGCTGAGTGAACTTCATAAAGAGTGAGACAGGCTGCCTGGAGGCTAGAGATGACTGAGCCACCAGTTGTGTCAACCTGAGGGAGTCTCGTGAATGCTCGTGTCCCACTCTACCACCCCATCTGTGTAAACACTGGCAGTGATGGTTTTGGTGGGGAGAAGGAGGTGGAGGTGATGCTGGCAGTGTGGGATGCAATCGTGTTAGGAGTTTCTAACGATAATATCCGTTCTTTGTTTTGAATCATTAAGTAACAGTGCCCTTCATTTTTAAGCAAGGCGATAACAATTATATTTTTTATGCAAAGCGCGTTTTGAGGGAGATGGGGAGAAATAATGGATAGGTTTTGGAAGGGAGAGAGAAAAGAGAAAGGAGGAGACAGTCAGTAATGGTTCACCGCAAGTCCCATCTTCATCGATGTTCTTATTAAACATTCAAAATTTGCTTCCGTGCTGGGAAACTTCCACTTCCTCACACACTTACTGATGTTTCTGCACGATATACACGTGTAATTTCTCTTAGCATTAAAAAAAGAAGAAAAGAAAAAAAAAACGTGTAAACGGAACATGCAAGGTTTGTGTTTCTTCCGGTTGTGTTTACACTCCTGTGGTGCTGTTTAATTTCTTTCCTGGTGAGCAGCTAGTAACCATCACACACTCACCCGTATTGCTCATACATACTTTTACATTTCTTCAACAAGTTACAATAGCGTAGTAAGTCATTTTTGTATTTAAATTTCACACACCTATTAAAACAGGCGGGTAAGAGAAGAGACTAAAGACGTTTTAGTTATATTATTATTTATATATTATAATTACGAATTATTGTTATTTCTATTATTAACATCAACACCAGAAAAGTTTGGATTTCTACAGCCTCTCAAGAAAACTTAAATTTCAACGATTCTTTAAGCAACCAGACAAGCACGCCGAGGACCGAAGCCGGACAACTAAGCATATATAATTAACTCTGCGAATGCCACATGATAATCCCTGGCCAAAGAAGTCAATTGGATAAAGGAGGGGGGTCAGGGAAAGGTGAAGAGTGGAAAGTGGCAGGTCAAACGGGGCAAGGAAGGGTGAAGAGAGGACCATGACAGGTCAAACGGAGTATGGAGATAGAACTATCAGCTGGTAAGCTATGTCCGTGGCTAGTGCAAAATGACAATGGTGGTCATAATTATAACCCTAATTTTTAAAGGGGTGGACCGGTAAGTCAGCGGAAGACCTCGGTCAGACGGCCTAAAGCTCCATTCTTTTTGATCAGACGAGCCTGACCCATAGCAGGGCTTGAAACTCGTCAAAGGTATATTAAAGGTAAAGCGGGTCATCATGTGACTAAGACACGCGTCAGGTAACACTAGTCCTATTTCCTGACAAACCTTACCTAACCTAACCTAGTGCAAAATGTGAGCGAATTTTATTAATGTAATTTGTAGGATTTGATTTCCTGAAGCAGAAAATGGAATTTTGTGTACCTGGTTAATTTATTAGCGTTATTGTTACTACTGACCACAAATATGCATGTTGTAGAGACCATCTAAATAACGATTGTGTAATACATATGAATTGACAAAGGCACTTGATGATACGGGAAGAAGCCAAGTTGATGTGAAACATGGCTTTCTCGAGGCTCCCGACACAGTAGCCTAAAACTCTTGTAGTCTCGGGAGTGTTGTCATGCTGATTCTACCTCGCCACACACTGCATGAGCAAGCATCGCATGCTTGGGCACCTGACATTGCCGTACTTGACCCCTATCTAGCTCACCTGGCTTCCTTCTCATATACGTTGTGTTTTTCTGTTCTATGTGGCTTATTGAAAAAGCCTCCGAGTGGACACAACGTAGAGCTCTTAAGTGTCCTAAGAGTTGCATTTGTATATTTATTGCAAACGTTATTATTTTATTATTACTGTTCAAGGTGACGGAGATGATGTATTTCACTCTGACCCCTTTCCTTGTTCGCTGTGTTATCCAAATTTTCACTCTGACCCATTGTTCGTTTTGGAGAACTGTCAAGCACTGATTTGAAGATTGAGGAAGTGAGAAGATTCCGATTGCAACTTAAGGATTTGACGTACGGTAGAAACCCCTCGTGAAAATTTTAAATAAATCGCTAGGGATGGTTGAATTGTTGAAAGACTAGAAAGTAACAAATTTAATAATAGTATTGAGGAAAAGGTGACAGGAAAAAAGTCCTGATTAGCTTCCCTAACAGATGTACAATGGAAGACGTTAGACATTATAAAAAAACACAAAATTCCCCACAGCATGGACTCAGAAATGGTAAGTGATGCCAAAAAAATATTATAGACAAATGACAGACTAAGAAAAATTAGACAGAGAAGTGAAGGATTGTGTGGACTGCATATCATTGGACATGAACAAAAACTCCAGTACTGGGCCAAATTGAAGATTGCATGGCAAATTAAGAAGCAAGCTGATGTAACAGGAAAGGTAGTAACATGGACAAGGAATACTTGAATGATATGAAACAAGACTGAGAGTAAAAGATCAAACATTAAGATGGAATGGAAGAGTGTAGGATCATCACTGGGCCCCATAATGCCCTAATATATATTAATGACGTATCAATAAACTCTTACGTATCTTTGTTTGCGTATGATGCCGAATTAAGGGAAAGGATATACACATATGAGAATGGTATAAGGCTGCAGAAAGACAAGAAAAGACTACAGAAATTGTCAAATAAAATATTTGACTGAAGAAGCCTACTGTGTACACCTGGAGAGGGTTAATTTTTAACACCTACTTTCTTCACAATATCTGTTGTCTTTTCTTGTCTTTTTGCAGCCTTATACCATTCTCGTATGTGTATATCCTTCCCCTTAATTCGACATCATACGCAAAGATAAGTAAGAGTTTATTGATACGTCATTAATATAAATTAGGGCACTATGGGGCCGAGTGATGATCCTACACTCTTCCATCTTAATGTTTGATATTTTACTCTCAGTCTTGTTTCATATCATTCAAGTATTCCTTGCTCCATGCTATAACATTTCCTGTTACATCAGCCTGTTTACTTAATTTGCCATGCAATCTTCAATTTGGCCCAGTACTGGAGTTTTTGTTTATGTCCAATGATATGCAGTCCACACCATCCTTAACTTCTGTCTAATTTTTCTTAGTCTATCATTTGTCTATATTATTTTTTGGCATCAAAAACTGCGAAAAAAGAGTAAAGGAAAAATATCTAGAAATAATCAGTACCCAAACCGGTTTCCTGAGGCACATATAAATAGATTAAAATCAGTAGCCCATACTAATAAAGTAACATCAGTAGCCCATACTAAACTCGTTAGTTTAAAAATGAAATTACATAACAAGGTAATGCCATATTTGAAACGCTCTTTGCCTCTCACAAGGACAATTTAATATACAGTACTAGTGGAACTCTTAAATGCAAAATGAAACTTTAGAAGGTCCAAAGAAGCACAAACTGATGCCAGAGTTGAGGGAAATAAATTACTAGGGGAGAATGACGGAACTAAACTTCTAAAAAACTGACAGAAAGAAGAAACAGGCGATATGATCAGAACATACAAAATACTTTGGGGTATAGACAGAATAACTATTGATTTTGTTTACCAGATAAATAACAGTGACAAGAGGATATATATGCAAACTACACATCCAAAGTAGCCAGATAAAATTAGGATGAAGTTGGAAGTGGTTGGCCGGTATGGTCCCGCCCCGGGTCTTTTACATGAGGTGACCCGGCAGAAGAGATGAAGAGGAATGATATAGGCAGAAAGTGTGCAATATGACTGAATTACTCCCTCTCGCACCTAAAAAAAATGGAACAAATTTAGCGCATTAAGAAACCATGTCCTCTGGACGCTAACTCCATACATGGATATATAAATATATATGACAAAGCCCAGAAAGGCAAGGATAAAGCCACACCAGTGAATCAAAGAGCAGACACAACTATGTGATTACATGTGAGTAAAATTATGTGAGCACAATTAAGTGGCTAAAACTAAGAAAGTACAATTTGGTGAATGCAACTAGGCTAGGTGTGTCACTAGGCAAGTACAACTATGTGAGTACAACTAGGCAAGTAAATCTAGGTAAGTACAGCTAGGCAAGTACAGCTAGGTAAGTACAACTAGGCAAGTACAGCTAGTTAAGTACAGCTAGGTGTGTACAGGCACAGATGTGGTGGGTCCATCGTGGCTCCACGCTGGCTAACTCACAAGCGTCACAAGGAGATAGGTTGCACATCCTTCTCGCCTGCAACTTTCTCCCCATTCTCTGCTCCCTCACCTTGTACACGCTCCTGTACATTATCTATCTCCCCATTCTCCGCTCCTTCACCTTATACACGCTCCTGTACATTATCTTGCTCCCCATTCTACGCTCCTTCACCCTGTACACGCTCCAGTACATCCATATGCTCTATACAAGAAGAACATGTATTGAGTGTACATAATGTAACATGCTTGCACACAGTAGTAACAAAAGGACAGTTGTAAACTGAGGAAAAAGTTGAGCGGAAGGGATAAATTAATCAATTATAACATAACACAATGTCAATCAGTAAGATATAAAATAATGATGGTAAAAAGTGCTAATGTGAGAACAGAAAACGGACACTCAACAAGCATAGTAGAAAGATCTGTCAGATAATCAGTCTAATTTTTTTTTTAATCAGTAACTCACTTTGCTGTCTTGGCAAAAGTGAAATACGTACTGTCTATTATTGAGAGGAGGGTTGCGAACAAAGTAGTTGACAAATGGAATACATTAAAAGAGAAAGTAGTAAGTGCTACAACCATTAGAATATATATATATATATATATATATATATATATATATATATATATATATATATATATATATATATATATATATATATATATATATATATATATATATATATATATATATATGAACAAAGTATTGAAAACGGGAAACTACGAGCATAGTTTTGCGCTCTCTCTCTCTGTACGAGACAGGACAAACTATCTTAGTGCTAGTGAAGTGTATTATTATTATTATAATCAAAGGGGAAGCGCTAAACCCGGAGGATTATACAGCGCCTGGGGTGGATGTGGAAGGCATTCAGGCTTAATTCGGGGAACTGGAGCACAGATCCAATTTCCTAAATCAAGAGCCCCTCACCAACATCAAGGAACCTTCCTTGAGGGGTGTTAGTGAAGTGTAGCGTTGAGCACATAACAAGACTCCTCATCTGATGATAGCATCTACACTCTGAAGCCGACCCATACCTTGTCTTGTCGACCTTTGCATCCGACCTAACTCCCCCCCCCCCCAACTCCTGTTTCTCTCTCCACACACGCACACACACAATATATATAATATATAGTATATGCATATATATATATATATATATATATATATATATATATATATATATATATATATATATATATATATATATATACATATATATATATGTCGTGCCGAATATGTAAAACTGGTCAATTAGCAAGAACTCATTTAAAATTAAGTCCTTTCTGAAATTTTCTCTTTTACGTTTAAAGATATATTTTTGTCATTAATGTTGATGTAAAAATTTTTAATTTTGCACCAAAAGAATCTGAGAAAACTTACCTAACCTTATTAAAACAAGAGCAATTTATTTTAGCCTAACCCAACTAAATATATTTTAAATACGTTTACAGCAATTTAGTATTAAACAAACACAATCAAATATATTTTTTTCGTTAGGTTCAGAATGATTTTGGCGAAATTATTGCATACACAAATTTTCATTTGTCCTATATGGCAAGATGAGCGTTGCTATTTAAGCCAAGATCGCAAGTTCTGCCTATTCGGCACGACATATATATATATATATATATATATATATATATATATACATATGTATATATATATATATATATAGATATATATATATATATATATACATATGTATATATATGTTAGAAGTGATCAAGGTCCCAGGACCGAAACGTTTTCTAATAAATATGTCATAGTGCTTGCTTACGTGTCTTTCTAAACCAACTTGTCGGTATTTATTACCAAGGTTTATACCATATATATATATATATATATATATATATATATATATATATATATATATATATATATATATATATATATATAAGAATCAACTGCAAGTAACAAAGTTGCAACCTGCAACAGACTATTTAATTGTCTTATTGCAATTCTGCATGGACTGGTCTTCTTTATTATCAATTAAATATGCACAGGATATTTCAGTAATTTTCCATGTTAATAACTCTCGTCATAATAATTGGAAGAAGGCTCCATCAGTGCAGGCATGGAATGCGAGTGTGTGGTGTAGCAGTGTGTCGTTGAAGCATACTCTCACAGCAGGTGGCCCGGCTCACTGCCCTGTGGTATGCCGGCACTCAGTGCCTTACACACGTTGCTCCATTAAATACTTCGTTTAGAGATCGACCATTAATGTAACCACTCAGGAGATGTTGAGTAGAGCCAGCGAGTCTTGGTGCTTGTAGTTTGGCCAGGAGGCCACGCTAACCTACCCTGTCAAAGGCACCGGCAGCTTCCACCATGCCCTGTCAAAGACACCGGCGACGTCCTGTGGACCAACACAGTTCACTTGGGTTCATCTAATGACTGGTGCCACATAGATGAGAGATTTAACAAGAAATCAACTGAAGATCGACCATTTCTGAAGCCCATTTTAGGGTGACAGTAAAATAATGCTGTCACCTCTGAACTGTGACTGCACGTTTGCTTTCTTCCACAAAGGTGGTAGACAGATGAACACACTGCTAGATGGGTAACACAACCGTGCAGCAATACTAGGTTCACTTGTCAAACTCAACAGCCTTTTCCATGTACAGTGATTTAAGAAGAAGGATGGGTCTTGCAGTCCTACTTTTGTATCTGATACTAAAATAGCAAAGATGAAAAGAAGGTGGATGTCTTAGCATTATGTGAAGCAAATATAAGAGAGGTAGGTGGACGTGAATGAAGTTAATAGGGTTGTATCTGAGAGAAATATAACTACAGAGGAAGCAGCCATAATATTACGTGATCAACTATGAAAGGAGAAGAGGAAGTTTTAGTGTGTTAAATTTAAGAATTATGTTCATTAGAAAAGGTGGGTTGCAGTGTTTATGCACCTGGGGCGAGAGAGGGAGAGAGAAAAAAAATTTGGGGAGGAGTTAAGCTAATATTTATGGAGTTTTGGACCAAGAAATAGAATAATTATTATGAAGGACCTCTAATGCTTCAGTGAGAGAACTTATTAAAGACCGTGTAGTAGGTAAATACTGGAGTACCAGCGGTTAAAAATAACGGACTGACTAACTGAATTTCACATGGAGAGCTTGGGATTAGGTCACATTTATTTTAAGAAAAGGAGGACAAATAAGCATCCGAGATATGATGCAATGCACAAAGGCATCAGTTTGCTAGACTACTTAATAGTAGATAAAGTGATGATGGGTATATTTCTGCATGTACAAGCTTTTAGAAGAGTGATATATCAGATCATTATTTAGTGGCAGCAACAGTGAGAGGAAGAGGTAGATGGGGTACAAGAAGAATGGTATTAATGGGTAAGAGAAGTGAAAAGGAATGAATTAAAAGAGACAGTGGAAAATTACAGCAACTACTGGGAGAAAGGTGAGCTAGAGTGCAAGTAATGAAGAGGTATGGGGTAGTTCTAAGAATGAAGTGCTAGCATGCAGCAGAATTTTTTTATTATAGGAGGGCGGGTGCAGGCAGGGAAAGAAGTGTTTGGTGGAATGTTGAGGTCAACAGAGTGGTAAAGAAGAAAAAGTTAGCATGAGAGAGGTTTTTACAATGTAAAAATTATATACAGAAAGCAGAGTATATGGAGAGAAACAAAGATTAAACAAGTGGTGAGGGGAATCAATGTAAGAATGTTAAACAAGTGGTGAGGGCAATCAAAGTAAGAATGGTTAAGTCTTTATCGGCAAATCTTGCTTAGAATAAGAGTTTTGGAAAGATAGAGAGAGATTAATAAGTTGAGAACTCTTCGAGAAGGAATGAACTTGGCAGATAAAAACGAAAGAGAAAAGATGTTAGATAAGAAGATGGAGGCACTAGAAAGATAAAAGAGAATATTTCCAGTTGTTTAATGTTGATGAAGAAAGGTAGGCGGTGATATATTAATGGGCTGTAGAGGACGTGAATGCTTGGGTGTTGGAAACAGGCATGGGATTGAAAGACAGTGAACCTGTTACGAAGTTGGAGTTGTGACAACTACTCTTTGTCGATGACGCATACTAAATCCGAACCTAAGGCTTTAGTTAGGCGGCTCGACATCAGGAGGCGTTAAACTCTGAGTGGAAGGCCTCAGTCAGATGACCAAAAGCTTCAGCTGCGGGTCATCATATGACTAAGATCCACGTCAGGAAACGCTTGTCCTGTTTCCTGACATACCTAACCTAGCCTAATCTGAGCCGAAAACTAGATAGTGTCCCATCTCGCCCAGAAAGGTTGTGATAGATAACTTTTCATCTCGTTGTGGTGAGATGTTTAGCACAGTAAACATGGTCCCTCTGATCAAATGAACCGACGTACCTAAGTGGTGTTCAATCAATAGTGTCTACAGAAAGATCACTCATTACTGAATCAAGGGAGGAGCCAGAGATTCTATTTATCATATCAGCCCTTCATCACCAGGGTAGTGTGTCCCAGAGGAAACATATTTATCAGAGATATGGGAAGAAAAACTGACAAGATTCTCATTTGTGTTGCAGCAGAATGGGGCTTGCAGTGTTCATCGGAAAGCTGATGGAGTGCGCACACTGCTGTTGAGAACTACATATTCAGTGCACATACTAGTAAGGAGGTCCTAGGGGTTTGTACGTGCACAGCTTGAAGAATATGGTTTTCATGTGACCAGAATGACAAAAACAAAGACTAGCAATGACAAGATTTAGTAAAGCACACGTCAACACCACCGCTGCCATCACTCCTGCCTGTCTCCACCCACTACGAGGTGTAGCTAGCAACTTTACGCTTGTTCGTCCTCTCTCTCTCTAACAACTAAGTAGAACGACGGCGAAGTCGTAGAAGCATGATCCAGACATAAATTTAAAAACGTGTACAACTGGATTCAGGCAGCCAGGAGTGAACCCAGTAGTGGCCAGCGGAGAGGATGGGGCCAGGAGCTGAGATCCGACCCCTGCAAACACAAACTGGTTAGTACACTACTTTCAGGTAGTACTTAAGGAATCATTCAAGACGAGTATACGGAACCAGCGAGGAGCAGCAACTGGCGAGAGCTTTGCCAATACTCTTGTCCCGAAGCTAAGAGACACTAGTTACAAGGAAAAGATAAATGAGTTAGTGGAACGATATAGGAAAAGTGGAAGCGAAATGATATAGATAAAATGAAATACGAAAAGAAGAACGAAAATAATATAATAAAAAGAGGAAGAGAGTGGCAAATTTAGCACAAGAATTATCTTGATATCTTGTATCGATCGCATGAGGGTTATTTAAGGCTGTATTTCGCCTGAACACTAACGTTAAGAACACTTTAACGATTAAGTAAGGAGTCAAGGAAATCCTCAATGTATATACACTAATACACACACACACACACATATATATATATATATATATATATATATATATATATATATATATATATATATATATATATATATATATATATATATATATATATATATATATATATATATATATGTATGTATATATATATATATATATATAACATTTATGAAGGGATTCAGGGAAACCGGCAGGCCGGACTTGAGTCCTGGAGATGGGAAGTACAGTGCCTGCACTCTGAAGGAAGGGTGTTAATGTTGCAGTTTAAAAACTGTAGTGTAAAGCACCCTTCTGGCAAGACAGTGATGGAGTGAATGATGGTGAAAGGTTTTCTTTTTCGGGCCACCCTGCCTTGGTGGGAATCGGCCAGTGTGATAATAAATAATATATATATATATATATATATATATATATATATATATATATATATATATATATATATATATATATATATATATATATATATGTGTGTGTGTGTGTGTGTGTGTGTGTGTGTGTGTGTGTGTGTGTGTGTGTGTGTGTGTGTGTGTGTTTAGAATTCGCAGAACAAGCGAAATATTCACAAACACTAATCTCAGATCTAAGGAGACTCGAACCTACGCAGTGCTTTACTCACCGTACCACACTGCTCAATACCTTGGCGCCCAGCTAACGCTAGACGTTTTGGTCCAAGGCAGCCAGCCTTCAGGTAGGTGAGTTTAAGCTTTTCATCTCAACCCCTGCAAGCATCGACCAACGAGAGATTTTTACAATGTTTAGAATTCGCAAACGTATTCAAAACAAGACACGGTAGTACCCAGAATCCCCGAGACTAGCAAGCCCCTGAGCCAGTAGATGTAAGGTAGAGGGCGGGCCAGAAGCTTGAGTTTCGTTCATACAGGCATTCATATAAACATTCATATATATGAACTTAAATAACAAATAAACAGTAACATACACACAAACACGCACACACATAAGCACGCACAAGCACACACTACTTAATTACAAAACACCTTATCTAGAGCCCATTAACCAACACAAGGCACTAGTGCTCATACATAGACTAACGACCCTTCACTTGCCAAACAACCACATTAACTAATACAAGTGCTATGTTCATGTTCTTACCCAAAGAGAGAGAGAGAGAGAGAGAGAGAGAGAGAGAGAATGTTCTTACCCAAAGAGAGAGAGATTGCATCTGCTTGAACCTCCTCCTCTTTTCTGCAACACTGCGAGCTCTTGATGTAATGATTGCAACACGAAAGGCCTACAGGTATCATAAATTCCCCCCGTGGTTGTTTTGCATCATTTATCGCTTGCTCGCGATATCTAGCCGCAGTGTGTTATTGCATGCATATATATATATATATATATATATATATATATATATATATATATATATATATATATATATATATATATATATATATATATATATATATATATGCAATAAGATCACAGTAAACAGGTGATTTCAGAATATGCAAAACAACCACTCTGAAAGAATAGAGAAATTCCAAGCGCTTTCGTGACTACTCACATTATCAAGTTCCTTGATAATGTGAGTAGTCACGAAAGCGCTTGGAATTTCTCTATTCTTTCAGAGTGGTTGTTTTGCATATATATATATAATATATATATATATATATATATATATATATATATATATATATATATATATATATATATATATATATATATATACACTACTGGGATACACAGCTCTCAGTGTATATATCCTTGAAAATTAAGTTGGCTGGTTGGTTAATTGGGTTAAAAGCCTATCGACTAAAAAAAGGATTAGAATGCTTAGCGTATACGTACATGTAATGAGGCAAACTTTTTGGTGTATATACCCTTGACACTGGGTGAGTACGTACCTCTCAGTGTATATACCTTTGACACCAGGTGAGTACGTACCTCTCAGTTTATATACCGTTGACACCAGGTGAGTACGTACCTCTGGGTGTATATACCCTTGACACCGGTTGAGTACCTACCTCACTGTATATACCCCTCCCCAACGAGGCGCCACACGGCCTTCAATGGTAATGACGTGTTCCAGTAGGCAAGGAGAGAGATTCATCACTGCTTAGTTAGCAAGGATCACCTCCTCTCACCTCTCCTCACACCACCTCACCTCTTTAATCTACGCACCTTACCTCCTACCCCTCCCCCCCCACCTCATCCCCTTTGTGTCGACATGTCTTGTTAACCCTATGTCGACCCTTCCTCCTTGCCACTTTGCTGACCATATATCTTGGTATTCTCTCTCTCTATTCTTAATCTAGGTAGAATCAGATTATTCTCAGTAGATAGCCTCGGTTTTTACTTTCAAGTTCGCCCCTCTCACTCTGTCCCTCTGCCTTTCCTTCCTCTCTCTGTCCTTCTTCCTCTTTCCGTCCTTCTCCCTCTCTCTGTCGCTCTTCCTCTCTGTCCCTCTCTCTCTTTCCCCTCTCTCTGCCCTTTTTTTTACACAGGGTTTGACAAGGTTAGGTTAAGAATCCCTCTTCCTCTCTCTGACCCTCTTCCTCTCTGTCCCTCTCCCTCTTACTCTTTCTGTCCCTCTTCCTCTCCCTTTCTTCCTCTCTCTGTCTCTCTCCCCCTTCCTCTCTCTGTCCCTCTTCCTCTTCCTCTCTGTCCTTTTCCCTCTTCCTCTCTGTCCCTCTCCCTCTTCCTCTCTGTCCCTCTCTCCCTTCCCTCCCTCTCTCTCTCTCTCTCTCTCTCTCCCTCTCGGTTGCCTCACTCAAACACAACAAGCAGACAGTGTCACTAACATAAACTTGAAGGTAAATACGCCAGAGCTGGACAAACTGACGTGTAAACACTAGTATAAATGTCCCCTTCACTAACATCCAATATTTAATATTTGCTAAAAGAAAAAAAAAATGCGAAAAATAACATGATGTAGCGATTCTATAATTTTTTTCAAGACTGCTTCTATATACCCAGGGAATTACGAGCCATGTCTGTGCGCATGCCAATATCTTTCAATGAGTCTTTAAAAAAAATTAGAAGCGAATGGGTAGTGATGTATGCGTACATACTTGCACACAACCCGCACGTAGGAGAACGAAACTTATGACGGTGTTTCGGTCCGACTTGAACCGCTGGTCCAAGACGGACCGAAACATCGTCCTAGGTTTCAGTCAATGTGCGCGGGTTATTTGTATATTTTTCCAGTCACGGCATTGTGCCTTTTTATTCTTTATGTACATACGTGTGATATACCTGAAGCCGGCTTCGAGGGTTCTACCGTGGCAGCCCGGTCTTATGCCAGGCTTCATTGTTGACTGATCAATAAGGCGGTCATTGGTGACGGTCATTAACCCTACACAGCCATCACAACATGGCCGATTTGCCCCTTGAACGAGGGAGTGATCCAGCTTCCTCTTTTCAAGACTGACGGACTGATTACATCGACTCCAGGCCGACGGACTGATTACCGAAAAACTCCTTCCGAAGTTCTATTTTCTTCTTTGTACTGGACTGATGAAGCCACTGTGTGGCGAAACGACTCTTCAGTAAAGATAACCAAATGTTGTACGTGTGTCTAGTGAGGCCGCTAGTCCACCCCGGCTACAATTTTCACCCAATTAAAAATAACACAAAGGATCATTGCATAGATTTTTATGACAGGTTAAGATAATAAATTTTAATTACACATTTATATTTACCTATTTACATCTCCCCTCCTCCCCATGCATGGAGTCTGCCTCCACTACAGTACTGGCCTCCATATACCGTTCATTATCCTCACAAGTACAACAGTTAAGTATCTTCATTGCCAAAACTTTTCCTTCTTCAGGTGAATATAACACTTGATACAGAAGTAGAGAGACACTCCTTACAGGGCTTTACAAGTACCTATGACAGGGTTCATAAGGCTGAGACCAGACATGCGGGTTGAGAGAAGCATCTGTGATCTGTTAATTAATTGTTCTGGGGATCATCACCAAGGTCTCATAGCTTGGAAAGAAACATTAAAAGATTAAGATCTATTAAGAAACACATAGTAAAGCCAGAGTACGTGCATAGTGAATGTTAAATAGAAGTCTGTAAGATTTACTTGTCATCTTACGTGTTCACGAGACAGAAAAGATCAGCAATCCTGCCGCCGAGTACAAAAAAAAAAGGAAAAAATTAAGAGGTTTTCATTTGACTCTCATGTTATAGGAGGGTAGTACCTTCCTGGATTGCTGTGGACCAGCAGCAGCAAGCCTGGTTGACCAGGCTCTAGCACCAGACGAGCCTGGCCCATGGCCAGGCTCCCGGAGTAGACTCTCGAAACTCATTAAAGGTATATCAAAGTTAAAGGTAACTGCTGTCTGCCAACCTAATACACAAGTTAATGAGTGGACCTCTTAACTCAGTGAGCACACCCAGGAGCTGGAGCTCAACTCCCGAAGATGATTAGCAGACAGGATCGAGTGTCCAGTTCTTTCATCGACGACTGATCACACGGGTTTGGCCATTCACATAAAACTGCAACACACACACACACACACACACACACACACACAGTGGTAATGTTTTATTTACAGTGAGCAAAGTCAAGGTATTTTTTCCAGAATGGTTTGTAATATACCACTGTGGATAAAATACTTTGACATTTCTTGAACATTTCTGAGTGAGTTGTCTCTGAATTTATTAATTTTTATCTCACTCCAGTACATAATGACGCAGGGTGTGACAATAGTCCATTAGGTAAAGTTTACATTTCCTTTGGTCTACATCTGGTGGTGGTGATTTATCCTGCCAGAGATACTTATAATCCAGCCTGAGCCGGGCGGTAGTGACATCCAAGAGTCTGCTTATTTTGTTGCATGCACCATAGACATGTGGCTCCTCCTGCATGATGGAAGGATGATAGATGGACTGACTTGTGTCAGTCTCCCTCAGTCTTAGGTCAATAAAGTTCAGGTGAAGTTCTTTTCGTATTATTGTTTTCAAACTTTTAACTGACAGCCCAAGATTGTAATCTACTCCCTCTTTGCAGGCATATAACTTAGCCAGTTCATCACTTCTATCATGCAACTGAAGACCAATATGAGATGGAATCCACAGTATGTGCCAGTAGAGCACCTAAACTGCTGGGAACGCCTGCAAGTCTTTAACATGTACTCCTTGGAGCGGAGGAGACAGAGATACATGATAATATATACCTGGAAAGTACTCGAGGGCCTGGTCCCAAATCTGCACACTGCCAAAACAACATACTGGAGTGAGAGATATGGGAGGAAGTGTAAAATAAACCCAGTGAGGAGCAGGGGTGCGGTGGGGACAATATCAACATCCGGGGTCCCAGACTATTCAACATTTTATCAGAACATATCAGAAACACGGCTGTGACAAGTGTAGTAGCCTTCAAAAGGAAACTGGACAAGTATCTTCACCAGGTGCCAGATCAACAAGGCTGTGATGGATATGTGTGGCAGCGGGCCTCCAGCAGCAACAGCCTGGTTGACCAGGCAAGCACCAGACAAGCCTGGCCCATGGCCGGGCTCAGAGAGTAGATAAACTCTCGAAACTCTTCAAAGGTATATCAAATGTATGTGCACTTTGACTCCACTGTCCACAATCTCACCATACCTGTGTCTGGCTTCCGACAAAGCATGCCACAATTTATAGTTAATAAAGAGTTGAGAACATTTATGGATGATAGAGTCAGTTACAATTAAAGTATTAACCTTAGATCCAGTGAGGCATCTGAGTGCAAGGAGCATGGCGAACAGTTCTGTTTGAAGGGTAGAGGCCCAGTTATTGATGTGTGCTTCAATAATTTCTTTATGAGAGCCATTACTCTGTATAACAGCAGCACTACCAGCTGCACCGGAGGACTCGTGTACACAATCATCAAAATAATTTGTGAAAGAGTGTACTGTGTGACTAAGTCATCAGCATAGCTTAAGGCATCCTGCTTGGCTCCAGGGCGAAGCTTTGCTTGGGATTTAAGTGGTTTTTTTTTGGGGGGGAGGGGGAGGGAGGGGGGGACAGTGGTTTGGAATGGTGTAATATCACAAGGAGCGGGGAAGTGCCTCTGTTGCCTTACTTGACTTTTAGCAGTGGAGCGTTTTTCTCGAAGGACAGTATATACTGATTCTGAGAAGACTGGAGGGAAGAGAAGGCAGGACAGAATGGAGGAAGGAGAGGGTAGGATGGAATGGAGGGAGAGGGCAGGAAAGAATGGAGGAA
>NC_091319.1:10005138-10022638 GCF_038502225.1 Cherax quadricarinatus | reverse complement strand
AACACTTTACCTATTATTTCTACCGGTTATGTTAGTTGGTGGATTACTCTATGGTCGGTTGGGTTACTGTGTCAACCTAGCAGATGCAATCCACCCATATCTATTTTACTTTCTTTATCTCGCCGTCACATAACTCAGTAGGATCGTCACACACGATCTTACATTCCCCTTGTATGGATGCCCATTTTTTTTCTGGTGTGGTTAATGTGTCCCGGATGCCATGTTCTCTGATATCATTTCTTCTCCGTCCGAGACTTTTCAACTTATACTCTTTGCTTATATATTACGACGATACTCGCGGTTTTATACTGCCCTGACAATTACCACATTTCCTTCGACTTGTAAATTTTAACTAATGTCTCTCACAACCTTTTCATTATTATTATACTCATGGGAAAACGGTAAATCCTTATGGGTTCATATTTAGCTCTTTGCCGTTTTATTCTTTATAAACTGCCGCCAAGCTTCTCTCCTAACCCACGAGTATTAACTCTTCTGCTAGTTTCTCTGTTTCCTGTCATTTTCCCAGCGCATCTTCATGGTAAGTTATACTTTATTCTATTTAAATCTGGTTTAACTTTTTATTCTTTTTCATGTTGCGTTTCTTTCCAGACTTACTTACAACAAGTAGCAGAAGCGTGATGAGCTTCTGATGAAAATCAGTTGCCTCTTGCTGATGCAAACTCTCTTCCCTCTCCTGTTATGTCCTCCACATGCTGACACTTCACTACCTCCTCTCTTCCCTCTCCTGTTATGTCCTCCACATGCTGACACTTCACTACCTCCTCTCTTCCCCCTCCTGTTATGTCCTCCACATGCTGACACTTCACTACCTCCTCTCTTCCCCCTCCTGTTATGTCCTCCACATGCTGACACTTCACTACCTCCTCTCTTCCCTCTCCTGTTATGTCCTCCACGTGCTGACACTTCACTACCTCCTCTCTTCCCCCTCCTGTTATGTCCTCCACATGCTGACCATTCACTACCTCCTCTCTTCCCCCTCCTGTTATGTCCTCCACATGCTGACCATTCACTACCTCCTCTCTTCCCCCTCCTGTTATGTCCTCCACATGCTGACCATTCACTACCTCCTCTCTTCCCTCTCCTGTTATGTCCTCCAAATGCTGACACTTCACTACCTCCTCTCTTCCCTCTCCTGTTATGTCCTCCACGTGCTGACACTTCACTACCTCCTCTCTTCCCTCTCCTGTTATGTCCTCCACGTGCTGACACTTCACTACCTCCTCTCTTCCCCCTCCTGTTATGTCCTCCACATGCTGACACTTCACTACCTCCTCTCTTCCCCCTCCTGTTATGTCCTCCACATGCTGACACTTCACTAACTCCTCTCTTCCCCCTCCTGTTATGTCCTCCACATGCTGACACTTCACTAACTCCTCTCTTCCCCCTCCTGTTATGTCCTCCACGAGCTGACACTTCACTACCTCCTCTCTTCCCCCTCCTGTTATGTCCTCCACGTGCTGACACTTCACTACCTCCTCTCTTCCCCCTCCTGTTATGTCCTCCACATGCTGACACTTCACTACCTCCTCTCTTCCCCCTCCTGTTATGTCCTCCACATGCTGACACTTCACTAACTCCTCTCTTCCCCCTCCTGTTATGTCCTCCACATGCTGACACTTCACTAACTCCTCTCTTCCCCCTCCTGTTATGTCCTCCACGAGCTGACACTTCACTACCTCCTCTCTTCCCTCTCCTGTTATGTCCTCCACGTGCTGACACTTCACTACCTTCATCATTTTAGTCCTCCATGTGTCTAGGTTCCCATTTGATTTCCAGTTCTTCCTGGCCGTGGATCTGCTGTCGGGTTATAGGTTATTACCACTATTGCAATCTCAGCTCCATGAAACTTCACTGGTTCTTAATTAATTTTCCACTCCTTCCTTACACGAGTCATTTTTTCTTCCCTCATTATTTATACTTTGCTGTAATTATTGCATCTGTTATCATTTCAGTTCATTTCATCTCATTTGGTATTATCACTGCTATTCGTTCTTTTTATTCGCCGGTTTAAAATGACATTCCTTTTACATTCCATGTATCTACTCTGACCATCCTGTCTCTTAACTTTGTTTTCTAACACTATAATGTTCTGGCGGAGGGAGGGAGGGAGGGAGGGAGGGGAGGGAGGGGAGGGAGGGAGGGGAGGGAGGGAGGGGGAAGGGAGGGAGGGGGAGGGAGGGGAGAGGGAGGGAGGGAGGGAGCGGAGAGGAGGGAGGGGAGAGGAGGGAGGGAGGGAGGGAGGGAGGGAGGGAGGGGAGGGAGGGAGGAGAGAGAGGAGGGAGGAGAGAGAGGAGGGAGGGAGGGAGGGAGGGAAGGGGAGGGAGGGGAGAGGAGGGAGGGAGGGAGGGAGGGATGGAGGGGAGGGAGGGAGGGATGGAGGGGAGGGAGGGAGGGGAGGAGGGAGGGAGGGAGGGAGAGGAGGGAGGGAGGGAGGGGGAGGGAGGGAGGGAGGAGGGAGGGAGGAGGGAGGGGAGGAGGGAGGGGGGGAGGGAGGGAGGGGAGGGAGGGAGGGATGGAGGAAGGGGAGGGAGGGAGGGAGGGAGGAAGGGGAGGGGAGGGAGGGAGGCAGGGAGGGAGGGGAGGGAGGGAAGGAGGGAGGGAGGGGGAAGGGAGGGAGGGGGGAGGGAGGGGAGAGGAGGGAGGGAGGGAGGGGAGAGGAGGGAGGGGAGAGGAGGGAGGGGAGAGGAGGGAGGGAGGGGAGGGAGGGAGGAGAGAGAGGAGGGAGGGAGGGAGGGAGGGAAGGGGAGGGAGGGAGGGGAGAGGAGGGAGGGAGGGAGGGAGGGAGGGGAGGGAGGGGAGAGGAGGGAGGGAGGGGGGAGGGAGGGAGAGGAGAGAAGGGGAGAGGAGGGAGGGAGGAGGGAGGGAGGAGGGAGGGGAGGAGGGAGGGGAGAGGGAGGGGAGGAGGGAGGGGAGGGAGGGAGGGAGGGGGAGGGAGGGAGGAAGGGGAGGGAGGGAGGGAGGAAGGGGAGGGGAGGGAGGGAGGCAGGGAGGGAGGGGAGGGAAGGGAGGGGAGGGAGGGAAGGGAGGGAAGGGAGGGGAGGGAGGGAGGAGGGGAGGGAGGGAGGGAGGGGAGGGAGGGGAGGGAGGGAGGGAGGGGAGGGAGGGAGGGAGGGAGGAGAGGGGAGGGAGGAGAGGGGAGGGAGGGAGAGGAGGGAGGGAGGGAGGGAGGGAGGGAGGGAGGAAATGAGGGAGGGAGGGGAGGGAGGGATGGGAGGGAGGGAGGGAGGGAGGGAAGGGAGGGAGGGAGGGGAGGGAGAGAGGGGACGGGAGGGAGGGGAGGGAGGGGAGGGAGGGGAGGGAGGGAGGGAGGGAGGGAAGGGAGGGGAGGGAGGGAGGGAGGGAGGGGAGGGAGGGAGGGGAGGGGTGGGAGGGAGGGAGGGGAGGGAGGGGAGGGAGGGAGGGGAGGGAGGGTGGGGATGAAGGGGAGGGAGGGAGGGAGGGAGGGAGGGAGGGGAGGGAGGGAGGGGCGGGGAGGGGTGGGAGGGAGGGAGGGGAGGGAGGGGAGGGAGGGAGGGGAGGGAGGGTGGGGATGAAGGGGAGGGGAAGTTGCCAAGTTCAGCTGAGATGAGGTGGATGGAGTTATTAAGGACTTTTTTTTGTATTGAATGTGTAGGGAAATAAAAAATCGAGGGTGTTGCTGGGGGTTCACTCTGTGGTGGCTGGGACTGGGCAGGAACATTTAATTTTGATTACTGACAAAATTGGACGCTTAGTGGTATAGCCGTTTTTTGGGGAGGAGGCGGAAAGGAAGTGGGTTTACATGTTGGTGTGCTGGGAAACTGTGTGTGTGTGTGTACTCACCTAATTGTGGTTTCAGGGATCGAGACCCAGCTCCTGGCCCCGCCTCTTCACTGAGTGCTACTAGGTCCTCTCTCTCCCTGCTCCATGAGCTTTATCATACCTCATCTTAAAGCTATGTATGAATCCTGCCTCCACTACCTCACTTCCTAGGCTATTCCACTTCCTGACTACTCTATGACTGACGAAATACTTCCTAACATCCCTTTGACTCATCTGGGTCTTCAACTTTCAATTGTGACCCCTTGTTTCTGTGTCCCCTCTCTGGAGCATCCTGTCTCTGTCCACCTTGTCTATTCCACGCAGTATTTTGTATGTCGTTATCATGTCTCCCCTAACCCTCCTGTCCTCCAGTGTCGTCAGGCTGATTCCCCTTAGCTCTGGAACTAACCTTGTCGCAAACATTTGCACTTTCTCTAATTTCTTGACGTGCTTGATCAAGTGTGGGTTCCAAACAGGTGCTGCATACTCCAGTATGGGCCTGATATACACAGTGTACAGTGTCTTGAACGATTCCTTACTAAGGTATCGGAACACTATTGTCAGGTTTGCCAGGTGCCCATATGTGTGCTGCAGCAGTTATCTGGTTGATGTGTGCTTCCGGAGACATGCTCGGTGTTATACTCACCCCAAGATCTTTCTCCCTGAGTGAGGTTTGCAGTCTTTGGCCACCTAGTCTATACTCCGTCTGCGGTCTTCTTTGCCCTTCCCCGATCTCCATGACTTTGCATGGAGAGGTGTCCAACCTGTCCAGGTCTCTTTGAAGTCCTGCCTGATCTTCATCTGATTTAATTCTCGGTCCCACAGGACCGACCCCTGTGGGACCCCGCTTGTCACAGGTGCCCACTGTGATACCTCATCACGTACCATGACTCGTTGTTTGCCACCCTGTCAGGTATTCTCTGATCCATTGCAGAGCCCTTCCTGTTATACGCGCCTGATCCTCTAGCTTCTGCACCAATCTCCTGTGAGGAACTGTGTCGAAGGCCTTCTTGCAGTCCAAGAAGATGCAATGTGAGATATGCGTGTGTGTGTGTGTGTGTGTGTGTGTGTGTGTGTGTGTGTGTGTATGATTAGTGGGGAAAAGAGTGCAGAGTGTGGCTATGGAGACAAGAGTGTGGTTGTTCTGGAATTCTCGCACTGGAGTGGACAGGAGTATACTGAGGGCTGGAGTTCCACTCCTGCCATCTTATGCCTTCCATTAGTATAAGTGTTCAGTCAACTGTTTCCTCTTCTCCCGTTCTTTACCGGTCCAGATTTACACTTGCCATATCTTTACCTTCACCGTAGGCTTGCTGTGTGCCGTAAAATACTGTCTTGGGATACTTGAGATAACACTAAGGATATTCTTGATTCAGTGGAGTTAGTCCTGGGAATACCTGGCGAGCCTCACCAATTTGATCAACTGCTTATTGCCTTCTCTCCAGTGGTCGACGACACTGCGTGCGTGTGTGTGTATGTGTGTGTGTATGTGTGTGTGTGTGTGTGTGTGTGTGTGTGTGTGTGTGTGTGTGTGTGTGTGTGTGTGTGTGTGTGTGTGTGTGTGTGTGTGTGTGTGTTTGTGTGTGTTTATGTGTGTGTGTGTGCTGAGTCTTCAACTTCCAATTGTGACCTCTTGTGTCTGTGTCCCTTCTCTGGAACATCCCGTCTTTGTCCACCTTGTCTATTCCGCGCAGTATTTTATATGTCGTTATCATGTCTCCTCTGACCCTCCTGTCCTCCAGTGTCGTCAGGCCGATTTCCCTCAACCTTTCTTCGTAGGACAATCCCCGTAGCTCTGGGACTAGTCTTGTTGCAAACCTTTGCACTTTCTCTAATTTCTTGACGTGCTTGACTAGGTGTGGATTCCAAACTGGTGCTGCATACTCCAGTATGGGCCTGACGTAAATGGTATACAGAGTCTTGAGCGAATCCTTACTGAGGTATCGGAACGCTATCCGTAGGTTTGCCAGGCGCCCGTATGCTGCAGCAGTTATCTGATTGATGTGCGCCTCAGGAGATATGCTCGGTGTTATACTCACCCCCAGATCTTTTTCCTTGAGTGAGGTTTGCAGTCTTTGGCCATCTAAACTATATTGTGTCTGCGGTCTTCTTTGCCCTTCCCCAATCTTCATGACTT
Source organism: Cherax quadricarinatus (assembly GCF_038502225.1). Lineage (NCBI taxonomy): Eukaryota > Metazoa > Arthropoda > Malacostraca > Decapoda > Parastacidae > Cherax > Cherax quadricarinatus. The sequence continues at coordinate 10,016,697 of NC_091319.1, read as the reverse complement.
TGCATTTGGCAGGGTTAAACTCAAGGAGCCAGTTGCTGGACCAGGCTTGTAGCCTGTCCAGGTCTCTTTGTAGTCCTGCCTGACCCTCATCCGATTTGATTCTTCTCATTAACTTCACATCATCTGCAAACAAGGACACTTCTGAGTCTATCCCTTCCGTTATGTCGTTCACATATACCAAGAACAGCACAGGTCCTAGGACTGACCCCTGTGTAACCCCGCTTGTCACAGGCGCCCACTCTGACACCTCGTCACGTACCATGACTCGTTGTTGCCTCCCTGTCAGGTATTCTCTGATCCATTGCAGTGCCTTTCCTGTTATGTGTGCCTGATCCTCTAGCTTTTGCAGTAACCTCTTGTGAGGAACTGTGTCGAAGGCCTTCTTGCAGTCCAAAAAAATGCAGTCGATCCACCCCTCTCTCTCTTGTCTTACTTCTGTCACCTTGTCATAAAACTCTAGTAGGTTTGTGACACAGGAATTTTCCTTCCCTGAAACCGTGCTGGTTGTCAATTATACACTTGTTTCTTTCCAGGTGCTCCACCACTCTCCTCCTGATGATCTTCTCCATGACCTTGCATACTATACACGTTAGTGATACAAGTCTGTAGTTTAGTGCCTCATGTCTGTCTCCCTTTTTAAAAATTGGGACTACATTTGCCATCTTCCATGCCTCAGGGAGTTGCCCAGTTTCAAATAATGTGCTGAAGATCTTTGTTAATGGCACACACAATATCTCTGCTCCCTCTTTAAGGACCCACGGAGAGATGTTGTCTGGTCCCACCGCCTTTGAGGTGTCAAGTTCGCATAGCAGCTTCTTCACCTCCTCCTTGGTTATATGTACCTCAACCAGCAATGGCTGGTGTACCCTCCTGTTCTGATTTCCTGGAGTCCTACTGGTTTCCACTGTAAATACTTCTTTAAATCTCGTGTTGAGCTCCTGACATACCTCTCGGTCGTTTCTTGTGAATTCCCCATCACCCTTCCTCAGTCTGATTACCTGGTCCTTGACTGTTGTTTTCCTCCTGATGTGGTTGTACAACAGCTTTGGGTCAGTCTTGACTTTAGATGCTACGTCATTTTCATATTGTCGCTCAGCCTCCCTTCTTATCTGTGCATATTCGTTTCTGGCTCTTCGGCTAATCTCTTTATTTTCCTGAGTTCTCTGTCTTCTGTACCTTTTCCATTCTCTAGTACACCTAGTTTTTGCCTCCCTACACCTTTGGGTGAACCAAGGACTCGTTCTGTTCTTCCCATTATTTCTGTTTCCCTTGGAAACAAACCTCTCCTCTGCCTCCTTGCATTTTGTTGCCACATAGTCCATCATTTCTTGTACTGGTTTTCCTGTCAGTTCCCTCTCCCACTGAATGTCTTGAAGGAAGTTCCTCATGAGTGAGTAGTTCCCCCTTTTGTAGTTTGGTTTTTCCCACCCTATTCCTGCTACTCTCTCCACTTGGAGCTCAACTATGTAGTCGAAGCACAGAACCACATGATCACTAGCTCCCAGGGGCCTTTCATACATGATATCCTCGATGTCCGAACTACTCAAGGTGAATACAAGGTCCAGTCTTGCTGGTTCATCCTCTCCGCTCTCTCTGGTAGTGTCTCTAACATGTTGATGCATGAGGTTTTCCAGTACCACATCCATCATCTTGGCTCTCCATGTTTCGGGACCCCCATGGGGCTCCAGGTTTTCCCAGTCAATCTCCTTGTGATTGAAATCACCCATAACTAGTAACTTTGCTTCCCCCATGTGTGCTCTCCTGGCCACCTCGGCTAGTGTGTCGACCATTGCTCTGTTGCTCTCATCGTATTCTTCTCTTGGCCTCCTGCAGTTCTGTGGTGGGTTGTACATTACTGCAATTATCACCTTATGTCCCTCAGACTGGATTGTTCCTACTAAGTAGTCCCTTTCGCCCGTGCCATCCATTCCTTCCATTTTCTCAAAACCCCACTGGTTTTTAATGAGCAGTGCAACTCCTCCTCCCCCTCTCCTCCCTCTGTCTTTCCTGAGGATTTGATATCCGGATGGAAAGAGTGAATCTGTTATTATTCTGGTGAGTTTTGTTTCTGTGAGTGCTATTATGTCTGGGGATGTCTCCTTGATTCTTTCGTGCCACTCCTCATACTTATTTGTTATTCCATCTGCATTTGTATACCACACCTTCAACTTCTTTTCTAAGACTGTGGTCTGGGAGGTGCATCGGGGTTGGGGAAGTGTGTGTGTGTGTGTGTGTGTGTGTGTGTGTGTGTGTGTGTGTGTGTGTGTGTGTGTGTGTGTGTGTGTGTGTGTGTGTGTATGTATGTGTATGTGTGTGTATGTGTGTGTATGTACTCACCTATTTGTGGTTGCAGGGGTCGAGTCATAGCTCCTGGCCCCGCCTCTTCACTGATTGCTACTAGGTCCTCTCTCTCCCTGCTACATGAGCTTTATCATACCTCGCCTTAAAACTATGTATGGTTCCCGCCTCCACTACTTCACTTTCTAGACTATTCCATGACTTGACTACTCTATGACTGAAGAAATACTTCCTAACATCCCTTCGATTCATCTGAGTCTTCAACTTCCAATTGTGACCTCTTGTGTCTGTGTCCCATCTCTGGAACATCCTGTCTTTGTCCACCTTGTCTATTCCGCGCAGTATTTTATACGTCGTTATCATGTCTCCCCTGACCCTCCTGGCCTCCAGTGTCGTCAGGCCGATTTCCCTCAACCTTTCTTCGTAGGACATTCCCCTTAGCTCTGGAACTAACCTTGTTGCAAACCTTTGTACTTTCTCTAGTTTCTTGACGTGCTTTATCAAGTGCGGGTTCCAAACAGGTGCTGCATGCTCCAGTATGGGCCTGACATACACGGTGTACAGTGTCTTGAATGATTCCTTACTAAGGTATCGGAATGCTGTTCTCAGGTTTGCCAGGCGCCCATATGCTGCAGCAGTTATCTGATTGATGTGTGCTTCCGGAGACATGCTCGGTGTTATACTCACCCCAAGATCTTTCTCCTTGAGTGAGGTTTGCAGTCTTTGGCCACCTAGCCTATACTCTGTCTGTGGTCTTCTGTGCCCTTCCCCTATCTTCATGACTTTGCATTTGGCAGGATTAAATTCGAGAAGCCATTTGCTGGACCAGGTGTTCAGTCTGTCCAGGTCTCTTTGAAGTCCTGCCTGGTCCTCATCAGATTTAATTCTCCTCATTAACTTCACATCATCTGCAAACAGGGACACTTCTGAGTCTAACCCTTCCGTCATGTCGTTCACATATACCAAAAATAGCACTGGTCCTAGGACCGACCCCTGTGGGACCCCGCTCGTCACAGGTGTCCACTGTGATACATCATTACGTACCATGACTCGTTGTTGCCTCCCTGTCAGGTATTCTCTGATCCATTGCAGTGCCCTTCCTGTTATATGCGCCTGATGCTCTAGCTTCTGCACTAATCTCTTGTGAGAAACTGTGTCAAAGGCCTTCTTGCAGTCCAAGAAGATGCAATCAACCCACCCCTCTCTCTCTTGTCTTACTTCTGTTATTTTATCATAAAACTCCAGAAGGTTTGTGACACAGGATTTGCCTTCCGTGAATCCGTGCTGGTTGGCATTTATACTCCTGTTCCGTGTGTGTGTCTATATATGCACACGTGCTTATACTTGTGTGGATGTGTATCTGGCTCATCACGCATATACATACACACACCCACATACGCACACGCACGCACACATGTACATGACGGAAGGGATAGACTCAAAGTGTCTCTGTTTGCAGACGATGTGAAGGTAATGAGGAGAATTCAGTCGGATGAGCACCAGGCAGGACTACAAAGGGATCTGGATAGCCAGCAACTGGCTCCCGGAGTTTAACCCCACCAAGTGCAAAGTCATGAAGATCGGGGAAAGATAAAGAAGACCAAGGACAGAGTACAGTTAAGGGGGCCAAAAGACTGCAAACCTCACTCAAGGAAAAGGATCTGGGGGATGGGCGGGGGTCAGTATAATACCGAGCACATCTCCTGAGGCGCACATCAACCAGATAACTGCTGCAGCATTTGGGCGATAAGCAAACCTAAGAATAGCGTTCCAGCACCTCAGTAAGGAATAATTCAGGACTCTGCACACAGTATATGTCAGGTTCATACTTGAGTATGCTGCACCAGTCTGGAATCCACACCTAGTCAAACACATCAAGAAATTAGCGAAAGTGCAGAGGTTTGCAACAAGACTAGTCCCGGAGTTAAGGGATGTGTTCTACGATGAGAGGTTAAGGGAAATCGACCTGACGACACTGGAGGACAGGAGAGGGAGGACATGATAACATATAAATAAAATACTGAGAGGAAGTGACAAGGTGGACAGAAACAGGATGTTCCAAAGATGGGACACAGCAACAGGGGGTCATAATTGGAAGGTGAAGATTCAGATGAGTCACAGGGATGTTAGGAAGTATTTCTTCAGTTACAGAGTTGTCAGGAAGTGGAACAGTGTGGAGTGATGTAGTGGAGGCAGGATCCATACATAGCTTTAAGAAGAAGTACGACAAAGCTCATGGAGCAGGGAGAGAGCGGACCTAGTAGCGACCAGCGAAGAGGCGGGGCCAGGAGCTGTGAATCGAATCGACCCCTGCAACCACAATTAGGTGAGTGCACACGCACAAACGCACGCGCGTACACACACATACCTGCAATCACATGTAGGTAAGTACACACACACACACACACACACAGTTATCAGATGTGCAAGACAGGTTATCATCCACGGTAATTCTCAGGTGGATCATAGATCTCTGTGGAGGGAAGCGCAGGAGGCAAACCACTATCACGGCAACCACCACCAACACCACCACCATCACCAGAGGAACCACCACCAGTGGAACAACTGGCAGCACCACCACCAGCAACACCACCAGTGGAACAACTGGCAGCACCACCACCAGCAACACCACCAGTGGAACAACCAACAGCACCACCACCGATGGAACAACCAACAGCATCACCAGTTGGAACAACCACCAGTGGAACAACCCCTATCTGCACCGCCTGTGAAACAACTACCGGCAGCATCACCAACACCACCTCCACACCGTCAAAAATCGACCAACCATTCAAGTACATTCAGAGGACAGTAGCGGCTCGTGTAGAAGTGACACAAACACCACCAGATAAGATTATAACAGGGAAATTCTCACTGTGTGAGTCCCAGAACACAACGCCCTAGGAGTCACCAGCTGTGTGGTCACCCCAGGGTGAGGGAGTCACCAGCTGTGTGGTCACCAACACCAGGGTGAGGAAGTCACCAGCTGTGTGGTCACCAACGCCAGCATCACTAGCTGGGCCAGAATTTAAAGCCTCCTAAGTAACCCAAGTGATAAACTATTTTGCTGTTATCTGTCGGACTGTGGACGAGTATGGAAGTGAGTGCTTTACTACTCCCAGTGTTGTGGTGATCGTCGCCTTACAACCCCGTCACTCTCCACACACCTACTTACAATGTCACTACATCAAAGACCACTTCCTATTTGCATCCAAAACTGAAGTATTAGATTGAGACCATAGATAGTTTTGTCACGAAGAAGTATCGTCTGGTAATGAACACTTGAGTCGTTGCAAACGACCCATAAGCTGGCGGTGGCAACAAGGCCCAGTCTGCTGAACGACCTACATTCTCCGACCGTCAAGCTTCCACCTACAGATTGTTATCGACGGAGGAGGTTAGAGAGGGTGTAGGCTTCCCTGCGCTTATTGTGTCGCGGGTGTGGACTTAATTATCCATTGTCCTATAGGTGAGGTGGAGTGACCGAGAGGCAGGAGGCCGCACAAGAGGCTGTTACTGGCCGACAAAGATGACGGTGGCGGCAGAGGCGCCGCTGCAGGGTCGGCCCAAACAGCGGGAGGCTCTGCAAGAGCATTCCCGCCGCCTATCTTGAGGTTTCCGATGCCTTCACGAAACTCATCCGATCCTATTGTCCTCAAAACCTCTCACCTTACCTGATGGCCTCCCCTGATACAGTCTCTTATATTCCAGGCGGGATCATATCCCATAGCACTGGAATAGCCTATAATTACGCCAATTCTATGAAAACCTGATTAGCTAAGATAAAGAATAACTTACTATCTTACTCAGTGGCGAGCCTAAAGCAGCAAACATAAAGCATGTCGTGAGGGCAGACATGAATAAAAGATACGACAGCAACAGAATAGCAAAAGAGGCACCTGCAACAATTCAGAAAAGCCTCTCCATTTAAAAAAGTATATATATATATATATATATTATATATTATATTATATATATATATATATATATATATATATATATATATATATATATATATATATATATATATATATATATATATATATATATGTGCCGAATATGTAAAACTGGTCAATTAGCAAGAAATCATTTAAAATTAAGTCCTTTCTGAAATTTTCTCTTATACGTTTAAAGATATATTTTTTTCATTAATGTTGATGTAAAAATTTATAATTTTGTACCAAAAGAATCTTAGAAAACTTACCTAACCTTATCATAACAAGAACAATTTATTTTAGCCTAACACAACTAAATATATTTTAGATTTGTTTATAATAATTTAATATTAAACAAACACAGTGAAATATATTTTTTTCGTTAGGTTCAGAATGATTTTGGCGAAATTATTGCATACACAAATTTTCGCTTGTCCTATATGGCAAGATGAGTGTTGCTATTTAAGCCAAGATCGCAAGTTCTGCCTATTCGGCATGACATTATATATATATATATATATATATATATATATATATATATATATATATATATATATATATATATTGGCTTAAATAGCAACGCTCATCTTGCCATATAAGACAAGCGAAAATTTGTGTATGCAATAATTTCGCCAAAATCATTCTGAACCTAACGAAAAAAAATATATTTGATTGTGTTTATTTAGTATTAAATTATTGTAAACAAATCTAAAATATATTAAGTTGGGTTAGGCTAAAATAAATTGCTCTTGTTATAATAAGGTTAGGTAAGTTTTCTAAGATTCTTTTGGAGCAAAATTAAAATTTTTTACATTAACATTAAAGAAAAAATATATCTTTAAACGTACAAGATAAATTTTTAGAAAGGACTTAATTTTAAATGAGTTCTTGCTAACTGTCCAGTTTTACATATTCGGCACGACATATATATATATATATATATATATATATATATATATATATATATATATATATATATATATATATATATATGCGGTTATTTTGCATATTGTGATATTACCTGTTTACTGTGATCATGTGTGTGTGTACTCACCTAATTGTGGTTGCAGGAGTCGAGACTCAGCTCCTGTCCCCGCCTCTTCACTGCTACTAGGTCCCCTCCCTCCCTGCTGCATGAGCTTTATCACACCTCATCTTAAAGCTATGTATGGGTCCTGCCTCAACTACCTCACTTGCTATGCTATTCCACTTCCTGACTTTGTGTGTGTGTGTGTGTGTGTGTGTAATTTATACAAAAGCCTGAGAGTTGTAAGAGACTTTATAAAAATGTATCCCAGGTGGGTCAGGAGAACAAGAGGGAGAGATGACAGATGATGATAAGCAGTGTTGAGGAAGGTGATCTCTCTTACCCTTGTGCAGGTTACGGTAGCGGAGATGAAGTAGTAGACAATACACGTCGTGGGTGAGACACTAACCGAATTGAAAAAAAAAAAACTAATATAAACGTGCATTAAACTTTGTAGCAAAAAACGCAGATGCAGCAAGCCTACCAACAAAAGCAATATATATACATATATATATATATATATATATATATATATATATATATATATATATATATATATATATATATATATATATATATATATATATATATATATATATATATATATATATATATATATATATATATATATATATATATATATATATATATATATATATATATATATATATATATATATATATATATATATATATATATATATATATATATATATATATATATATATATATATATATATAATATAATATATATATATATATATATATATATATATATATATATATATATATATATATATATATATATATATATATATATATATATATATATATATATATATATATATATATATATATATATATATATATATATATATATATATATATATATATATATATATATATATATATATATATATATATATATATATATATATATATATATATATATATATATATATATATATATATGACCTGTTGCTATTTAAGCCAAGATAGCAAGTTCTGCCTATTCATTTGACATTATATATATATATATATATATATATATATATATATATATATATATATATATATATATATATATATATATATATATTATATATATATATATATATATATATATATATATATATATATATATACATATATATATATACACACTCATCTGAGTTTCCTTTGATTTTATCTTAATAGTTCTTGGTCTTATTACTTTTCCTTTTATATCCATGGGGAAGTGGAATAAGAATCTTTCCTCCGTAAGCCATGCGTGTTGTAAAAGTCAACTAAAATGCCGGGAACAATGGGCTAGTAACCCCTTTTCCTGTAAAGATTACTAAAAAGAATAAGAAGAAAATTGTCAAAGTGGGAAGTCTGAATGTGCGTGGATGTTGTGCAGATGATAAGAAAGAGATGATTGTGGATGTTATGAATGAGAAGAAACTGGATGTCCTGGCTTTAAGTGAAACAAAGCTGAAGGGGGTGGGAGAGTTTCAATGGAGAGGAATAAATGGGATTAGGTCAGGGGTTTCAAATAGAGTTAGAGCTAAAGAAGGAGTAGCAATAATGTTGAAGGATAAGCTATGGCAGGAAAAGAGGGACTACAAATGCATAAATTCAAGGATTATGTGGAGTAAAATAAAGATTGGATGTGAAAAGTGGGTTATAGTAAGCGTGTATGCACCTGGAGAAGAAAGAAGTGTAGAGGAGAGAGAGATTCTGGGAAATGTTGAGTGAATGCGTGGGGAGTTTTGAATCAAGTGTAAGAGTAATGGTGGTTGGGGATTTCAATGCTAAAGTGGGTAAAAATGTTATGGAGGGAGTAGTAGGTAAATTTGGGGTGCCAGGGGTAAATGTAAATGGGGAGCCTTAATTGAGCTATGTGTAGAAAGAGATTTGGTAATAAGTAATACATATTTTATGAAAAAGAGGATAAATAAATATACAAGGTATGATGTAGCACGTAATGAAAGTAGTTTATTAGATTATGTATTCTTGGATAAAAGGTTGATGGGTAGGCTCCAGGATGTACATGTTTATAGAGGGGCAACTGATATATCGGATCATTATTTAGTTGTAGCTACAGTTAGAGTAAGAGGTAGATGGGAAAAGAGGAAGGTGGCAACAACAAGTAAGAGGGAGGTTAAAGTGTATAAACTAAGGGAGGAGGAAGTTCGGGTGAGATATAAGCGACTATTGGCAGAAAGGTGGGCTAGTGCAAAGATGAGTAGTGGGGTTGAAGAGGGTTGGAATAGTTTTAAAAATGCAGTATTAGAATGTGGGGCAGAAGTTTGTGGTTATAGGAGGGTGGGGGCAGGAGGAGGAGGAGTGATTGGTGGAATGATGAAGTAAAGGGTGTGATAAAAGAGAAAAAGTTAGCTTATGAGAGGTGTTTACAAAGCAGAAGTGTTATAAGAAGAGCAGAGTATATGGAGAGTAAAAGAAAGGTGAAGAGTGTTGAGAGAGTGCAAAAGGAGAGATGATGATAGAGTGGGAGAGGCACTGTCAAGAAATTTTAATGAAAATAAGAAAAAAATTTGGAGTGAGTTAAACAAGTTAAGAAAGCCTAGGGAAAGTATGGATTTGTCAGTTAAAAACAGAGTAGGGGAGTTAGTAGATGGGGAGATGGAGGTATTAGGTAGATGGCGAGAATATTTTGAGGAACTTTTAAATGTTAAGGAAGAAACAGAGGCAGTAATTTCATGCACTGGTCAGGGAGGTATACCATCTTTTAGGAGTAAGAAGAGCAGAATGTAAGTGTGGGGGAAAGGTACGTGAGGCATTACGTAAAATAAAAGAAAAGGGTAAAGCAGCTGGAACTGATGGGATCATGACAGAAATGTTAAAAGCAGGGGGATATAGTGTTGGAGTGGTTGGTACTTTTGTTTAATAAATGTATGAAAGAGGGGAAGGTACCTAGGATTGGCTGGAGAGCATGTATAGTCCCTTTATATAAAGGAAAGGGGACAAAAGAGACTGTAAAAATTATAGAGGAATAAGTTTACTGAGTATACCAGGAAAAGTGTACGGTAGGGTTATAATTGAAAGAATTAGAGGTAAGACAGAATGTAGGATTGCGGATGAGCAAGGAGGTTTCAGAGTGGGTAGGGGATGTGTAGATCAAGTGTTTACATTGAAGCATATATGTGAACAGTATTTAGATAAAGGTAGGGAAGTTTTTATTGCATTTATGGATTTAGAAAAGGCATATGATAGAGTGGATAGAGGGGCAATGTGGCAGATGTTGCAAGAGTATATGGAATAGGTGGTAAGTTATTAAATGCTGTAAAGAGTTTTTATGAGGATAGTGATGCTCAGGTTAGGGTGTGTAGAAGAGAGGGAGAATACTTCCCGGTAAAAGTAGGTCTTAGACAGGGATGTGTAATGTCACCATGGTTGTTTAATATATTTATAGATGGGGTTGTAAAAGAAGTAAATGCTAGGGTGTTCGGGAGAGGGGTGGGATTAAATTTTGGGGAATCAAATTCAAAATGGGAATTGACACAGTTACTTTTTGCTGATGATACTGTGCTTATGGGAGATTCTAAAGAAAAATTGCAAAGGTTAGTGGATGAGTTTGGGAATGTGTGTAAAGGTAGAAAGTTGAAAGTGAACATAGAAAAGAGTAAGGTGATGAGGGTATCAAATGATTTAGATAAAGAAAAATTGGATATCAAATTGGGGAGGAGGAGTATGGAAGAAGTGAATGTTTTCAGAAACTTGGGAGTTGACGTGTCGGCGGATGGATTTATGAAGGATGAGGTTAATCATAGAATTGATGAGGGAAAAAAAGGTGATTATTATTATTATTATAATCAAGGGGGAAGCGATAAACCCGGAGGATAATACAGCGCCTGGGGGGGGGGGATGTGGAAGGCATTCAGGCTTAATTCGGGGAACTGGAGCACAGATCCAATTCCCTAAACCAAGAGCCCCTCACCAACATCAAGGAACCTTCCTTGAGGGGGAAAAAAGGTGAGTGGTGCGTTGAGGTATATGTGGAGTCAAAAAACGTTATCTATGGAGGCAAAGAAGGGAATGTTTGAAAGTATAGTAGTACCAACACTCTTATATGGGTGTGAAGCTTGGGTGGTAAATGCAGCAGCCAGGAGACGGTTGGAGGCAGTGGAGATGTCCTGTTTAAGGGCAATGTGTGGTGTAAATATTATGCAGAAAATTCGGAGTGTGGAAATTAGGAAAAGGTGTGGAGTTAATAAAAGTATTAGTCAGAGGGCAGAAGAGGGGTTGAGGTGGTTTGGTCATTTAGAGAGAATGGATCAAAGTAGAATGACATGGAAAG
>NC_091319.1:9982638-10000138 GCF_038502225.1 Cherax quadricarinatus | reverse complement strand
GGGGAATACAAAGAGAGGGGTGTGCTAGGCGGTTGTCAGTAGTGATGGAGGTGTGAAAGGGTAGTGGAGGTTAACAAGGGTTGAGTCGGAAGTGTTAGAGGTGAGGTTCTGGTATGAAGGTTGGGGGTGAATGAATGGTAGTGATGAACTGTGAAAGTAAGGTGGAGGTGGTAGTAGTAGTAGTAGTGGTAGCTTGATCCGAGTTGTTAGGGTTGGGAGTGTTTGGAGGCGGAAAGTGAGAACCACAGCAAGTATTAGCCATCAAGAAGGACCTTGTCTGGTTTAGTGTGTCACCGAGTATTGCTACAACACCTGGATTATACCCGAGTTCACCGGGCTTGACCCACCACCTCAATTATACAATTAGCTTACACCACCATCAAGTATATACCGCCCAGCCGTCTGGGTTAACCTCACCAATATTTGTCAGTATCATGACTATCATCATTACAATGACGCAACCACCAATCCACTACGACTAAAACCAGAGCACCACTATGATCACCGCAACATGTGTGGTACCTGTGCCTTGCAACAGGCGTACAAGAACAACTTGCCCCTCGGAGAGATGGTCTTGTTGCAGAAGCGAACATGACGTGTTGCAACCCCTGGGTACGTGCATCCTGCAAAAGGCAATATTGCTTGCGCTTACACGCACACTGCCAGTGAGTCCAGGCACAAAAACGATCATAAATGTCATCGTTAACCGTAGACAGCAATTGTGCTTAAATGCGAGGGAAGAATTAGAGGTGTGCTTGGAGAGCGAGGTAGTGTATGAGTGTACTCAAAGAATTCAAGTTACAAGGATCGAGCCTCAGCTGCTGGCCCTGGTTTTGTTGGTATTTTGTCCGTGAGGAAACAGCGGACTAACACGGATTTAAGTCATACGATGACACGTTCAGACTCGTCGAAGGCGGACAAGTTGAAATACCATTATTGCTCCGAGGGCTGGGACCTACTGATTCTTGGTTTATAGTTGGGGCCCAGTGGTTCAGGCCCTGTGGCTGGAGCCATGTGGTTTCGCCCTTATTTGAGGGCGAGGCGGGTTTCATCAAATGTTAGTGTCTACCGTCATAGAAAACGGAAGTGTTAGAGCCACTGGCTACTAGCAACAATGAGTCGGTGGTGTCTTCATTCCAGCAGTTTACAGTGATGGCGAAGCTCCTCGGTGACGCCTGCCTTGACTTCACTCCTGAGCCACAATGCCAGGGAAACTCTAGGCCTGACCACCACCTTGTATATGCAGACGACGGTCGAACGCGAAGATGATTAAAAAACAATGTTGTGATCCTGCTTCATAAAAGTAAAACTGACTGACGTTACTGGTTTACTGCCTCTTGGGGCCTATCATACTTACTCTTGAGAAACTGTGCAGTGGAGGGTGCCTGCACCACTTCCTCTTCCAGCTTATTCCTAACACCCCTGCTTACATTACGTTCAGCCTTTAGCAAAAAAAAAAAAATCATAGCCTCACAACTAAAACTATATGTACGTATAAGTTTCGTTTACTCAGTCAACACTTGGTTGGTCTATCTGATTTAAAACTTATCGACTACACGAGAGTCCTTAAGACTGAACGTCACCTGTACACCACCAGTCAAGATGCTTTTAACTCCTAACACGGGGATTAAGGTATAAGTGCTCAGTTTTTACTCAGTATAAACACTGATATATACACCCTGCTAATTGTATATACACTGCTGCTCTCAACGTATACACATCAGGAGAATTGGACTCTTTAGAATATATACAAAATGAAACACCTGCGTGAACCCGCTCATCCAAAAACATCTAGCAAGTATATCAGATATACTCACTCTGCAGATTTCTCCACACATATATACACACACACACACATACATACACACACACACATACACTCACACACACATACACACACACACACATATACATGCACACATATACATACACACATATACACATACACACAAACACACACACACACACACACACAAGACTTTATACACTGTGTACGTCAGGCCCATACTGGAGTACGCAGCACCAGTTTGGAACCCACACCTGGTCAAACACGTCAAAAAATTAGAGAAAGTGCAAAGGTTTGCAACAAGGCTAGTTCCAGAGCTAAGGGGAATGTCCTATGAAGAAAGGTTAAGGGAAATCGGTCTGACAACACTGGAGGACAGGAAGGTCAGGGGAGACATGATAACGACATACAAAATACTGCGTTGAATAGACAAGGTGGACAGAGACAGGATGTTCCAGAGATGGGACACAGAAACAAGGGGTCACAATTGGTAGCTGAAGACTCAGATGAGTCAAAGGGATGTTAGGGAGTATTTCTTCAGTCATAGAGTAGTTAGGAAGTGGAATAGTCTGGCAAGCGATGTAGTGGAGGCAGGAACTATACATAGTTTTAAGACGAGGTATTGATAAAGCTCATGGAGTAGGGGGAGAGAGGACCTAGTAACGGTCGGTGAAGAGGCGGGGCCAAGAGCTCATTTTCGTATAACGCATTTTTTTAACACGTCGGCCGTTTCCCACTGAGGCAGGGTGACCCAAAAAGAAAAACCCAGAAAGAAAGAAAAAACTTTCATCATCATTCAACACTTGCAGAGGCGCTCAGATACGACAACTTAGATGCCCCTTCAAACTGCTAATATCCCAAACCCCTCCTTTAAAGTGCAGGCATTGTACTTCCCATTTCCAGGACTCAAGTCCGGTTAACCGGTTCCCTGAATCCCTTCACACTCCAACAGCTCAGGTCCCAAATACCATTCGTCTCCATTCGCTCCTATCTAACACGCTCACGCGCGCTTGCTGGAAGTCCAAGCCCCTCGCCCACAAAATCTTTACCCTCTCCCTCCAACCATTTCAAGGATGACCCCTACCACACCTTCCTTTTCCTACAGTTTTATACGCATATTTATTTTAACACACTTGTGTTTTTAATTCCCTCGCCAGTTCTGATTTCCCACCGTTAGTTCTCTTATGCATTACTCAGTCAATTTCTGAACGTTCTGTTTACAATATTAAGTTAGACTAGGCTACATAAACCTATATACACGTCAATTTTCCCACGTATTGAAGAATGGACTTCGCATGTCTGGCAGTGGGGTATGCGAAGTCCGGCAGTGGGGTGTCTCTGCGGAAAATGTGTCGTTTTAAAATCTGTACATTTATCGCACGTGGTGTAAGACTGGGGTGTTACCTAACACCAGGGAAATGATGGTATCACACGGGTGTTACCTAACACCAGGGAAATGATGGTGTCACACGGGTGTTACCCAACACCAGGGAAATGATGGTATCGCACGGATGTTACCTAACACCTGTGATATGGAGGTATCACACGGATGTTACCAAACACCTGGGAGATGTTGGTATCACACGGATGAGAGAATCATGTGTTGCCGAGGATCTTGTATTGCCTGAGAGGATCTTGTGTTGCCTGGTTGACACTTTAATGTTTCCAGTAATTTCTTTTACTACTCTCCAAGAGCATCACCCTGACAATTCACCTGCGTATACTCAGTTAAAGCAGGTGTAGGAGCCAGGAGGAAGACGAGGACGAAGATGACAGGAGAATGACGAGGACAAGTGGATGACAAGCAGGACAGAAGGATGACAAGAACAGGAAAATGACGAAGACAGGAGAATGATGAGGAGGAAGCCAAGGAGGGGCGAGGATGAGAATGTGGAATATGAGAGAAAATAAAATTAGAAGATTAGAAAAAGGAAGAGGAGAAATTAGGAGTTATGATGAGGAAAAGGAGAATGAAGAAGAGAAGTAGCGCAAGAACAAGTATTTCATAACAAGAGCAACAACGAGAATCAGAAGAAGAATTAAAAGAAAATGAAGTGGAAATAAGTCATTCCTTCGCTGTGATCATTACCCCGCGGGGGCGCTGACCCCCCAAACGCGCTCCGGTTAAGTACAAGATTCCACACTACCTGAGAGTGCTCCTCGACCTCTTTTCAGTAATTTGTGTTTGCAAGGCGAGGTGGGTGGAAACAGTCGAATTTTAGCTCCTGGCCCCGCCTCTTACTTAATAGTCGACTGGCATGACTGGTTACTGACCTCCTGAACCAGAAAGCCACTTTTACAACTGTGCTTGGCGTTTGCCTCCACACTTCCACAGTCAGACTGTGTATGCCTGCTTCTGCGTGTGTGTGTGGGCGTGCGTCTGTGTGTACGTGGGCTAGCTGCCATCTGTCATGCGTGTGGGCGTGTCTGCATGCATGTGGGCGTGCGTGTGTTACCTGCCATCTGTCATGCGTGTGGGCGTGTGTCTGCATGCATGTGGGCGTGCGTGTTACCTGCCATCTGTCATGCGTGTGGGTGTGTCTGCATGCATGTGGGCGTGCGTGTGTTACCTGCCATCTGTCATGCGTGTGGGTGTGTCTGCATGCACGTGGGCATGCGTCTGCGTGCGTGTGTTACCTGCCATCTGTCATGCGTGTGGGCGTGTGTCTGCATGCATGTGGGCGTGCGTGTTACCTGCCATCTGTCATGCGTGTGGGTGTGTCTGCATGCATGTGGGCGTGCGTGTGTTACCTGCCATCTGTCATGCGTGTGGGTGTGTCTGCATGCACGTGGGCATGCGTCTGCGTGCGTATGTTAGCTGCCATCTGTCAAAAGCTCTTGTCAATAGACAGGCTATTTTTTACGTACTCACCTATCTATAAGTGGTTGCAGAGATCGAGTCTTAGCTCCTGGCCCCGCCTCTCAACTTACCGCTTGGCAGACTCAATCTCCTGGCCTCGTGAGCCTTATCGTAAAGTCTTAAAACTATATATGGAGTCTGCCTCCACCACTCCTTCACCGAGGTTATTCCACTTCCCTACCATCCTGATACTGAAGAAATATTTCCTGACATCCCTGTGACTTATCTGTGTCTTTAGCCTCCAGCTGTGCCCCCGTGTACCTGTTTCCCATCTCTCAAACAGCCTGCTCCTGTTAGTTATTCTTAGTATTTTTTATGTTATCATGTCTCCCTTGCTCCTTTAATCGTCCAGGGTAGTTAGATTTAATTTCTTCAACCTCTCCTTGTAGTCAAACTCCTTAGGTGTGGAACTAGTCTTGATGCATACTTCTGCACCTTCCCCAGTATCTTGACATGTTCCCTTTGGTGTGGGTTCCATATTGGTGCTGCTTACTCCAAAACAGGCCTGACATGCCATATAAAGCACCCGGAATGACTTTGTCGAGATTCCTGCAGGCCACTCTTGGATTTATCAGGCGAGCATTGGCTGCAAAAGTTATTCGTTGATGTGAGCCTCTGGCGATATGGTAGGCACTCTGCTAACTCCCTGATCTTTCTCTCTGAATGAGGTCTTCATCCTGTATCCCCCGAATCTATATTCTGCGTCCTCCGGTCTTCTGGCCCTCTGTCCCCAATCTTCTTAATCTTATGTTTGCTGGGGTTGAATTCAAGCAACCACTTACCTGACCAGCCTTGCAGTTTATTCAGATCCTTTTGCAGCCTTTCCCCATCCTCAACCGTTTGTATTCTCCTCATTAGTTTTATATAATCAGCAAATAGAGATACATCTGACTCAATGCCACCTGACAGGTCGTTCACATAAACCAGAAACAGAACTGGTCCTAATACTGATCCTTATCTTATGGTACACCGCTTGCTACTTTTCCCCATTCTGATATCTCTTCCCGGACAAAATCACTCTTTGTTTCCTTCCCGGAGTACGTTCCCAGTTACTCCTGTCTACTTCTCAAGGTTTTGCCGAAGTCTTATGTAAAGTACAGTATCAAATGTTTTCTTGAAGTCTAAGAAAATGCAATCCACCCAACCCTCTCTCATCTGTCTATCGTTACTTTGCCAAAGAATTCCAAAAAGTTGGAGAGATAAGACTTGCCATCTCTAAGCCTACGTTGTTTCTTGTTTATGAAACCACATGTCTCCAGGTGTGTGCGTGTGAGTGTGTGTGTGTGTGTGTGTGTGTGTGTGTGTGTGTGTGTGTGTGTGTGTGTGTGTGTGTGTGTGTGTGTGTGTGTGTGTGTGTGTGTGTGTGTGTGTGTGTGTGTGTGTGTCAAGGTGAACTGATGAATAGCCTCCATATAAGTATTGTGAATATGCATATAAGACAAGAGGACGGTGGTGGTGGTGGTGGTGACTGTTCGTGATGGTAACACTCGTGATAATGGTAGTACTGGTGTTAGCGACACGTGATGGTGACTGGCTGTGGTAGTGTTGGTATTTGTGGTGGTGACCGGTGGTGGTTAGTGTTGTAGAGGTTGTTTTGGCGAGTTTAGAGGCGATTGTTGAAGTATGGTCATGGCTGTATGGGGTGGTGGTGATGAGTCTGCTATCTACAGGGAAGACAATGGCCGTCGCTTACATCTCTCTCCCATAGACAATGTATAGTGGGAAAAACATGACACAGCTGATTTCGCATTATGTCCTCTGTCCCTCTTAGTATGTAAAGCTCTCTTTCTCTCTAACACAGTCGCTCTCTTCGTATATCGCCGAAAAACTCGTGTACACTTCAAACTTTCTCAGGAGACAACAATCACTGCCTAACGTGCGATTCGAAAAAAATCAATATATTATCACTATTACACCCGCCTTGTGTAATATTTATTTATAAATAAATACGTACTGTATCTCGGATAGACACGAAGAGACGTATCACCTTAATTTCCTAAATTAAGAAAAGGCTGTCTGGCAGGACAATGTGCGCCCAAATTGACTGCGTGGATGTGCTGAAAATCCAGATTCACTTGTAACTCACACCTAGCAGCTCGCTCTAACACAGGGTAAATGGCCTTCACAAAATGACCAACAACTACAGACCAGTGCCATGACCCTCAATCACCTGTAAAATTCGCACTATGTAAACTTCAATGATTTCAAAAGTCAGCAGCTGACCTGCTGTGGCGCCAGTCACTGGATGACTTCGAAGATCGCTTGTTGTATAGCGTCACTGGATATTGTTGTTCTGTCATGAGGTGTGGTACTGAAGCTGCCTGGGAAAACTGCAGACGCTAGGTCGACCACTCAGGACAGTTCTTAATGGAGCGGTCACTAGGTGTCAGCACACCACAAAGAACGTTAAATATTAATGACATACAAAACCGACGAGTAGATGAATAAGACATGTTGAATACTTGAGTTCCAGTAGGATAATAACCCAGCTTTTAAAAGTAAAGGCCGTAATATTTAGGTCCAACCGCTGCAAAAATCACCTTGAAATTTAAACGACTCATCATTTTCAGTGAATTAATTGTTTACATAAGGCCGCCATCTGTTAAACGAATATGGGCTTAGTCTCCTCCATAAAATTTGACAGGAACGTTCCAAAATATTATTTATGCATCCAAGACATGGCGTCAAGCTCAACCAAGGAGCATCAAGAACCCCGCTCACAGCCGCTATTAATAAGGTTTCAAGTCTCCGTTATGACAAAATAAATACAAACTTACTTAATCTGAATAATAATATATATAATAAATAAACTTGCGTCGAAGTTTTTCACAATAACAACAACTGCTTCTTCAAAGAGATGGTTAGCGATCGTCCGCATCTAAAATCTATGGGAAAACTTCGGAAATCATTTTCCAAAACTTGTCATGTTAATGTAATGCACGAGCGGGCGGAGGTGACTTACAAAATGTTGTTAACTGTCAATAAACTTGGACAGGACGGACACCCCCGATTATATTATACATAATATATTAACTTTTAATACTCCATGGCCGAAAATATTATATACACACACTCGCTATTCTTAACCATCTCAAAACAATTTTCATGTCTCGAGGAGTCAATAATTGTCAATAAAGCAAGAGTGAGGAGCGTGTTTGCATTATTACAAACAATATACTAGTTTTTAATATGCAAGCCTGCACGTTTAATACCTCTTGTATTATGATTATAAATGTAAGGATTATGAATACGGCCAAGCCTTAAAATAATGTATTCACTCTTATAAGAAAGAAATCGTCAGCCTAGCCTTCGTGGGCAAGTAAAGGAAGATGGTGTGTGTTCTACTCATACTGAGTAATGATCATCTAAAATATTTCAAGTAAAGTGGTGGTAACTGGTATTGGTTGTGTCTCACATCTTCCTAAAATGGCAACCAGAGACATGACTGATGTCCAGAAGCAGGCTACATATGTCAATCTAGCAGATAATGTTCCTCTGGTACGAGTAGTCAAAAGTCATGTAGGTACTTGAAGAATACCAAGTACTGTACAGTACTATGTCATATGCTGAACACTGTGTGCTTATATATATATATATATATATATATATATATATATATATATATATATATATATATATATATATATATATATATATATATATATATATATATTAGAGAGAGAGAATATATTGACAAAAATAAAAGACAAACATGAATACATTATGAATCTCCTCCAGTTCCTCTGGAGCCGGACGTGAGCCAAGTGTGCAGCAAGCATTTCCACTCTGGATGGCCACGCTGAGCCGCTGAAACATGAAAGTGATCGCCCTCGGGTTCCTGGTGGTGTCAATAAGTCTGGAACCCAGTTCTTTAAGGAAACGTGTGGCTTCCCCCCCCCCCCCGCCATGATCCCAAGGTCCCCGATCCCACTGGGACAAACTGATACTGTTGGCTTGTCTCTGTACTTGCTGATCTTGTACTCCTCCCTGTGATCAGCAGCTCCTCCCTGTCGCCCGACGCTGTGATGGCTGTGGGTGTCAGCCAGAGTACTCATATATATATATAATATATATATATATATATATATATATATATATATATATATATATATATATATATATATATATATATATATATATATATGCAAAACAACCACTCTGAAAGAATAGAGAAATTCCAAGCGCTTTCGTGACTACTCGCATTATCAAGGATAATGTGAGTAGTCACGAAAGCGCTTGGAATTTCTCTATTCTTTCAGAGTGGTTGTTTTGCATATTCTGAAATCACCTGTTTACTGTGATCTTATTGCATATATATATATATATATATATATATATATATATATATATATATATATATATATATATATATATATATATATATATATATATATATATATATATATATATATATATATATATATATACATTACATATAACCTGCATATAGGAGAAAAACTTATGACGACGTTTCGGTCCGACTTGGACCATTAAATAGTGCATTGTGTTTACTGTTCCAGTCACGGTATTATGCCTTGTTATTATTTATATAGATACACGACAGCGATGGAGCGAATGATGGTGAATGTTTCCTCTTTTGGGTCACCCTGGCTTAAGTGAGTGACGCCCGGTACGTAAAAATAAAAATAATATATACAAGTTAACTGTGTAGTCCTTAGTAAGTGCAACGTATATTTGATATTATTAGAACAATTATCTCGTGTGTCGAAGTACTACGCAATAAAAACAATGCTCTGGCGATGGCATCATCGCGGATATTTAAGATGCATGTCATGCTTTCAGAAAATTTGAAGTTGACTGATGTGAAACACGCATAAACCAAGACGTTCCTCTCGTAAAAATTTCAAATTCTTGACCAATCGCTACAAAAAAATTGACCTGAGTCGCGTTCGTTCATATAAAATATATTAAATATAGACAGGGAGATGGGGTGAAATATATATGCTAAGGGATACTCCACATGAGGCAATGTCTGGCGCCATCCTCCTCGAAATTTCAACCTGGAGCCAGCAGGTTATTTACATAAATAAAAAATCTATCATATTTTACCGTTGGTTATCGAGATTCACTAAATGTTATTGATTTCATCTCTCTTATTTTCATTGTTTATTTCGTACGCTGCTTAATACATTCGTTTTTTTTTTCGATATTCTTGGTGGCCAAATGTGAAGCATTATAATTACTTTTAGACGAGGTAAATTGTTAACTTTAATGGTAACCTTAACGTAGATACGCAAATTTACAGAGCAACTTACAATGTAACCAAACTGACTGAAGCTGCAGCTGCCAGGCTTAGGTTACAAGTATCTGATAGTTATACACACAATAACCAAAATAAATGTAAACCACGTAGTCAGCATCTCCTGAGCACTGTGCTTTAAATGTCAACTTACTGAGGAATACAGGGGTAGACAGTACGCGAACTTATATGATACGTCACGAAATCTTCTCGTACCGAAAAATAATGTATCAGAATGTGTGAACAAACCTACCCCTGTTAGCCCTCTTACGGTCAGGGTCCCAAGGCTTCCATTTCTCTATACATAATGTGTTTATTGCACATTAAAAGATATTGAAAGAGAAAAAACAACAAAAGTTACGAGGATGAAGATGTACCGAGAGAACATAAAATTTGTAATAAATTATCTTCTGATATATATATATATATATATATATATATATATATATATATATATATATATATATATATATATATATATATATATATATATATATATATATATAAATTAACACATCGGCCTTCTCCCACCACGGCAGGGTGGCCCGAAAAAATAAAAACTTTCATTATCATTCACTCCATCGTTGTCTTGCCAGAGGCATGCTTACACTACAGTTATAAAACTACAACATTAACACCCTTCCTTCAGAGTGGAGATACTGTACTTCCCATCTCCAGGATTCAAGTCCGACCTGCCGGTTTCCCTGAATCCCTTCATAAATGTTGCCTTGCTTACACTCCAACAGCACGTCAAGTCCTAAAAACCATCTCTCTCCATTCGCTATTGTCTAACACGCTCACACACGCTTGCTGAAAGTCCAAGCCCCTCGTATACAAAACCTCCTCTACCCCCTCCCTCAAACCTTTCCCAGGCCAACCCCTACCCCACCTTCCTTCCACAACAGATTTGTATACTCTTGAAGTCATTCTATTTCGTTCCATCCATGTCCAAACTATCTCAATAACCCTTCCTCAGCCCTCTGGATAATAGTTTTGGTAATCCCACAATTCCTCATAATCTCCAAACTACGGATTCTCTGCATTATATTCACACCACACATTGCCCTCAGACATGACATCTTCACTCCCTCGGGCCTTCTCCTTGTTGCAACATTCACAACCCATGCCTCACACCCATATAATATATATATATATATATATATATATATATATATATATCGTGCCGAATAGGTAAACTTGGTTATTTACCAAGAACTCATTTATAATTAAGTCTTGAAATTTTGTCTTTACGTTTAAAAATTGATTTTTTCATTGATGTTAATGTAAAAAATTACTAATTTTGTACCAAAAGAACCTTGGAAAACTTCCCTAACCTTATTATAACAAGCGCAATTTAATTTAGCCTAATCCAAGTAAATATATTTTACATAAGTTTACAATAATTTAATAATAAACAAACACAATGATATATATATTTTTTAGTTAGGTTGAGAATGATTTTTGATAAAAAAATTACTGCATACACAAATGTTCGCTTGCCTTATTCGGCAAGAAGAGCGTTGCTATTTAAGCCAAAATAGCAAGTTTTGCGATACATATACATATATTATATATATATATATATATATATATATATATATATATATATATATATATATATATATATATATATATCACAAAACTCAAGTTCTGAGAAAATTAGCTTTAGAATTTGTTAGTCTTTTTTTTTTGGGAGGGGGGGCATGGGCAAGCAACACTGCTGCCTCAGTGACACTGACTCACACAAGAGTGTGAACACACTACTCTTGAAAGTTTGCAATCGTCCACTTCATTTTATTGCTAGGCTTTGCAACTACTGGAAGTATAGAATTTTATAATAAGGGTGAACAATCCACATTTAGTTTGTATGATGAGTTTTGCACTTTCGTTGTCTCAATAGTTGTTATACATTTTGGCTTGGATTGATTAATTCAGACATAAAAAATGTCCGAATTAATCAAGTAGTAACAGTGATGGATGTGTGCATCTGATTTCTTTGCTTATATAATGGCATCTTTCCGACCAGTTTATCACCCGAAGGTTGCAAGTCAAACCGAATTTTTTAACACACCGGCCGTCTCCCACCGAGCCAGGGTGACTCGAAAAAGAAGAAACACTTTCATAATCATTCACTCCACTGTCTTGCCATAGATGCGGAGATAATACAGTTCAGATGCTCCTCCAAACTGGAAGCACTCCAACACCTTCAGAGTGCAGTCACTATACTTTCCACTGCCAGGATTCAAGTCCGGTTAACCGATTTTCCTGAATCCCTTCCTAAATGTTACCTTGCTCACACTTCAACAGTACCTTACCTTATCTTTGAAGAGTTTCGAGAGTTAATCTACTCTATAAGCCCGGCCATGGGCCAGGCTCGTCTGGTGTTTGCCTGGTCAACCAGGCTGTTGCTGCTGGAGGCCCGCTGCCCCACATATCCATCACAGCCTGGTTGATCTGGCACCTGGTGAAGATACTTGTCCAGTTTCCTCTTGAAGGCTTCTACACTTGTCCCAGCCGTGTTTCTGATATCTTCTGGTAAGATGTTGGATAGTCTGGGACCCCGGATGTTGATACACTGTTCCCTTATTGTCCCCACCGCACCCCTGCTCCTCACTGGGTTTATTTTACACTTCCTCCCATATCTCTCACTCCAGTATGTTGTCATGGCAGTGTGCAGATTTGGGATCAGGCCCTCGAACACTTTCCAGGTATATATTATCATGTATCTCTCCTCCGCTCCAGTGAATACATGTTCAAGACTTGCAGGTGTTCCCAGTAGTTTAAGTGCTTTACAGGCTCAATGTGAGCCGTAAACGATCTCTGTATTTGTTTCAGATATTTTTTCAGATATTTCTCCTGCCTTGAACGGGGCCGTCAGCACTGAGCAATATTCTAAGTGAGGGAGAACTAGCGATTTGAAGAGTGTCACCATCAGCATTATTTCCCTTGTTTCGAAAGTTCTCAGTACCCACCCCGTCATCTTCCTAGCTGTCGTGATCTTTGTCTTGCTATGGTATTTAAAAGAAAGGTCCGCTGACATAATTATTCCCAGGTCTTTTACGTGTTCCTTACGTTCTATTTGGTGACCCTCTTGAGTTTTGTATATAGTGCTCCTTTCGAGATCTTCATTCTTTCCATACCTAAGCAGCTGGAACTTATCACCATTGAACGTCATGTTGATCTCCACTGCCCACTGGAAAACCCTGTTTATGTCTTCCTGTACTTTTTCAGTGTCCTCTACCTTAGTGACTTTCATGCTTATCTTAGTGTCATCTGCAAATTATGATACAAAAGTGTGCCAGGTGTTTTTATCTATGCTATGAGGATGAGAAACAGAAGAGGTGCCAGGACAGTGCCTTGGGGCACTGAGCTTTTGACCTCGCTGATGTTGGATCTTGCCCTGTTCACTACTACTTTTTGTGTGCTGTGCGTTAGGAACCCGAAAATCCATCTGCCTACCTTCCCCATAATGCCCATGGCCTTCATTTTGTGAGCTATCACTCCATGATCGTATTTGTCAAACGCGTTTTGGTCGTCTTCCAATGCCTCCGTAATTCTGTCATAATGGTTCAGCAGCTGTGACAGGCATGATCGTCCTGCTCTAAGGCCATGCTGGTTTGGGTTATGTTGGTTGTGCTTGTCCATGGAATTTGTAATCTGCTGTCTCATCACTCTTTCGAAGATTTTTATGATGTGAGAAGTTAGGGCTACTGGTCTGTAATTTTTACCTAGTGCTCTACTACCTCCCTTATACAAAGGAGCTGTCTGCATTCTTTAAGGCCTCCGGTATTTCATCTAGATCTAAGCTCTTATCCAAAGAATACTGAGGGCTCGTGCTAGTGGTACTTTGCACTTCTTTATCAATAGATTATTATTATTATAATCAAAAAGAAGCGCTAAGCCACAAGGGCTATATATCAATAGAGCATTCCAAGAATCTAGTCCAGGTGCTGAGTGGTCATGTTTCCCATTTCTTTTTCGAAAACTATGGGATTCACCAGGTGTAGATTATGATGTATCTCTCTTGCATGCACTCCAATGAGTAGGTTAAGTGACTCCAAGCGTTCCCAGTAATTAAGGTATTTGACGGAATTTATATACACAATAAAGGTTCTCTGTATATTCTCTAGATCTGCGATTTCACCTGCCTTGACTGGAACAGTTAGTACACGGTAGTAGTCCACCCTAGAGAAGACAAATGATTTAAAAAGGATCATTGGCTTGGCATTCCTTGTTTTGAAGGTTCTCATTATCCATTCCATCCCATCATTTTCCTCGCAGTTATAGTGACATTGTTGTGATCCTTGAAGTTGAGATTTTCTGACATTAATAGTCCCAAGTCCTTCACATTATTTTTCCGTTCTATTGTGTGACTAGGGTTTGTAGTATATTCAGTTCTAGTTATTATTTCCTCCAGTTTTCCATAATGTGGTTGAAATCTGTCCTCACTGAACATGATATTGTTTTTCCGTTCCGCTCCGTTTCCATTTCATTCTACATATGCAAACTCCGATATCTTCTACATATGTAAACTTCCCGTTTCTTCTGCATATGTAAGCTTCACGTTTTCTTCTACATATGAAATGCTTCCCTCTTTCCTCTACTTATCGCGATGATACAAAAAAAATGGAGCATGATGGACGCTTTTGTTTTGTGTAAGACGTCAGAGAAGCAAGAGACGCGTGTCGGGGAGTGAAAAGTTCAACAGTAAAATGCCGCCTAAAATATGCTTTTGTCTCGGTCAGTTGTGTGTTGTAATCTCCAACATTAACATAAATGACTGACGCCGCTTAGATACTTCCTGACCAAAGCCGTGATATCTGCACTCTGGCCAATGTTAAAGACACTCAGGGCACGTCTCTACGTCACTGTTGAGAAAGGCGAGCAATTTGTTAAATATTTTAGCATAAGGCAGGGGTGAATCCTGGTAGGGTATCCTGGGGCGGGGCTACCGTCACCAGCCAAATACCACACTACCATCACCAGCCAAATATCACACTGCCTACCATCCCCAACCAAATACCACACACTGCCTAACATCACCAACCAAATACCACACTAACTACCATCCCCAGCAAAATACCACACTGCCTTCCCTCATCGACCACCAATACCGCAGCCCACCATCACTTCCCGCTTCAAACCACAACTCCCTCCTCTTCCCAACCACACACTTCCCACCAGACCCCCCTATCCTAGTAGAAGCCACACGACAACTGCCCCTAAAGACCGCAGAAACATCGACAATGGGGTCGTTAAGACCAAACCACCATTTTTTTTTGTTCCACTCTGAGGGTCCCACACCGCCACAAGACTACCAGATGGGACCAGACCACTAGGTCAGACCAGACCACGCAATGCGTGCTAATGGAGGTACGATTTATTATTTTTATTATATTCATGGGGAAGCGCTAAGCCTGCAGGGGTCACAGAAGCCGGGGAATGGAAAGAAATCAGGTTTAAACCGAGGAAGGGATGCTACAGTTCCTAGGGTCAACAGCCCTTCACAAGCTTTACGTTCCCCTTCCTTGAAGGGTAAAGAAGAGAGAACAATGTTGAGTAGTATGGTATACGTTTTTATTTTGAAAAGAGGGGATCAATTAGTTTGTAAGGGAGGGGGAATTTTTTCCAAGTGGATACATTAGCAGTGTCCTACTATCCTATTCTAAATAACAGTTACATAGAAAGAACAAAAGCCACCTATGTTTCCCTTTGCTGAAATGTGTCAGCCTGAGCTAGGAGACTTCAGAAGGGCAATAAGGATAGCGTCAACTATTGGTTATTTTGAAGGGGAGAGGGGGCGAATCATTTATTTTGAAGGGAGAGAGAGAGCGGGGGGGGGGGGAATCTGGAATTTTGAAAAGAGGGAGGAAGAAAGAATGAGTTATTTTGAAGGGGAGAGAAAAGGATCAGTTACTAGAGTTATCGCCTTGAGTGCAAGTGACATGTTGCCATCTTCAAATTAAAATTATGATTATTTAAATAAATTGTTCAAAGTGTTTTGGAGAGAGAGAGAGAGAGAGAGAGAGAGAGAGAGAGAGAGAGAGAGAGAGAGAGATACGCGTACACACACACACAGAAGTAGCCATTAACACCGCAGATATAATCATGGAGATTATTTTATCAAAGGTTCTTCAAGGGAGGACAAGCGTGCAAGACTGTGCAGAGAGCTAATATACTTCCCCCCCTCCTCCCAGCCATACTCCCGCCTCACCTGATATCACACTCTCTAAACCCCTGCCAACGAGCACACACAATGAGCCAGAGGGATGACTGCCGCGCAGCTCACTTGTGAGAGCATTCGATTCATAATCTTATGATCCCGGGTTCGATTCCCTGACACAGAGAAACATATGGAACAGTTTTTTAAACCTCTGTTAGTCTTATCCACTTATAATTAAAAACAGGAATCTGTGTTAGCTAACTGCTGTGGGTCGCATTTAGGGGAAAAAAAAAGCGTGTTTAAAAACTCCAGTCCTTCTGGAATGTCATATTCTGTGTAAGAAACTACTTCAGTCCCTGTGTAAGAAAACTCAAGTACCTACTGGAAGTATCAAGTGTTGGTTAAAAAGTATTTCTGTACCTAGTGATATAGTTTCAAGCTGATAATAAAAGTACATTGAATGAGACAGTAAAGGAGTCAAACTTCTTATATAGTTTCAAGAGCAGGAAACATAAGGTTAGAAATCAGTAATTCTAACTTAGGCAAGAGGAATGGGAACAATTTTTACTGATTTAACGACCCGGGAAAGGTATAAAATAACTAGGAAAGAATGACAATGTTACTCATTCTTCTTTTGAAAAAGCTATCTTAATGTACTTACATGACTTGCCAGAAGGGATTAAATCATAGTATATATCATTGTTTGCCGATGATGTCAATCTACGAAGAATAAAAATGAAAGAGGATACAGGGCAGACTTAAGAAGACTTGGACAAACTGCAAGAGTGCTCAGACTAGTGATTACTGGAATTCAACACAAGTGCAAGATAAAGAAATAAAGTGGATAGAGAAACGACCAGACACGGAATACAACTTGAGAGGCGAAAGCTACAAAAAAAAAAAATCACTTAGGGAGTTAATATGACACCCAAGATATCGCCCATAAATCACATAACATTTGCAGTATATGCAAGGCTTAATAACCTCAGATTTGCCTTCAGAAAATGCAATAAAATCTTACAGGACTCTGTACACGACTTGTCAGCCCTGTGATGGAGTATGGTTCCCACATGGCGCCCCACCTCGTCAAACATGTACGAAAGTTAAAAAAAAAAATACAAGGCTAGTCCCCAGAGCTGAGCAACTGAGTTAGAGGAAAGACTATAGGAATTGAGTCTAATTTAGAGGAGAGAACAAGGGAAGACATGATTATAACACACAAAATACTAAAAAAAAGAATATGACGGAACATATAGAAATATACATTTTTGAAATGCAAGATACAGGAGCGAGTGAAAATAAATGGAAGACACAGATGAGCCACAGGCATATAAGGAAATACTTTTGCGGTCCCAGGGTAGCAAATAAGTGACATATGCTAGATAAAGAAGCGGTAAGAAGCAAACTCAATACACAGTTTCAAGAGTAGGT
>NC_091319.1:9900138-9977638 GCF_038502225.1 Cherax quadricarinatus | reverse complement strand
AGTATCTCAGATTGGCTTAAACCCCTCAATGCCAAAACCTGATAATACAACTTCTGATCGGCTTCAAGCTTAATGTGCTGGTGTATTTTATGATATTGGTCTCTGAGATAACAAGATAATGCTTCATCAGTTTGACTTTCAAAGCTGATAAAAGCTGAATTAATTTTAAGTTGTGTATGTCCAAATTTGACATTCTTTTTGGATAAAACGGTATTTTAGTTTCCATGTGATAACTTATGAATACCTCTTCTGAACTGGAAACTCATGCCGCATTCTACAATATTCCTACCACATGCATTGAGGCACAGGACGCTGGGGTTAATGCAATACGAGAATCCCTTTTTCAGATCGTGCAATGGCCGAAATGCATCTAGTTGCTGTTGTTATTATTATTATTATCATAATCATGGGAAAGCGCTATGCCAGTAACAGTTATAATTAAATTTGTTTAAAGAAAATAGGGTGTAATTCAAATTTCTAAGCTCCAGAACTCTTCATCGGAATCAAGAAACTCTCCTACTTTCTCTTGAAAGCATTTAGACCAGGATCCTCTCTTAAGTCGAGATAACACGTGTCCCACCACATGCTGGTACCTATCTCATCACCACCTACCTACAGCGGCTAAAATCGCTTCTCTTAGTCCCAAGAAAATGGATTATTTTATGGTAATATTTACAGGGGTAAATGATGAACAGCGTTTTTATTATGGATGACCCGCTGAGTGTGAGAAAAACATGACTACGAGCTGCAAATAATGCAACGTTTTTCAGACAATATTTATACGGCATCTGATGAATAGTGTTTTGATGAAGGGCCTGCAGTGGCTGCCAAGACTGATGACGTGTTGCTGGGCGCACAACACCCGCACCATTGTGATGAAATGCTAATGTAACACTACGGCAGTACTTACTCACTAAAACCTGGTGTTAGGCGAGTCGAGTACTGCTAAGAACTGCTAAGCACTGTTAAGGGCTGTTAAGGGCCTTAAGGGCTGCTAATTGCTAAGTGAAGACTGAAGAAAATTATCTCTGTATTATTATCCCCTACTGTTTATTAATTCAGTATGACTCAAGTAAGGAAAGCAACGCATCTTATTTCCGTTCGGGTTTTCTTACTTAGGTTTCTATTTACTGCTAGATGAACAACAGACGTAAACTGAATTGCTCATACATCTCGCTCAGCTTTAGGATTGAACCCGGGTTTCTCGGTTGTAAGCTGAACTGTCTACCAGTGGGTAAGGAGTCACAAAAAGGGTTCGGATGGACAGGTGATTAATGAAGCTTGTACGCTACCTTGATTAACTAAAAACAGTGAGATGTATCTGGGGGATCGCATGACTTATTCTTTGATAATTATTTTCCTGTGAGTTAATTAAAAGTCTTTGAATGAAGAGTTAATGAAGGAAGCAAGATGCTCAGTTAATTAAGCATTAACAATATGTACATTTGTTTACTGGAGGCGGGAGGAGTATGGAGGAGAGACAAGAGATATTCTGGCAGGTGTTAAAATGACTATTAGGAATTTAAAAGATGAATGACTTGCGGAACGATGACGTGAACAGCGTGGTAGGAAAAGAAGAATAACTGGTAGAATAATGAGGTGAAAAAGGTGATGGGCGATGGAGGAAAGAGGATGATTTGTGCAATGTGAAAAAAGTGATAAGGGAGAAAAGGTTGGCATATTAAAACTTTAACAGTATCAAAATAATAGAGCAGTGTAAATGAAGAAGGAAAGAACAAAAATAAGAACAGTCGAAGCATTATCGACATAATTTGCTGAGAATAAGAAACTGTTTTGAAGAGAAATCAATGAGAAAAACCAAGGCAGTACCTGTCAAGAATATGAAAAGATACAAGCAAAGCATGCAGAGGTAACAAGAGAAAATCTCTTGAGAATGCAGATAATGAAATGAAGTTAGAAATGTCATGCACGACGAAATGGGATTGATTTGGAGGCAGGAGCAATGTGTAGGAAGTGACAGATGGCATAAAGTGAAAATGGAGAAAAGGCATGACTGGGATTGAGACCAAAAGACTGAATGCAAGCACGAATAAAATATGGAAATAGTTAGTGCGTTTTTTAATGTATAAGTAAAAGAAGGGAAGCAACCAAACATTTTGCTGAGAACATACATTGTTCCTGTGAATAAGAGGAAAATAAAAATGGATATGCTGAGTTTATAAGCAGTGTGTAACAGAATTTTTATCTTAAGAGTGATAGGTAAGACAGTATGCTTGCAGACGATCTGGCTGGATTTGCGAAAGGGAGGAGGGCGGGAATCAAGAGCTTGCATTGAAGCAAATGAGAAGGACACTTAGATAAGGAGAAGAAGCCGTTGGCTTTATTTATGCATTATTAAAATCAGGGGAAGTGCTAAACCCGTAGGGATCATTCAACGTCAGAGGAAAGGTAGGAATACATGTTGGATCTAAGGAAGAGGGAAGATTTAATTCCTCGGATCAAGAGCCCCTCACCGGCATTAAGGCACCTCTACAGCCGTGATTTATGAATTCAGAAAATACGTACGACAGGACATATGGAAACGATACGGTGATGAAAAATATGGAATATATGGTAATTTGTTCAAATATGTAAATAATGTGTATAAAGAGTGAAGCTCAGGTTTGGGTAAGTAAGCTTTAGGTAAAGCCATAGACATGTTGTTGTAAAAGATAATGAATCTGACAAAAAGAGGTTCAGAAGAGGCTGCAGAATCTAATAAACGTTGGGTGTGCAAAAGGACACTAAGAAAATGAATGAACCAAAGATTAACTGCATCAATGGCAAAGCTCAGCAGTCAACTACGTACTTCTCCCAATGAAATGGCTAAAAGGGCCCAAATTATTCTACAAAATATGACAAAGGTTGACGATCCAATGCACGTGATGGAAGACTGTATCGGAGGCTCCTCTTGCAACGTTTGTGCGTCCTGTGCTAACTTCAGCTCTATATCTATGGCGGTAGAAAGAGTTGTCCCCTCTACAATCTTTTTCGTAGTGACAAAAGACTATCAAGCGCAAACAGGCAATAGGCTATTCAATGTCTTTACGAGGATGGAACTCTCAGTAGTAGTAACCAGTTACCAGTAACCAGTGTACCAGTAGATGACTCACTACCAACCGTCTCTGCCTGAGTCACTGTCTGTATTCATATTGTGCTGACCACAGCAGTATTCAAAGACCCCCTCACATATGGGTACTGTGGGCAGTCAGTCATACGAGTGTGAGCAAGGAGATAGGTACGGCTGTTTGGGCGCTCCCCACATTATCTGTAATATACGTACTACCAGCCTACGTGAGTATTACTTTACCCTATCCACGTGTTCGAACTCCCACATGATAAATCTGACTGGCGTTCACTTCCACAGTCTGGCTTACTGACTGGCTTAATTGCAAAATCCGGGTCAACCCCTCGGAGATTGAAGCAATTAGCACACGAACTAAGCCAGGAAGCTTGAAACGGCTGCAACAGGCTTGTAGGCTGGAGGCGGAGGGTGTGAGGGGAGCAAGTAGCTGGTGGGTGAGGCGGTTCACCTTTGACCCTGCCGGCTACTCACAAACAGTCTTCTAACGTCTTGAATTACCCATAAAAACTTAAATCCACGCTCCACACCGGTGCCACCATTTATCATGTGGGAGTTCGAACACGTGGATAGGGTAAAGTAATACTCACGTAGGCTGGTAGTACGTATATTACAGATAATGTGGGGAGCGCCCAAACAGCCGTACCTATCTCCTTGCTCACACTCGTATGACTGACTGCCCACAGTACCCATATGTGAGGGGGTCTTTGAATACTGCTGTGGTCAGCACAATATGAATACAGACAGTGACTCAGGCAGAGACGGTTGGTAGTGAGTCATCTACTGGTACACTGGTTACTGGTAACTGGTTACTACTACTGAGAGAACAGCTCATTGTGACCCACGTTCAGCAGTAGCAACATTCCTGCGAACAAGACAGGGAAGGTACAAGGACCCACAAGTTAACACCTATCGAAATCGTCCATTTGTGAAAAAATTCTTCCAAAGTGATATCGAAATTTTTGTGTAACAAACTGGTTAATAAATAAGAACATATAATATCAGTACATCAACAAAAGTATTTCATTGGATTTGTATTATTTATAATAAATAATACATACATTTGTATTATTTATAATAAATAAAACATACCGAACTGACTGATCAAATAAATGAGCACACACTATTTGATTCGAGTTTTATTTGTGATAAATAAAGAACATTCAGCTCGCTCACAAATATTTTCTGAGAAATATACCTGCTTTGGATTACAATAGCTTATTGGGACATGTCCAATGCCATAAAACCAAACAAAAACAAAATGCAAAGAAGAAACCAGAAACCTCACAAAGTATCACACACAACCAAACATCTCACCGCAACAACACTCAGAGTAACGAAGGTAAATCATACGTCAACAAACATGTACACGCACCCTAACCTATTTGCACACACGCACGAACATACTCAAACTTATATAAACAAACACATCAACAACAACACACACACACACACACACACTCATTTTCATAGATTAAAACCAGAAGACAGGGCACCACGAGCATGCCGTAGTTCTGCTGACGCTACTACAAATAAACAATTTTATATGGGAAATTACACGCACAGTTTACCTTCTTGTAAAAAAATCCGAGTGTTTTTTTTTTTTCATAAAAGACAGCATAGTTCTCCAGGGTTTACCTGGAGTCTGCTCCGGAGGTCACCGCCTCAGAGGCCCGGTCCCAGACCAGGCATCCTAGTTGCTGACCTGATCGACCAAGCTGTTACTGTCCGTCGCTCATCTCATCTGGTCCTATTGCTTGCTTAAAAAAAAAAGCAGGCGGGCCATTTTCAAACTATGTGGAGGGTGAAAGAATGCGCTGAAGATCTATTTTTTTTTTTTTGGGGGGGGGGGAATCTTTCAATTTTCTTTACAAAAAGGCGAACTGTCGGATAAATGGTAAATGGCAAATATTGTGACAACATTTAAACTCTAAACTTTAGGCCTGTTTCACGGACATTGCCATAACACACTCTCTTTCCCCATCAGTCTCCCGCTCCCTTTGGACTAACTTATGACCTACTACATGCAAACACCCTTCACCAACACACTGAGCTCCCGCCTTCCTGCCCATACTCCATGTTGAACCCCCATCACCACCATCTCTACCAACTCCCACTCTCAGTTCTCTAAGGAGATACCCATCTCAGCTCCCTTTCTCAACTCTCACTTCTCTAAGATACCCATCACCACTTTTTTTTCAACTCCACCACCCCATCTACGGTACAGAGTTGTCGACTCTATTTTCCACTCTGTATACCTCAAGGCTCACTCAACATATGCTTAACCTACAACTTATTACCAGAGTTCTTAAATACGGAGAAAGCTGAACGTAAACGTAATCTATTATTATATTCATGAATAAACGCGGAAATCCGTATGGGTCGTACACTTATGGAATGAGGTAATAAGGTTTGATTCTAGGAAGGTGAGGGAACTTAAAAGTTCCATAGAACAAGAACCTCTCCCCCTGAAGGAACTCATACTTAAATATTGCTGGCGCCGTCAATGCAAATTTAATTAAGTACTGTGAACACAATACTGAATATTGTTTAGGTCAAATAATCCCGTGGCATTTTGCTAATGCTTTGAAAATGTTGAGCTTAGCGAAACCTTAGATAAAAATACATTCCAAGAATTCAATGAGAAGAATTACAAACTACGAGCAACCCTCATTTTTTAAATATTCTTAATTAAATTTTTTCGATCATTTCTTTATTATTATTATTGAGAATCCTTGAACCCACAGGCTTCATGCAGCACTTCTGGCATGGGAGGTAATCTAGTTACTTTCAAGAAAGGGAAGGGTTGCTCAAATTCCTAGAGTCAAGAGCTCTTCGCCATCATCAACCTGACCCTCTCCAAGAAGTCTCATCTCTACCTGTAATACATGGGTATTATAATGCACAAGCTAGACAACGCCTCGTTTAACACGCGTGTGTGCTAGTCAAGCCAGTAGACACTGAAACTAACGTCTCCCAGGAATTATGAACACATTCACTTTCATCGCAAAATTTTTTCCCTGCATCTGTTGCTTCCTCACCGTCAAGATGACAAACTCAAACACTTCAGCCTTACGTAACGTACGCCTGATCTTCGTCAGACGTAAACAATCCTAGATCAACGCCCCTCAAAAAAATTATCCATGTTATAACGAAAATCGGGGAGATTCTCCACTCCCAACTACAACATATAAAAGTGAACGAAAGCTAGTGAAATCTTGGGGTAGGTGGGTTGTCTTGGCCAGATGTGTGCAGAGTAATGTCAGACCCAGGCTCTCCCGCCTCACCTATATGATTTTTTAGATCAAACTGGCTCAGTGCACCAATTTTGCACGCTGCCTCTCCTGCACCCGCCTCTTCTCTACCGTCTAGTACTGTATGGACTGTATGGCCTGTTTGAATTTAACGCTATTTTGTGATCGTAATAATAATGATCGTCCAGAGACACTGACCCCCCAGACACCAGCAATTCATTCACCCTGAAGCGACAACTACCCCAATTAACCACCACTACACTACAAGAAAACAGAGGTGGTCGAGAGAGAGAGAAGGGGGATGCAGGCGTATAGCGTGTCACCAGGTCATAGGTGGCACCACAGGTGGTCACCTAATGCTGCAGCGTCAACCTGCGTCACCAGGTCACAGGTAATCACCTGATGCTGCGGTGTCAACCTGCGTCACCAGGTCACAGGTGACACCAAGGGTGGTCACCTGATGCTGCGGTGTCAACCTACGTCACCAGGTCACAGGTAATCACCTGATACTGCGGTGTCAACCTGCGTCACCAGGTCACAGGTGACACCAAGGGTGGTCACCTGATGCTGCGGTGTCAACCTGCGTCACCAGGTCACAGGTGACACCAAGGGTGGTCACCTGATCTCCGGTGTCAACCTGCGTCATCAGGTCACAGGTGACACCAAGGGTGGTCACCTGATGCTGCGGTGTCAACCTGCGTCACCAGGTCACAGGTGACTCCAAGGGTGGTCAACTGATGCTGCGGTGTCAACCTGCCAGATGGCCAGCTGGTGCTGCGGCATCAACATGCATCACCAGGTCACAAGTGGCACCACCGGTGGCCAGTTGGTGCTGCGGCATCAACATGCATCACTACTCTGAGGAATACCTCAAAGTATTCCTCAGAAAAGTGCCCACTTAGATATTCCCCAGCTCAGTGGATACCCCCCCACCTGGTGAGGGATACTCTTTAGGCATTCCTCACAAGGTCACAGGTGACCAGCTGGTGCTACGGTATCAACATGCATTACCAGGTCACAGGTGGCTAACTGGTTCTAGTGTCAACATGTATCACCAGAACACAGGTGGTACCACAGGAGCGCCCAGCTGGTCACCAAGCCAGGTGGGATAACAAGGAATAGCCACTAATTTATTTATTACTTTCACGGGGAAGCACTAAACTCGCACGGATCACAGCTCCTGGGGAGGTATATGAGGCAATCAACTTCCATCCGAGGAAAGGAATAACTCCGAATTCCTAGGATCAAGAGCACTTCACCGGAACTAAGAGACTCCCCATCCACTAGGCGATTACCATCCGAACGTCGTCTAACGTTTGCACAAAACTGTTATTTGTAAATTGTTCCTGCACGGTTTTGTGATTGATTCTTCCACTTCCTGAAGCCTACCTGTGACATTCTATGTCGTCATCTGCCCGAAATGTTTTGCATATTCACAGATTTTGTTTCAATGAGTACATAAAGCTTTGTTAAAGCTCCCCTATACAGGATTCTTTTTTTTTAAATATGATTGAAAAAAATACACCCAGAAGTAAATAATATATACTGGGAATACCTTTCCATGACCTATTCAATTTCGAATGTATTTTTTCAATTCGCAGTATATTTAATTTTATAAGTATAAATACAATGGTTTCCTAAACTGCAACCGTACAAACTATAGTTACCCATCGTATTGTAAATAAACATCTTTATGGGACTGTGTTTATTAAAAAAAAAAAAGAAAATCACGTGGTTTGACTTACCTTTCCAGTAGGCTAACCTCAGTCCCTGGACACCTTGACGCAGGCGCCCTCAACGTGCACCGCACCTCACCAGAACTGAGCCAGTGGCAGCGTATGTCAACGTAACAACAGTTCTCAGACAAGCCATTAAATCATACATTCAAAATCGGGAGTACCAGCCACACGTCCTTACCATGCCACGGCTGATGCCCGACTGGATGTTTTCTCCTCTCAGTGGCGAGGGCCTTTCAAGGCATCGCTCGTCTGGCAACTACCCTTCACATGGGCGCCGCCAGTACGTCCACCTATGTCGTCATACCGTGTTTCTGAGGTCTATTCTTACTTACATGTTACATTTATAATACATAAAACTTGCAAAATATGCAAAAATCTTATATAATGATCCTTGAGGACATAAACGTCACACCCTCACCTATATATAACCTTCAATCTATGACAAATTAAGTTAATGTGACTTATCCAAAGCAATTTTTAAATATTATGAACGACCCGAGACAAATTTTAGTAGTAAATGACCATAATTTTTAAAGGGGTGGACCGGTAAGCCAGCGGAAGGCCTCGGTCAGATGACCAAAAGCTCCAAAGGCGGGTCATCATCTGACTAAGACCCGCGTCAGGAAACATTTGTCCTGTTTCCTGACGAACCTAACCTAACCTAACCTAAGTAGCCGTCCATATATTATGCAAAGTATTTATTCGACAGCTTCGTAAATCCCTCCTGTCAACAGTGCACAGTAATGTTGAGTGCAATGACAATAACAACGTTATTACTCAAAGGAAATAAGAAAAACTGATTTTGTTATGCTATTCTAGATCAAAAATCGGCACCGTTATAGAGATTTATATTTGTAAAAATCATGTGTAAATTACATGAATGAAGCTTATGTTTTCTTGGCTGAAATTATTTTTAATTTCTTCTTCCTTATCCTTCTTCTTATTCTTACTATTATTATTATTAATATGAATTTCTTGTTAATATTATCATTATTAATATAGATTCTTTATGATTATTATTATGATTGTTATTATTGATTTCTTCTTTTACTTCTTCTTCTTCTTACTATTACTACTATTTCATTATCATTATTCAAGTCCATTATCAATGCCAGGCTTAAAATCATAACTTATGTTAATAACCCCCCTATCCTCCCCCCCCCCCCAAAAAAAAAAAATTCGTGTTCTTAATTTCGTTAGTGCTGTGACACATATTTTTAATCTTTAGTAAATGTGGTAGGAATGACTTTTATCAATTATCACTGACCTTTCCTGAAAATACATTTGTAGTTCATTATGTTAACACATTCAACTTGCAATTAAGAAAGAATATTTTATATTTTATGTCAGTGCATCACAAATATTGGACAGGTTTTGTAAATAAGATTGAATCGCCTTGAGGTGTGGTCAGATTAGGTTAGGTAAAGTTTGTCAGGAAACAGGTCAAGTGTTTCCTGATATAAGTCTTAGTCACATGATGACCCGCAGCTGGAACTTTTGGTCATCTGACCGAGGTATTCCGCTAGTTACAGCCCACATCACAGCCTACAAGGATATATACACATTAGTGTGTGTCTTTCAGTGCATATGTGCTGATAGTATAAAGATTTACATGCAACCAAAATGACCCTAGAGTAGTGGATAGGGTTTAACCCTAATGAAGTAAGCAACCACAGCCGTCCCTCCCAGTAATCCCAACTCTGTTAAATAAAAATAAAGTAAGACTCCTCCTTCCCCCACCGGAGGCGGTGTGTAATAACATGAATCAACCACTGTATTATGTAGCAACTATCTGGTAATAATAATACAGACGGTGACTTGACATCCTCAAACACATACAAATATAATAAATGTTGTTATCACTTTTTTTCTGGCAGAAGGTAAGAAGGAAAGTGAAATAAATATACTTTACACTATACTATGACCCCCGAAACCCTCTCCAGGTAAACTCCAGGTAATGCAATATAAAAAACAACACGCAGTTTATATAAATATCTTTCGTATATTTATATAAACTGCTTTACAAAACTGTTACTCCAACAAGGTGGAAGCTAAAACAGTAAAATGCGTTGTATAAACAGAACACTAATATATATATATATATATATATATATATATATATATATATATATATATATATATATATATATATATATATATATATATATATATATATATATATACACACACACTATAGACTGTGACATTACGGTTAGCCTGAACCATCGCTCCTCAGTCAAGTTCGTACATTATAAATCTTCTTTGACGTGCTCGGTAACAGTGATTTAAGCTCAATACAACAGTCGTAGTCAAGATTAAGAGGTGAACGCGCCTCGCCTCTTGTACAGAATGGCAAGGTCATTTAACCTGAAGAATGGATACCTTCTACTGAGTCATACATTTTTCTTCTGGTATCTGATTCAGCGCCAGTGTGAGCCTGGTGATCAGGTCTGTGTTATGTCTCACAGATACAACATTTTACCTCCCAGTTGTGGAAAATTGCATTTACTTGGATGTATAATTATATACACAACAGTAAATGAACAATGATAACTATTATTTATCAGTTAGACAAGTAGGAATTAGGGACACTTAGGTCGCAAAAAATGTCCCCCTTCGATACCTACCACTGTCATAACCACAAGTTGCTCTGGACCTATTAATTAAATGAAATATACATACACCAGGAATGCTGGTAAATATATAAATTGGTGGACTATATTAAAAAATGATTATATGTAAATTCACATATACATAACAGAAGGAAAATATATCTTAATATCACTCACCAATTTGACTGGATATTAAGTTGTATCATACTCAGAAAAACCTCACTAACTAAATTTATGAAAACACTGGCCAGAATTATACACAAATCTAGAGAGCTTATCTGAGGTTCCTGGAGCTGTCTTGTCCAGTCGTCTGATATCTCAAGTTATGCAGGAATGCACATCCAACAATTTCGCCTCCTATTTGAGAGGTGTCAATCCAATTTTAACCTCTAGAGCACGAAAAATTCTTCCCCTTATATTAACGATGCATCCAATTCAAAACCAAGATGGCGAGTCCCCTTCTGCGCAGACGCAGGCTTTCCGTTTTCTATGACATAAATATTATTAAATACAGTATGGCCATCTATTTACATATAAATACTGTATTTCCGGAAAATATATACAGTATTTTCCACACTGCGGCCGGGCGGAGGTCGTTGCTAAACGACTCAAATTGTTCATTTGCTAATGGTGGAGGACCTGGGTACATATAGGATCTGGCATCCACACGGCGACATATTACACAAGATTTAATCACCCTTTTTACACTTTGCCGTCCTTGTGGAATCCAGAAAGTTTCCCTAATACAATTAAAAGGTATCTTGTACCCCACCATGCATTACATTTTTATGGGCATTTAGAACAATTAAATTTGTTAGATGATGAGTTTTGGGCAGTAAGATAGGGTGTTTAGCATAATAACCCAATTCAGCATTTTGTAACCTACCTCTGCACCTAATTACATTGTTCTCTAAATACAGCCCCAATTTCTCTATTATGGAACCTTTCACAATTTTTCTTTCCATCATCAATTTAATCTCATTTCCATAGATTTCCTCCTGTACCCTCTTTATCCAATATTCAAGAGGATGTGAAAACTTAAATGAAATATTCATCTTGTTTAGAAATTTAAACGCCAATTTAGTTATACTGATTAGTTTGGGTAAAGAAGAATACCTATTTATATCAATGGCTAAGGAAGGACAAACAATTGGAGCAGTGGTTACAGTAATTTCAACAGGAGCAATATACGCCTTTTGTACAGGCCAATTAGCTTTATTTACCAGCCAGCTCGGTCCTTTAAACCATGATACAGCATTTACAAATTTAGCATAAGGTAAACCTCGAGACAAGAAATCGGCTGAATTCTCCTCACCAGGTATATGATTAAATGTTAACATATGCTGATCCAAACTATTAAACTTCTCTTGCATCTGATTGATTTCAGCGACTCTGTTTTGTACATACACAATTTTACTGTTTCCATTACGAATCCATTGTAAGGATACCTCATTATCAGACCAAATTACAGTGTCGCTAACATTTATCTCCTGCAACTTATTTCTTATATAATTAGCTAATTTGACACCTACATAAATGGCTGTTAATTCTAACTGAGGTAAGGTACGTGATTTAATTGGAGACACTTTAGCCTTAGACATAACATGAGAAATAACACTATTACATTGAAGGTAAGCAACTGCTCCATATGCCAATTTTGAAGCATTACAAAAAATGTGGAGTACATTTTTCCTATTTGGATTGGCCAACTGGTGTGGGAACTCCAACATTGAAATTTTCTCATAATCACCAATTAATTCATCCCACCTGTTAATGAATTCCTCAGGTAGAATTTCATCCCAAGCACATTTAAGTTTCCATACTTCCTGAATTAATAATTTCTCTCTTATAGTAAGGGGTGACACTAAACCTAGTGGATCAAAACATTTGGAAACTTCAGCAAGCAAAACTCTCTTAGTTAATTTATTGGGCATACTGTAATTATTAGGTTTTAACATTAACAAATCTCTCTCAGTATCCCAAGTTAAACCCAATACATTACTACATTTTGGCACTTCATCTCCAGGGTAATCTTTACTTATTTAGTCCTTTAATTTGGACGAATTACTATTCCATTCCCTCAGAGGCATATTTGCACTTTGCATTATTTTATTAGCCTCTCCATAAGCCATTAACAGTTCCTCTTTAGTTGACGTCACACCCAGGAAATTGTCTACATAAAATTGTTTGCTCATTACTTTACTCAATGGACTTCCCGTACGTTTAAGGTGTGCATTTATCGTCGCTTGAAGTAGGAACAGACTGGATGTAGCACCAAATAATACGCTCCTAAAGCGAAAGGTTTTCAGAGGGCTAAGTGGGTCAATAGGATTCTCAGGCCATAAGAAGCAGGTACAATCCCAGTCAGCCTCTTGTAAACCCACTCTTAGGAAAGCTTTACTTATGTCAGCCATAAAGGCATAATTCTTTACCCTGAAATTTAATAAGATATCTCCTAATTTTTCCATCAACGACGGACCTGTCATCAAACAGTCATTTAAACTAGGTACATTTTTGTTACTCCTGGCATTACAATTAAACACAATTCTCAGAGGAGTGGTCTTAGAATCCTTCTTCACTCCGTGATGTGGCAAATAGTGACCATAAATTTTGGCTTGTTCAGGAGGCACCTCTTCTATAAATTTATTAATTAACTGCTCAGCAATTATATCATTATCGGGAGTTAACAATTCTGGTGTCCATATACCATTCTGTAATTAGTGGGCAATTCTGGATGGTTCAGTCTCCACGGAAGTCGTACCCAGTATTGTCCAGATTCAAATTTTACATCTTTCAGGTATTGCTCCTGAGTAAAAGAATCGTCTGGACTTTCTTCATTTACATTTATTCCAATGCTGTCTAATTCCCACAATTTATGCACTGGCTCAATACCATCCTCTATGAAAGAATTATACTGGGGCACGACTTCATGAGTAAGACACACAGTTATGGTATTTGTAGTTTCCTCTAGTCATGAATTATTATTACGAGGAATCCTACCATACATTACATGGCCTCCTGCAGTCTTCAAAAGGGTGACACCACATTTCTTTACCATACCCTTTACAAAGGAGGCATAATAGTCACTACCTATCAAAATATTTATTGGGCCTACAGAATCATCACTTACACCAGAAGGTGCTAAATTTACATTATGTGAAAGTCTTTCTGTAGCTTTACTAAGCCCTACTGTAGATATTTGCTCTGGAAGTCTATCTACAATTACTGCATTAACACGTTTTTTTCTCATTGCCCAACCTGACAGTTACATAAACAGTGTCATACAATTGAGCTCTTTTATCTGAGAGAAAACCAGATAATTTTGAAGTTGTTGGATCTCCCATCTGTACTTTCATACCATCAAGACATTTACGTCTTATGAAAGTACGCTGGGATCCCTGGTCCAATAATGCATTTACATTTTTTGATTTATGCCTTTTATCATCAATTTTTACCTGTAACACATGTAAGGCTACTTCAGCAAAACCATCATTATTAACATTAGCAGCAATTTTTACATTAGCTACTGTTGTGTCAGGATTGTCAACATTATCATTATTATCAACATTATCATATAGACCTTTACACATGACTATATGGTGTCTTCCTTTGTGACATTGTTAACAGAAGTTTAATTTGGCATAACAATCCTTTACATTGTGATTACCCAAACACCTGATACATCTGTTAAGTTCCTCCAATATTTCAACTTTATCATTCCATGAATTGTATGCATTGCAATTCTTAGAAAAATGAGTACCCTTGCAGAAAAGACAATCTCTCTTTTCTTTGACTGGTTTCCTATTAACTGTGCTACTCTTAGGAGGGTACTTATTCTTCTTACCTTGTGGAGAATCATTATTTCTGATTCCTGCTACTTGATATGCATCTATGCAACTCTTTTTAGGAAATGAATTTTGATTATTACTATTGGGATAATTTCTCCCCATGTGAAACTTGACAGATACCTCAGAGT
This sequence comes from Cherax quadricarinatus, assembly GCF_038502225.1. Classification (NCBI taxonomy): domain Eukaryota; kingdom Metazoa; phylum Arthropoda; class Malacostraca; order Decapoda; family Parastacidae; genus Cherax; species Cherax quadricarinatus. Next base: position 9,962,975 of record NC_091319.1, on the reverse strand, counting down.
TATTATGTGTTGCATCTTTAAAATGAGTTAGTTGGCTGGTCTGCAACTGAACAATTAATTCTTGTAGACCTAGTCTTATTTCCTCCAGACCAAAATAACCTTTGTGATATTTATTCGAGAGCCATTCAAGTGTTTTACAGCTTAATTTATTCTGTACCATGGCACTCAATAACCAGTCTGATTCCTTCAGATTATATTTATTACTTAATGTTTTGAGAGTGCTCTCCAGTTTAACTCTAAACTGCTGTAAACCTTTGTAAGTATGATCTGGAGATTTTAAATTAATAATGATATTCACTAGATCCAACCTACTTTGTTCTATATTACCATAAGTGACCTTCAACAAGTCAACTGCTTCCTTGTAAGAGTCATCTACATTGGCAAAGGCTTATATGAGTATGTGAGCATCTCCTCTTACCTGTCCTTTGAGGTAAAATAATTTAGTTACACAGGCTAGATCACTCCTGTCATGCACAGCTGCTTTAAAAATTGGCCAAAATTTCTCCCAGTTTTCTCCAGGATTAAACACAGGTAAACATAGTTCTGGGAGTTTTGGCAAAGACATATTATTTGTTGGAGCAGACTGATTAACTGCCTGGTTTACACATTTTAATTTATTCAAGGCCTGACTTTTACAAGAAAGAATCTTTTCTTCTAATTCATAATACTGATTAATCATAAGATCTACTTCAGTCTCATCTACACAGTTTACTGAAAGTTAAGACACATGTGCAACATCTGGATATCTTTATTGTAGACGTTTCGCCATCCAGTGGCTTTATCAATACAGATTCTAGGACATAATAGGAGGACAGTAGAACTATATACAAAAGATGAGGTAATCAGTCCCTCGGCCTTGGAGATAGTGTTCACAGCATCGTGGTGGAGGAGAATCTGGAGCAAAGGCAAGAAGACTGGCGTTTATATAGTCGTCAGTGGAAGGGACGGGCAGCAGACGAGGGCAGTCACTGGTAGGCGGGATTCCCCAGTGGAAGTAGGTCCTTCCCAAAGAGATGGGTTAGTTGCAGCAGCCGTGAAGAAGGTCTTGTAGATGTCCTCTGAACCAAGATTCCATGATGTTGCAGTGTCTGACAAGTTGTGCAAGAAAGGTATAAAATACCGACAATATGAAAGTTAAGACACATGTGCAACATCTGGATATCTTTATTGTAGACGTTTCGCCATCCAGTGGCTTTATCAATACAGATTCTAGGACATAATAGGAAGACAGTAGAACTATATACAAAAGATGAGGTAATCAGTCCCTCGGCCTTGGAGTTAGTGTTCACAGCATCGTGGTGGAGGAGAATCTGGAGCAAAGGCAAGAAGACTGGCGTTTATATAGTCGTCAGTGGAAGGGACGGGCAGCAGACGAGGGCAGTCACTGGTAGGCGGGATTCCCCAGTGGAAGTAGGTCCTTCCCAAAGAGATGGGTTAGTTGCAGCAGCCGTGAAGAAGGTCTTGTAGATGTCCTCTGAACCAAGATTCCATGATGTTGCAGTGTCTGACAAGTTGTGCAAGAAAGGTATAAAATACCGACAATATGAAAGTTAAGACACTGCTGCAACTAACCCATCTCTTTGGGAAGGACCTACTTCCACTGGGGAATCCCGCCTACCAGTGACTGCCCTCGTCTGCTGCCCGTCCCTTCCACTGACGACTATATAAACGCCAGTCTTCTTGCCTTTGCTCCAGATTCTCCTCCACCACGATGCTGTGAACACTAACTCCAAGGCCGAGGGACTGATTACCTCATCTTTTGTATATAGTTCTACTGTCTTCCTATTATGTCCTAGAATCTGTATTGATAAAGCCACTGGATGGCGAAACGTCTACAATAAAGATATCCAGATGTTGCACATGTGTCTTAACTTTCATATTGTCGGTATTTTATACCTTTCTTGCACTACACAGTATACTAACAAATCTCCTTCATATTTGTTGTAACATAATTTGTATGAATCCTAAAGCATCTAAATACAATTTTAAATCATCAGTATTCACAGTTTCTTGATTCATTAATTCCAAACATTTATTATATGCTTTTGTTACATGCCCCTTTCTAGCTTGCAGAGATGTTTTCTTTACTCTATATTCCATATGTTTGTCTTCTACATTAATTTCCTCATTTTCAGCCATGATGCAATGTATTAAATTCAACTTAATAACACTGATTATGTACTAAATTATGCACTTTATAACGTTAAATAGTACAACTTACCTTTAAATAAATTCTAGCTACTTGAGCTTAGCAATTACATGTAAAAAATTGTAATATAAATTTTAAATACACATTAATAATGTTAGCTACACTTGAGCTTAGCAATAACACATGTAAGAAATTTATATATAAATTTTAAATGCACATTAATACAAACCTTTAGCCAGCCTTGGCTTATCAAAATTATTATACAAATTAATATAAATCCTTGCCAGAATTTGGCATAGCAAAATTAATATTATACACATTAATATAATTAGCAACACTTGCCTTATCAATTACACATACATTGATATAAATCTTGGCCAGAATTGTCTTATCAAATTAATATTGTAATAATTATAATCCACTACACATTAAGTAAAATTAATATTATACACATTAATATAATTAGCAACACCTGGCTTATCAATTACACATACACTGATATAAATCTTGGCCAGAATTGTCTTATCAAATTAATATTATACAAATTAATATAAACTTAGCCAGACTTGACTTATCAAAATTAATATTGTAATAATTATAATCCACTACACATTAAATAAATTTGTGAACTTAACATCCACCTCCTTCTGTCATTTCACATATAATTATTAAGTAATTAACCAATTAATGACTTCACTAATTACCTCCGGTTCAAGAAGGACCAACGGGCAAATTAAATTGTGGAAAATTGCATTTACTTGGATGTATAATTATATACACAACAGTAAATGAACAATGATAACTATTATTTATCAGTTAGACAAGTAGGAATTAGGGACACTTAGGTCGCAAAAAATGTCCCCCTTCGATACCTACCACTGTCATAACCACAAGTTGCTCTGGACCTATTAATTAAATGAAATATACATACACCAGGAATGCTGGTAAATATATAAATTGGTGGACTATATTAAAAAATGATTATATATAAATTCACATATACATAACAGAAGGAAAATATATCTTAATATCACTCACCAATTTGACTGGATATTAAGTTGTATCATACTCAGAAAAACCTCACTAACTAAATTTATGAAAACACTGGCCAGAATTATACACAAATCTAGAGAGCTTATCTGAGGTTCCTGGAGCTGTCTTGTCCAGTCGTCTGATATCTCAAGTTATGCAGGAATGCACATCCAACAATTTCGCCTCCTATTTGAGAGGTGTCAATCCAATTTTAACCTCTAGAGCACGAAAAATTCTTCCCATTATATTAACGTTGTATCCAATTCAAAACCAAGATGGAGAGTCCCCTTCTGCGCAGACGCAGGCTTTCCGTTTTCTATGACATAAATATTATTAAATACAGTATGGCCATCTATTTACATATAAATACTGTATTTCCGAAAAATATATACAGTATTTTCCACACCAGTCTTCTCCTGAATGACATTGATCTAGTGGGTTATCTTAGTATGCAAGTACGTCATTGCATTAGGTTTCTTGCCGAAAAATTACTACTAATGCTACTCCTACTACCACTAATATTACTATTAATAATAATAATAATAATAATAATAATAATAATAATAATAATAATAATAATAATAATAATAATAATATTATTATTATTATTATTATTATTATTATTATTATTATTAAAATAGGAATTACATCAATTAGAGTAACAATACCAGCAACAACAATTACACGATTAACATTTACGACAATAAGGACTAGTAACAATACCAATATAAGAATGAGAGTAGTAAAGAATGAAACAACAATATACCAAAATATTAATAAAGAAGACAAGTCAAGCTGAACATAGCGACGTTAGGTTATTGTTGCTGAGAAATATTCGCATCATTATAGAAAAAATACACTTGGATGGCAGCGAGAGGTGTATATTTCTCAGGGTATATACACTGATGGGTGTATATTTTTCAGTGTATGTACACTAAGAGGTGTGTATTTCTCAGTGTACATTCACTGAGTGATGTATATCTGTGTGTATACACTGAGAAGTGTATATCTCTTAAAATATGCTCTGAGGGATGTACATTTTGCACTGTATGTACTTAGGGAGAAGTGTATTTCTCAGAGTACATACACTGAGAGATGTATATCTCTCAGTGTATATTCACTGAGAAGTGATGAACAAGACACATGCGTAACTCCTGAGTAGCATTATTTGAGAGACGTTTCGCTCAGGTGTGGCACATGTGTCTTCATCAATTTGCCAGTGTTGCTGCGTCAGACTAGTGCCACTGATCTACTGGTACATGTGTGACAGCAGCACCACGGAATCTTTATACAGAGAACAACCTCTACGAATCTGTTTAATTGATAATCTCTGCTCCACCTTGTAGGCCTGGCCTAATTCTACTAGTGGGCCCCGTCCACATGTGACCACGTCTACAACTGCTGCATATTTCCACGTCCGCCAACGGCCCCATTGTAAAAGTCTCCATCCTCACAACTGTATTAGATAGATAAATTCCAGGTGAGCGAAACGTCTCTCAACAAAGATACCTATATGTAGCACATGTGTCTTATTCATCAATTGAAGAATAGATATTAACAGAACCAGGAAGTCAGAAAGCAGTGAAAGCATTCAGCAAGTGTGAAGAGGAGGAGCCAGTAGCTAGGACTTAACCCTTGCAAAGACACCTATGTGAGTATACTCTTTAGTTTACAAAGATGAAGTGTAGCTGTGTTAATAAAACTAAGTTGGTGAAGTCTTATATTACCACGAAGAGGATGCAACAAGTCTCTAGGTTTGAAGAAATCAAGTGGTAGGTAAAAAATGCCACTTCATACTTATTGGGGAGAATATGACATAAGTGTTTTAAGTGCTCTTTAGTTCTGTGATACATCCGTGTGTGTACTCACCGATTTGTGGTCACCTATTTATACTTCCAGGCTTCGAGACTTAGCTCCTAGCCCCGCCTTTTAGACCCCTTTGAGAGATATCATGGATTTAATCACGGATTTTTGACCTCTTGGGCCTTATCATATGTACTCAAGAAGCTGGGTATTGAGTTCGCCTCCACCACTGACTCGTCCGAGTCATTCCACCCTTCAACCACTCTGAGACTAAAGAAATATTTCCTTCCATTCATGTGCATCTTGTGTGTCTTTCTTTCTACCTGTATCCTCTTGACCATGGTTCTCTTCGTTCAAGCAGTCTGTCCTTGTCTGCCTCATCAGTTTCTCTTACCATTTTGTATGTCGTAATCATGTCTCTCCTTCTAGTCCTTCTCGAAGGTCGTAGGATTCAATTCCTTCAACCTCTTCTCATAGGGCATTAATTTCTTCTCTCTTACTAGTCTGTTTGTAAACCTTTGGACCTTTTCGAGCTTTTGCACGTGCTTGATCAAGCATGGGTTCCATGCTAGGGCCGCCTACTTAATGACTGGACTAACATAGTTCGTATAAAGAGTTCTGAAGGATTCTTTGTTCAAGTTTCTAAATGCTGTTCTGAGGCTTTCTAATTTTGCATATTTACATATTTGCATATTTACTACCTCCTGTTGGTTATCTATCATCTGTCAAAGACTCTTGTCAGAGACACTTGGCCTGTGTGTGTTAGTTACTAGTTGTTAAAGGCACTTGTCGTTAGACACTTGGCCTGTTGTGTATGTGTGACTGTGTTCGTGTGCGTGTGTGTGTATGTGCACTCACCTAATTGTGGTTGCAGGGGTCGATACTCAGCTCTTGGCCCCGCCTCTTCACTGAACGCTGTGGCTCGTACGTTGGTTTGCGTGCAGCCAGCAGTAACAGCCTGGGTGATCAGGCTCTGATCCACCAGGAGGCCTGGTCACAGACCGGGCCGCGGGGGCGTTGACCCCCGGAACTCTCTCCAGGTAAACTCCAGGTCCAGTTAAACGCTACCAGATCCTCTCTCTCCCTGCTCCATGAGCTTTATCATACCTCGTCTTAAACCTATGTATGGTTCCTGCCTCCACTACATCACTCGCCAGACTATTCCACTTCCTGACCACTCTATGACTGAAGAAATGCTTCCTAACATCCCTGTGACTCATCTGAGTCTTCAGCTTCCAAGAGTGACCCCTTGTTTCTGTGCCCCATCTCTGGAACATATTGTCTCTGTCCACCTTATCTATTCCACGCAGTATTTTGTATGTCGTTATCATGTCTCCCCTAACCCTCCTGTCCTCCAGTGTCGTCAGGCCGATTTCCTTTAACCTTTCTTTGTAGGACATTCCCCTCAGCTCTGGAACTAGTCCTGTTGCAAACCGTTGCACTTTCTCTAATTTCTTGACGTGCTTGACCAGGTGTGGGTTCCAAACTGTGTGTGTGTGACTTTGTCTCAGGTTTAATATATTCTTGATTATCTTTATCTTATCTTCACTTAGCTATTACTCTCTCTATCTCTCCTCCACTCTAAGTATCTTTCACTCTCAGTATCTTTCCCCTCACCCTCACTGTCTCTTCTTCACTCTCAGTGTCTCTCCTTTACTCTCAATATCTTCTCTTACTCTTGTCTTCCCACACCCTCATTATCTCCTCCACACTCTCACTATCTTCCTCACATCCTCATTTTCACTATCTCCCCCTCACCTTCACTACTCCCCCCACACCCTCACTATTTCTCCCTTACTACTGCCAGCCTTCCCTTCCCTTACTCCCAACATTAATTTTTTTTGCACTAGTTCACCATTCCGTTCTTAGTCTTTCCCTTAGGATATAAATACTGACGAAGAACAGTAATACTCTTAACTGTCACCCATTATTACCTTTTAATAATCACCCATTATTATTGTGGTAAATTATGGGGATGAAATTTACAGGTACATTCCTGAAGTATTTCATCTACATGATTTGAGCGGGGATGGGGGGGAGGAGGGAGGGGTACACCTAAGCAACAATTTATTGTACTTACCAATATTAGTTGTACCTCAGAGTTAGGTGAGACCTACACACTCATTCCCATCCACAATTTAAGTAGGGCCTATAAAAATTATAATATAAAAATTGATACCAGTAATGGTAAATTATAATATAGTGGACTGTATATTGGGTTTGTGACTTACTGATGGTTCGATGGGTCCACAACAACCAGTAGAAAGAAAGAATAATTTAACCTGAGCACTTACCATTTAATTACTGGATCACTATTATTTGTGGGACACACCCTAGCAACTAGAATTTACGATGGCCAACTCAGAACTACTGTACATTATGGGTAAGCCTCACTTAGCTAATGTGTGCTACTGGGAAGAATCGGAGTCCTCTATTTTTCCATCCTTGTTGCCGAATTGATAGGGTTTTCCACACTATTTATCCCAATTCTCCAGCAGAGAACTTGTCAGCAATTTCTAAATTATGGATTGAGGCCGATATACACCAATTTGACCTAGATGACACTGGATTACTCGCCGCCACTAACCAATCAGCGCTCACACATTCATTTTTCACTATGGCATCCCACCCCCCTGTATCACTCCGCAGCCACTGCACACCCTCCTTCACACAAAATGTCTTGAAGGATCAAATCAGCGTCACATTTTAATACACAATTATTATATTGTTCATATTTACACATGCTGAATTTAGGAAAATTATTAAAAAAAAATCCACAATTATCTTTTAACAGTCATCCATTATTACCTTTTAAAAGTCCTCCATTATTGTGCCTTTACAGTCATCCATTATTAAATTTAGAATGAACATTCTTTTCTCTTTCACTGTTCAAGCACCACCTGAGAGAAATTTTTTTACTTTCCAAGCATTGGTTGGAAATCGTAAAAAAAAAAATCAAAACATCATATATGAATTAGACTTTTTTCGGATGTTAAAACCGTTTCTGAATTATTAAAAAACTTGATATTCGCGCCAGGTTAATAATATCCTCTGAAAAATATGTCCTTAGCATAATGTCTCCGCCAAAATCAGATACAACACATCGTGTGGCTATTCTCATCTACATGGAATTTACAAGGTTAGACCACGAACTGTTTACCTAACACACCCATCACTCAGGATAATCTTCCTCTCACACTTCATCATATAAATTAACTCATCAAACTTGAAATGCTGGTCCATTATGCTCGAGAGGATGATTCGTAGTGCGTTTGGGCTGTCTTATTGTCAGTCTCATTAAAAAATAGGTTCATTGATTTCTGTGCAATAACTAGAGACTGTCTCTTCTAAATTTGGCTGGTGTATATATTATGCCGATGGTCTGGAATGAGAACCTGGTGATTTCCTCCATTATTGCAGCTGAGTTAGATCTGCGCCTTTACGTGCTTTACGTGCTGACCTGCGCCTTCACGTGCTGATCTGCACCTTCATGTGTTGATCTGCGCCTTCACGTGTTGATCAGCGCCTTCACGTGTTGATCTGCGCCTTCACGTGTTGATCTGCGCCTTCACGTGTTGATCTGCGCCTTCACGTCTCTGTGGGTATGCCATTTTAATAGGTCACAGAGTACTAATGATAATAATATCCATTTCTACAAGTAGCCTACGTGTACAAGGTATACAAGTCTAGTTGACATCAATGACATACTACTGTATAGGAAGCCGCTTGTTTATGCCGAGCATTTCGGGCAAATTAGGTTAATTTTGTCCCAGGATGCGACCCACACCAGTCGACTAACACCCAGGTACCCATTCAACACAAGGACCCCAATCACTGAGTTTTTTTGGATTATCCTAGGTAATTAATGACCTGGTGGCTAAAGCTCTCGCTGCACACAGCGAGGGTCTGGGTTCGATACCCAGCGAGGGTAGAAACATTGGGCGTGTTTCTATACACCTGTTGCCTATGTTGTTGTTGTTATTATTATTATTATTATTTTTGTGGAAAATACTGTATATATTTTCTGGAAATGCAGTGTATTTTGCATGTAAATTGATGGAATATATTGTAGGTAATAAAAATTAATTTGTAAATAAAGAACCAGCGATGGGTGAGCGTCGCTGGGGGTGGAGATGCCATTGTTTTGAATGGGGTAAAGGCACTCTAATGAAATGTGCATAAATTTTCGTCACTCTAGGGGTTATATTGGGCTTAAAACCTCTCAAATGGGAGCCGAAATTGTTGGATTTGCAGTCCTGCATAATGTAAGCATTAAGCAGATGGACAGGACAGCTTCGGAACCCCAGCTAAGTCACATCTATTTTGTGTTGAAATTCTGGCCAGTATTTTCTTCATAAATTTAAGCAGGGGGGTTTTGAGTATGACACACCGTAATCTCCAGACTAATTGGTGAGTCTTATTATTATAAATTCTCCTTCAATGTATATGTATTCACATTTAAAATTTAATATACAGTCCACATATTTATATTAATGTTTTTACCAGAATTCCTGGTGATGTATATTTCATTTGAAATTAATATACGTCCAGAGTGACTTGTGGAGAGATAGATTATCGTAAGTATCGAAGAAGGACATTTTTTGCGACCTAGGTGTCCTAAAATTCCTACTTGTCTCTGTAACCTTGATAAAGAATAATTATCTTTGTTACCATTTACTGGTATGTATCTTATGAGTTACATCCAGGTAAATTTAATTATCCACAATTATTATTATTATTATTATTATTATTATTATTATTATTATTATTATTATTATTATTATTATTATTATTATTATTATTATTATTACTATTATTACTATACCACGTGATATTTATTTATTTAAATAAATAAATAAATAAATAAATAAATGATGTAGAGGGTGACATACTCCGGGCAGGAGGGTTCATGCGGACCTGAGGCCGTCACAACCATTCTACCCAACAGCTAAAATAACAACACAAGGCCGCTGTTAAACTTCTCGCTACTCTGTCTCCTCTGGACTCCTATTCTCCATTAGTGTGACCACATAAAGCGAGAATATCGTGGTATGATCCTCAATCCGATATTTTTGCCACTTAGTTGTAAATTCTGCGAGAAATTCTTTGGTGAAGCCACATCATCCCACGTGATATTTTCCTACACATATATGGCCAAATTACTGGATATTATTTAGCTACCCACATTTATACTAGTCAGAGAAAGTGCTATTTTACAGTGACGACATAAGACTGCATTTATTTAATACAGTACTGTAGAATTTAGCATGCATCTGTTATCTTGTAATTTTAAGCTTTAAATTTTTATTTTACACTTCAAGGAGCTGCCTTGATGCTGGGAAGGGCTCTGGATCCAAAGAATTGGAGCTACCTTCCCCTTTCTCGGATTAAACCTGATTACCTCCCATTTAAAGGGAGCTGAGCAGCGCTGTATGACCCTTTTGGGTTTAACAGTTATGATTGTAATAATCAAGGGGGCTGCCTTGATGATGATGTAGGGCACTTGATCCAAGGAATTGAACATTCCCTTCTCTTCCTTGGCTCAAACCTGATTTACTTCCCATTTTTCACATGACCCCTACTAGTTTAGTGCTTCCTCAAGAATGTAATTTTCTTTTTTCTTTTATCTGCTTTATTATTATTAGTTGAATATAAATAACATATACATGTGCCTTCATAAGATCAGACAATACAAATATAATTTTTTTGTTTCTTTATGTGGTCCAAAAATAATGTATTTTATATATACTGTAATACAACATTGGTAGGCACAAAAAGCTATTAGTAGACAATTCATTTTGGGCAAACTGACTTTGAGGAATTGAAGATTTTATTTGGATTATGAATCTGGAGGGTTAGTAACCCAGGATAACCCACTTGTGTAACTTTTTGGGGTTATCCTAGGTAATCTATACATATGCTGCTGTATGATAATTTATGTATGTAGCTGTATGTGTACCTATACCTGAATAAACTTACTTAAAGCCACTCAGACGTATTTCTATTTCTGTTCTTTCTTCTGCTTTTCCAGGATACAACCTGCAACAGTTAGTTAATGCCCAAGTACCTACCTACTACTGGGGCAACAGATGTAATGAAACACACCTGACGTTTCCACTCATGCATACGTAATATACTCTGGCTTGAAATACATAGTAGCCTTAAAATACTGAAAAGTACAGTCTGGATATTCTAGGTAAAGTCTTCACAACATATACGTAACCTGCATATCTTGTTGGATCCAAATGGTGTACTAACAACAGTGAATGAAAGACACTTTTTCAGAACAAACTTTTGTTGGGATAATGTGTCATTCTTAACTTGATTCAAATTCAGTTCAAATTCAGATTTTTATTTCTTTGCATTGTATACAATGTGTGATTTACATATTATAAAATATTGTTAAGCATAAACAAAGCCACTAGCATTCCTGAGCATTTCAGGCAAACTAATCCTAATCCTTACAGACTACTTAAAACTAGACATAGGTTATGGAGTAGTAAATTTTAATTATTCGTTATTTTATATTATTACAAAAGAGAGGTAGCCAAAAATTTTATAATTAATGAGATTTATAGTAGAGAGGTAGCAAAAAACAAATACAGTGGAACCTTGGTACTCGAACAAGTCCCTCCTCGAGCAATTCAGTATTCAAACACTTTGTTTGGTAAAAAAAAAATCACTTGGTAGTCGACCATTTTCTCAGCACTTGACCAAACAAACATGATCTGCCAGAACTTTGCTGTAAACTATTTCATGTTTCTTCACATTTTTTGGTGTTTTTTTTTATATTATTTCTATAAATAAATTACCATGGGGCCTACAAAGACTAGTGACAACAGCAAACCAAAAAGAAATTTGGTTGGGAAAAATTCTTTCGGTACTCGAACAGATCAGCCTTCTGGAACAAATTAAGTTCGAATACCAAGGTTCCACTGTAAAAATATTACACTAAATACAATTTACAGTATGATGAAGCTCTACACATAGTAAAACAACATCCTAGTGAAAATTTTCAAGGATATCCTTCATTAAATGAGCTTAAAGAAAATGTCATTTGTATTTACTTGACAGTATGCATTAACTGTATGGAAGTACCCTAAACTAAACTAAACTATCATGTTGTCCGAGACTGAAGATGTCCTTCTATATTTCTAGCCATGGTTTACCAAGATATGTTACCGTACCTTTACTTACTAATTGTAAGCACTGTAATATTTATTTTTAGGCATTTATAGTAATGTGAAACAACATTTGCAACTCATCGCTTGAGTATACTTACTGTGAATTATTCCATTTTTACCATGTAATTAAAACCCAAATTACTGTATTAACCCTTTGACTGTCGCGGTCGTATATATACGTCTTACGAGGTACTGTGTTTGACGTATATATACTCATAAATTCTAGCGGCTTCAAGTCAAGAAGGAGAAATCTGGTAGGCCCACATGTGAGAGAATGGGTCTGTGTGGTCAGTGTGCACCATATAAAAAAAATCCTGGAGCATGCAGTGCATAATGAGAAAAAAAAAACTCCGACCGTTTTTTTTTTTAATTAAAATGCCGACTTTGTGGTCTATTTTCGTATAGTATTTATGGTTGTATTCTCGTTTTCTTGGTCTCATATGATAGAATGGAAAACATATTATAGAAATAGAGGTGATTTTGATTGATTTTACTGTAAAAAGAACCTGGAAATGGAGCTCAAAATAGGGGAAATGTTTGATTTTTGCCGATGTTCAAAAGTAAACAAATGATGTCATTGTTCAATAAATGTCCAACTAGCCATTCTAATATGCAGTCATGAATGGGTTGATGTTATTTATACAATTATTACAGTATTGCAGTAGTCTGCATAATAGTAAATCTTCTATTTTTTGTTTGAATAAAAATTCAAAATAGAAAGCAAGAGTAATATCAGAGGGGCCTGGAGACATGACTGATGAACAAAGAAAGTGTTATTTTAGAGCCAGGAATGTCTGCATTGTTCATTCTGGACCTTATTTTGAAATTGTCATGTTGTTTAGTTTTTGTGAAATTGGCCAAATTGCAAAATTCTGACCACGTTATTGGGTAGTTGAAATTGGTAAATGGGCAGTTTCTTGTACTCAATCGATAGAAAAAGTGAAGTTCTAAAGAAATAGCTATGAGTTTGGTCGACTGGAACAATGGAATTAGCCGAAAATAGGGCTCAAAGTGGGCAGAATCGCCAATTTGTAAATATCGCAGAGGTCGCTAACTTCGCGAAAGCGTAATTCCGTCAGTTTTCCATCAAATTTCGTTTTTTTTTTTTGGTGTCATTGCAATCGGGAAAAGATTCTCTATCATTTCATAAGGAAAAATATTTTTTTTTTTTTTTTTTTTTGAAATTTTGCGACACCAGGAGACACCTCAGGATTGGGGGTTGCGACAGTCAAGGGGTTAAAATTTCTTAATTTTTTGTAATAAATCATGAAGCTTTGTAGTACTGTACTGATTATAAATAGCAGTCTAAGATCGGGATTGCATTTTCAGGTAGAAAAATGAGCAGTGGCTTTATTAGTGAGAAGGAAGCAGCAGAGCGACGCCGTATTCGGCAAGAGAATTGGGAGAAAAACCGAGCGGAAAATGACCCTGAGGAAGCCCCAGAGGAACCACCTCCAGACCCTCGCTCATTGTTTGAACGTCTTCAGGAGCAGCGGCAAAAGAAACAAGAGGAATACGATGAAGCTCACAAGTCTGTGTTCCATGCTACAGCTGTATCTTCTCTTGTTAATATTGAGCATGACTTCAGTTATTGCTAACATTAGATTTATAGTGTCGTTGAGTAAATTTATGTATATGGTCATTGGTGTTAGTGGTACCATATATTGTACAGTAGTACAGTGGACCCCCGGTATTCGATATTAATCCATTCCTGAGAGCTCATCATATGCCAAAATTATCGAAAGGCGAATTAATTTTCCCCATAAGAAATAATGGAAATCAAATTAATCCGTGCAAGACACCCAAAAGTATGAAAAAAAAAAAATTTTACCACATGAAATACAGTGGACCCCTGGTTAACGATATTTTTTCATTCCAGAAGTATGTTCAGGTGCCAGTACTGACCGAATTTGTTCCCATAAGGAATATTGTGAAGTAGATTAGTCCATTTCAGAACCCCAAACATACACCTACAAACGCACTTACATAAATACACTTACATAATTGGTCGCATTGGGAGGTGATCGTTAAGCGGGGGTCCACTGTATTAAGTTTAATGCACACAAACTGAAGAAGACATGCACAGTTTGTAGTACTCTACTAACAATAGAATACATGACACTTACCTTTAATGAAGATCTGGTGATGATTGATGGGATGGCAGGAGGGAAGAGTGTCGAACTTATTGTTTTGAAGGGGAATCCCCTTCCATTAGGACTTGAGGTAGCAAGTCCTTTTCTGGGGTTACTTCCCTTCTTCTTTTAATGCCACTAGGACCAGCTTGAGAGTCACTGGACCTCTGTCGCACAACAAATCTGTCCATAGAGGTCTGTACCTCCCGTTCCTTTAAGATTTGTCTAAAATGGGCCATAACATTGTCATTGTAATAGTCACCAGGCCGGCTTGCAATAGCTGTGTTAGGGTGATTTTCATCCATAAAGGTTTGCAGTTCAACCCACTTTGCACACATTTCCTTAATTTTTGAAGTAGGCACAATGGATTCCACAACTGGCATAGGCTTCTCAGGGTTAGCCCCAAACCCTTCAAAATCTTTCTTAATTTCCATACTAATTCCCACCCTTTTTACCACAGGGTTGGCACTTGAAGCTTTCTTGGGGCCCATGGTGACTTATTTTGCAGAAACAAGCACCAAAAACACTGTGATAATATGGAATGTACCGAAAGTATGCTTAGATACGAGCACACTGGCTGGCTTGTAAGCACTGGCACGCACGGGGCAGTTCAGGTCACACATGGACATGTCTCGGACGGATCGCGTGTGGCGGGTTTTTTTAACGAGTGGCGAGGCAAAATTTTTGCATTAAAATGTATCGAATACCGGATTTATCGGATACCGAAGCCATCGAATACCGGGGGTCCACTGTATTGCTTAATTAGATGTTGATTAGGTTATAAGATTTGAGAATAGTAACTGGGATTGTATTGCTGAAGATTAATATTAATTATTTGTTTTACATGTGCTGTGATGATGAGATCCTCTTTACATTGTTTAGTAGTAAGCAGTCAGTAAATATATGTATGTATGGTATTTGCTATTATGTACAGTACCCAGTAGTTTATATTTTATTATGACTTAAGGTAGTTCATACTAAAATGGAAGCACTGTGCTATGACTTGAACAAAATTTTTGGAAGAATATGTAATGGTCAGACAAAACAGTCTATGATTTTATGGATATAAATACTTTGCAAATAGCCCACACTGAAAGAGGAAACATTAGAGGATGTTTCAACCCATCTTGGAGAACTGAGAGAAATAATGGCCCAGGATGGATTGAAGTATCATCTAAAATTTCTTTTAAATTTAGGCTGTATATTTGTATAATCTCCATGGGGAAGTGGAACAGAATTCTTCCTCCGTAAGCCATGCGTGTCGTAAGAGGCGACTAAAATGCCGGGAGCAAGGGGCTAGTAACCTCTTCTCCTGTATGTATTACTAAATGTAAAAGGAAAAACTTTTGTTTTTTCCTTTTGGGCCACCCCGCCTCGGTGGGATACGGCCGGTGTGTTGAAAGAAAGAAAGATTTGTATAATGTTCATCTAGGGTATTGTTCCCCTATTATTGATAACAGCACAACCAATGGAGGAAGAAAAACAAAACATTGCTATTGGTAAACTCCTTATTCCCTTTACTAACTCTAAACAGACTTTTGTATTTCTATCCATTCTGTAATACCAGTCTAGATCCTTTTTACATGCATGCATTATTAACTAGCAGGAAGCTCTGCACAAATTTGGTAGCAGGAATGAGGTAAAATAGGCACCAAACAAACAAACAAATACATTATGGGTAATTTCAACCACAGGGAGATCGATTGGGAAAACCTGGAGCCACATGGGGGTCCCGAAACATGGAGAGCCAAGATGATGGATGTGGTACTGGAAAACCTCATGCATCAACATGTCAGGGACACTACCAGAGAGAGAGGGGAGGATGAACCAGCAAGACTGGACCTTGTGTTTACCCTGAGCAATTCAGACATTGAGGACATCACATATGAGAGGCCCCTTGGAGATAGTGACCATGTGGTTCTGAGTTTTGATTACATAGAATTACAGGTGGAGAGAGTAACGTGAGTTGAATGGGAAAAGCCAAACTATAAAAGGGGGGACTACACAGGTATGAGGAACTTCCTGCAGGAGGTTCAGTGGGACAGAACTGGTAGGAAAGTCAGTAAACGAAATGATGAAATTTGTAACAACAAAATGCAAGAAGGCAGAGGAAAGGTTTGTTCCCAAGGGCAACAGAAATAATGGGAAGACCAAAGTGTGTCCTTGGTTTACCCGAAGGTGTAGGGAGGAAAAAACTAAGTGCACTAGAGAATGGAAAAGGTACAGAAGGCAAAGACCCAGGAAAATAAGGAGATTAGTCGAAGAGCCAGAAACAGGTATGCACAGATAAGAGTACGAAAATGACATAGCATTGAAAATCAAGTCTGACCCGAACCTGCTGTATAGCCACATTAGGAGGAAGACAACAGTCAAAGACCAGGTGATCAGGCTGAGGCAAGAAGGTGGGGAGCTCATAAGAAACGATCAAGAAGTATGTGAGGAGCTCAACATGAGATTTAAGGAAATATTTACAGTGGAGACGGGAAGGACTCTGGGAGGACAGAACAGAGGGGGACACCAACAAGGAATATACCAACAAGTGTTGGAGGACATACATACAACTGAGGAGGAGGTGAAGAAGCTGCTAAAGGACCTTGACACCTCAAAGGCAATGGGACCATACAACATCTCCCTGTGGGTCCTTAGAGATGGAGCAGAAATGCTGTGTGTGTGCCACTAACCACAATCTTCAACACATCCCTTGAAACTGGGCAACAACCTGAGTTATGGAAGATGGCAAATGTAGTTTCCATTTTTAAAAAAGGAGACAGAAAAGAGGCACTAAACTATAGACCAGTGTCACTGATCTGTATAGTATGCAAAGTCATGGAGAAGATTATCAGGAGGAGAGCGGTGGAGCACCTGGGACGGAACAAGAGTATAAACGACAACCAGCATGGATTCATGGAAGGCAAATCCTGTGTCACAAACTTTCTGGAGTTTTATGATAAAGTAACAGAAGTTAGACACGAGATAGAGAGAGGGGTGGGTTGATTGCATTATCTTGGACTGCAAGAAGGCCTTTGACACTGTTCCTCATGAGAGATTAATGCAGAAGCTAGAGGATCAGGCTCATATAACAGGAAGGGCACTGCAATGGCTCAGAGAATACCTGACAGGGAGGCAACACCGAGTCATGGTATGTAATGAGGTATCACAGTGGGCACCTATGACGAGCCAGGTCCCACAGGGGTCGGTCCGAGGACCAGTGCTATTTTTGGAAAATGTGAATGACATGATGGAAGGGATTGACTCAGAAGTGTTTGCAGATGATGTGAAGTTAATGAGGAGAATTAAATCAGATGAGGCTCAGACAGGACTTCAGAAAGACCTGGACAGGCTGGACACCTGGTCCAGCAACTGGCTTCTCAAATTTAACCCTGCCAAATACAAAGTCATGAAGATTGAGGAAGGGCAGAGAAGACTGCAGACAGAGTATGGGCTAGGTGGACAAAGACTGCAAACCTTGCTCAAGGAGAAAGATCTTGGGGTGAGTATAACACCGAGTACGTCTCCGGAAGCACACATTAGCAAGATAACTGCTGCAGCATATGGGCGCCTGGCAAACCTGAGAATAGAGTTCCAATACCTTAGTAAGGAATTGTTCAAGACACTGTACACCGTGTATGCCAGGCCCATACTGGAGTATGCAACACCAGTTTGGAACCCACACTGGGTCAAGCTCCTCAAGAAATTAGAGAAAGTGCAAAGGTTTGTGACAAGGTTAGTTCCAGAGCTAAGGGTAATGTCCTACGAAGAAAGGTTAAGGGAAATCGGCCTGACGACACTGGAGGACAGGAGGGTTAGGGGAGACATGATAACGACATACAAAATACTGTGTGGAATAGACAAGGTGGACAGGATGTTCCAGAGAGGGGACACAGAAACAAGGGGTCACAATTGGAAGTTGAAGACTCAGATGAGTCAAAGGGATGTTAGGAAGTATTTCTTCAGTCATAGAGTAGTCAGAAAGTGGAATAGTTTAGCAAATGAAGTACTGGAGGCAGGGACCATACATAGATTTAAGATGAGGTATGATAAAGCTCATGGAGGAGGGAGAGCGAGGACCTTGTAGTGTTCTGTGAAGAGGCACTGCAACCACAATTAGGCGAGTATGCACACACACACACACACACACACACACACACACACACACACACACACACACACACACACACACACACACACACACACACACACACACACACACACACACACACACACACACACACACAGTGGAATAGTTTGGGAAGCGATGTAGTGGAGGCAGGATCCATACATAGCTTTAAGCAGAGGTATGATAAAGCTCACGGCTCAGGGAGAGTGACCTAGTAGCGATCAGTGAAGAGGCGGGGCCAGGAGCTCGGACTCGACCCCCGCAACCTCAACTAGGTGAGTACACACACACACACACGTACACACACGTACACACACACACGTACACACACACACGTACACACACACACGTACACACACACACACGTACACACACGTACACACACACACACACGTACACACACGTACACACACACACGTACACACACACACACACACACACACACACACACACACACACACACACACACACACACACACACAAGTGCAAAGTCATGAAGATTGGGGAAGGGCAAAGAAGGCCGCAGACGGAGTACAGTCTAGGGGGTCAGAGACTACAAACCTCACTCAAGGAAAAAGATCTTGGGGTGAGTATAACACCAGGCACATCTCCTGAAGCGCACATCAACCAAATAACTGCTGCAGCATATGGGCGCCTAGCAAACCTCAGAACAGCATTCCGACATCTTAATAAGGAATCGTTCAGGACCCTGTACACCGTATACGTTAGGCCCATATTGGAGTATGCGGCACCAGTTTGGAACCCACACCTAGCCAAGCACGTAAAGAAACTAGAGAAAGTGCAAAGGTTTGCAACAAGACTAGTCCCAGAGCTAAGAGGTATGTCCTACGAGGAGAGGTTAAGGGAAATCAACCTGACGACACTGGAGGACAGGAGAGATAGGGGGGACATGATAACGACATACAAAATACTGAGGGGAATTGACAAGGTGGACAAAGACAGGATGTTCCAGAGTTTGGACACAGTAACAAGGGGACACAGTTGGAAGCTAAAGACACAGATGAATCACAGGGATGTTAGGAAGTATTTCTTCAGCCACAGAGTAGTCAGTAAGTGGAATAGTTTGGGAAGCGATGTAGTGGAGGCAGGATCCATACATAGCTTTAAGCAGAGGTATGATAAAGCTCACGGCTCGGGGAGAGTGACCTAGTAGCGATCAGTGAAGAGGCGGGGCCAGGAGCTCGGACTCGACCCCCGCAACCTCAACTAGGTGAGTACAACTAGGTGAGTACACACACACACACACTATAAAAGAGGGGACTACATAGGGTTGAGGAACTTCCTGCAGGAGGTTCCGTGGGACAGAGAACTGGCAGGAAAGCCAGTAAATGAAATGATGGAATATGTAACAACAAAATGCAAGGAGGCAGTGGAAAGGTTTATTCCCAAGGGCAACAGAAACAATGGGAAGACCAGAACGAGCCCCTGAGTGAAGTTGCTACTTTCTGCCCGTCTTGTGATATAGAAGCTTGCTTCATGCTGTCCTCGAAGTGGATCCAAGTGTGGTACTTTGACAATATTGGCCTTGTACATAGCAGTAAGGCCACCCACATCCCTCCTGTGTTGAAGGCTCTGCTGAAATGACAGATCTATCCAGGATTGGTCCAGGCGAGAGATGAGATGTCTTGCTCTGTTCTCTACTCTGTCAAGCAGTTGCAGATGAGGGGGGGGGGGGCAGGCAAACCCAGAAAGTGGAGCATACTCAAGGTGTGAGCGTACTTGTGCCTCCTACAGAATCTTGCAACCCCTACTTTCAAGCAGATGCGAGATATGGCGAAGTGCTGTAAGCTTCCTGGCTGCCTTGTTTGCAAGATTTACAGTGTGGTTCTTCATGGTCAGTTTGGAGTAAAATTTCACCCCAAGGATATCAACTTCTTCCCCAGGTGTCAACACCCTCCCATTCATCCTTACCTCTGCACCGGCATTACCATTATGGTGCCTAGAGACCATCATCATTAGTGTTTTCTCAGGTGCAAATGTTACTTGCCATCTATTTCCCCAAGCTGATATAGCTCTTAGCTGGTGATTGATGTAGCTTAGACTGTCAGTGTACTGTCGTCTGCATATGCATGGGTTTCTGGGATGAGATGAAGAAGGTCATTGAGGTAGACATTCCATAACAATGGTCCCAGCACTCTTTCTTTCTTTCTCTCTTTCTTTCTCTCTTTCTCTTTCTCTCTTTCTCTTTCTTTCTCTCTTATTCTCTTTTTCTCTTTCTCTCTCTTTCTGCCTATTCTTTCTCTCTCTCTTTCTTTTTCTTTCTCTTTTTTTTTTTTAATGCAGGGTTTGGCAAGATTAGGTTAAGGATCCTTAGCTTTATTGACAAGCTATTCACAGGTTAAGGATTCCTAACTTTATTGACAAGCTAATAGCTGTTACCTACATCAGCTCATTTGAAAGCATTTTTATTGTTATGAAACATACAAGTAGGGAACAGGATGAAATTGGAGCCATCTGTGGGCCAGCATTTTCATCTGATCAACTGACTTTATCTCATTGACATCATAATGCTGTACGAATGTTTTCCATACTCGAGTCATCCTGGGAATAAGTGATCTCAGATGAAGTGATGTTCTGGAGAAGGGTAGAGCCAGAGTGAAGTTGCTGCTTTCTTCCCATCACAGTGTCCTCACTCATTTGCCATGTTGAATATATCATAATGTCCTGCTTGTGTAGGTATATGAAGCCCTGACTGAGACATCTAGAAGCTCATGTGATCTTTAGTCCAAAAGTGTCTAGAACCTTCCTCATAGTAATTATTTAATTTACACTTATAAGCACTCATAAAAAATAAAACATTTAATTCTAATGGTCTTACAAAGAAGTTACAGTAGTTAGATTTACATATCATTTGGTTGTAGTTTTGATTCAACTGTAATGAAGATAAAAGTTGATACAAATGCATGTTCAATAGAAAGCCATTTATTAAGTGAAGTACACCTACCATCCGACTTACGACCTGCTCGACTTACGACCACTCGACTTATGACCGTGTTTTTTTTGCCAAATTTCTGGGAAATAAACAACTATTTGTGTTGTACACAGTGTTTATCCTAAACCTTACAGTATAAAATACAGTACTAACAGCATAAAAAGTAAAACATGAAATACCAAAATAAAACAATAAAATAAAGTCATTACAAAAATGTGATGTTGATATTCAGTAGTAAAGTTCGACTTACATCCATTTCAACTTATGACCGGTTTCTCGGAACCGAACTCAGTCGTAAGTCGGATGGTAGGTGTATTTTAGGCGAGCTCGTCTTAAAACCTCATATACAGTGGACCCCCGGTTAACGATATTTTTTCAATCCAGAAGTATGTCAGGTGCCAGTACTGACCGAATTTGTTCCCATAAGGAATATTGTGAAGTAGATTAGTCCATTTCAGACCCCTAAACATACACGTACAAACGCACTTACATAAATACACTTACATAATTAGTCGCATTCGGAGGTGATCGTTATGCGGGGGTCCACTGTACTACTAAATTCTAATTCTGGCAGATTTTTAGTTTAGTCTCAATTCTACATAAATCCTAGTGCTCAACGGTACATAATAATAATATTAAAATTTTAATTAGCATTCATCTTTGTACAATAAAATATAACTATTACATGATTAAGTTAACTACACTGTAACCATTTCCAGACAAGAGAAAAATATTGTTTTTTATTATTTTTTTTATTAACACATCAGCCGTTTCCCACCAAGGCAGGGTGGCCCGAATAAGAAAAACTTTCATCATCATTCAATCCATCACTGTCTTGCCAGAGGTGTACTTACACTACAGTTATAAAACTACAGCATTAACACCCCTTCTTCAGAGTGCAGGCATTGTACTTGCCACCTCCAGGACTAAAGTTCAGCCTGCCGGTTTGCCTGAATATCGTCATAAATGTTACCTTGCTCACACTCCAACAGCATGTCAAGTCCTAACAACCATTTTTCTCCACTCCTATCTAACATGCACACGTATGCCTCCTGGAAGTCCAAGCCTCTCACACACAAAAACCTCCTTTACCCCCTCCCTCCAACCTTTCCTAGGCTGATCCCTACCCCACCTTCCTTCCACTACAGAGAAAAATATGTCTTCATTAATTAAGTATGAATTATTCTAAAAAGGCCTATAGGTTAAATAATAACATCACTGTCAATTGCTCTACAAATATTTATTAATTTTCAGGTTTAAAAACATGGTGCGTGGGCTAGAAGATGATGAGGTGGACTTCTTGGAACTTGTTGACCGCAGCAAACTACAGGAAGAAATACGAGTTCGCACCGAGGAAAATACTGCCATGATTGAATACAGGTTCCATAGACAGTCTTAGAATTATATTGTACAGTCTAGTACAGTTTGCAAATTAGAAAAGTTTTGATAATGTTTGAGCTGTAATTTGTAATAATGAAGGAGTTCTAATTTACCATATTTTGGCTCTTCAACTAGTATTTATCTTACTTGATTGTGGTGTACATACTGTGTTTTGAAGGTGGGTATTACAAGCCTTGTACTTTGAATGTCGGGTTGGGATTCATAAATTTTCTTAATTTTAACCCTTAAACGGTCCAAACGTATATACACGTTTTTTCAACATCTGAAAGTATGTAAAAAAATGTAGATCTTTTTTTTTGTTTTACATTTGAAAACGTGTAAAAAACTTTTATCTACATTTTTTTTTGTTATATTTGAAAATATGTAAAAAAAAGTAGATCTACTTTTGTAGCACTACGAATTTGAACGTCGATCTGTTTGGACCATTTAAGGGTTAAGATAAAAATTGGGAAGTGGGTGGTAGTGGTTGTATTATTATTTTTATTATTATTACTATTCATATTATTATTATTATTATTATTATTATCATCATTATTATTATTATATTCATAATAGAGCTAATCCCATTTTCTCATATGGGTTATAAATGGCAAAATAGTAGGTGCGAGGCATGTAGGGAAGAATTTGTGCAAAACTGAAAGTCAGAGTTGGTTGACAAATGGGTGCATAACCAGTAAAATAATAAAATTACAAAGAGTGGGCTCAGTAATGTAAAAATGAGAAACATGTAAGGAAAAAGGTCAGTCATGCATGACATAAATGAATGTAGAGAATACAGTATTCAAGTGCATATGATGAGTAAAATTATGAGTGCCTAAATTTTTCAGTTTTTATTTTTTTTGCAGGAAAAAAGTGTCTGCCATGCAAAAAAATATTGCCGAAGAAGAAATAAGAGCAGAAATGAAAGCTTCAGAGGCACGGAAAAACTCAGGAGGAAGTAAAAAGACATCACATCTGTCTCTCCTGGCAGGAGCAATCAAGAGAAAAACTAGTGATGATGATAAAAATACACAGGAGGCTGGTGAAGCTAAAAAGACAAAAACTGGTGAGCTTAGAATGTTTTTTAATGTAATAGTATAATGTAATATTAAGAGTAAATGAGGATGCAGTTGAAATTGGGGGAACACTGAATAACTAAGTGTTTATTAGTGGCATAGAAGAATTTCACTAAATGTGAGGGACAATCCAAGAGCCCTTTCACTTCATCGTGGATCTCTTAGTTATCTGCCATGTGATGTACTGTGTTTACGAATGAAAGGATTAATGTCAAAGGTGTCATTTATGTTAATGTAGACAATGTGCCCTTAACTGAAACTTATTTTTCCATTGTTAAATGTTCAGAAAAAGCAGCAGATATCTAATGTTTTTTAATATAAATAATGGTCTCAACAAATAATGCTGTTTACTGCCCACATTCTTATTCTGAAACATTGGAAGTTATTCATTTATAAGATTTGTCTCCATAAAACACTTTTACAGTAATGTATTTTCTTCAGGAAGTCTGATTTTTAGCTGATGTTTTTATTAATTCTCTAATGGGTATCTTTATATACATGTCAATGATGGGTTTAACCCTTTGACTGTCGCTGCCGTATATATACGTCTTACGAGGTACCGTGTTTGACGTATATATACTCATAAATTCTAGCGGCTTCAAATCAAGAAGGAGAAAGCTGGTAGGCCCACATGTGAGAGAATGGGTCTGTGTGGTCAGTGTGCACCACATAAAATAAATCCTGGAGCACGCAGTGCATAATGAGAAAAAAAACTCCGACCGTTTTTTTTTTAATTAAAATGCCGAATTTGTGATCTATTTTCGTATAGTATTTTTGGTTGTATTCTCGTTTTCTTGGTCCCATTTGATAGAATGGAAAACATATTATAGAAATAGAGGTGATTTTGATTGATTTTACTATAAAAAGAACCTGGAAATGGAGCTCAAAGTAGGGGAAATGTTTGATTTTTGCCAATGTTCAAAAGTAAACAAATGATGCCATTGTCCAATAAATGTCCAACTAGCCATTCTGTTATGCAGTCATGAATGGGTTGATGTTATTTATACAATTATTACAGTATTGCAGTAGTCTGCATAATAGTAAATCTTCTATTTTTTGTTTGAATAAAAATTCAAAATAGAAAGCAAGAGTAATATCAGAGGGGCCTGGAGACATGACTGATGAACAAAGAAAATGTTATTTTAGAGCCTGGAATGTCTGCATTGTTCATTCTGGACCTTATTTTGAAATAGTCATATTTTTTAATTTTCGTGAAATTGGCCAAATTGCAAATTTCTGACCACGTTATTGGGTAGTTGAAATTGGTAAATGGGCAGTTTCTTGTACTCAATCGATAGAAAAAAATGGAGTTCTAAAGAAATAGCTATGAGTTTGGTCGACTGGAACAATGGAATTAGCCGAAAATAGGGTTCAAAGTGGGCGAAATCGCCGATTTGTAAATATTTCCGAGGTCGCTAACTTTGCGAGAGAGTAATTCCATCAGTTTTTCATCAAATTTCGTTTTTTTGGTGTCATTACAATTGGGAAAAGATTCTCTATCATTTCATAAGAAAAAATAATTTTTTCTTTTTTTTTTTTAAATTTTGCGACACCAGGAGACACCTCAGGATTGGGGGTTGCAACAGTCAAGGGGTTAAGGAGGCTTTTTAGGGGTGAAACAAATATTAGATAACCATATCAGTTTATAGAGGTTGTTTTGAATGCTATCAGATTTAGTACTGCAAAGTACTAAATGAAATGCTTCACAACTAACCCACAAATTGGAAATTAAATTGGACTGTATTTTGGTATCTCCTGAATCATTTTATCATGTGTATGCAAGAGAAAAGAGAAAATTAGAAGTTTAAGTCAGGTTAAGTGAAGCAAGAAGACACTCAAGATCAAGTTAAGTTGCATGTCTTGTTAAGGTTAGAGCATTCAAGAATGTTCTGAGAAAGAAGGGTGGACTAAGATTCAAGGTACCAGATAGCTATGAATGCTGCATTCGAGCTTGGATTGAACAAAATAGAATATGTAAAGGCTTTGAAGAGGGCTTGATAAATTTAACAGAAGAAAATCAGATAGAAAAAGTGGATAGATTTCTTCTCTAATATGACAGAAAAGAGTATTGTTATTGTCTACAAGGTGAACACTTACTTCTGCTCTTTAAGTCTGTCAGAAAGGAAATTCTTTGTTTCACCAGTGTATTAGAGGGCAAGTGGAGCAACAAATAAAAGTAATTGCCTGAAGCATTAGTGCTTTGAAATGTATTAGCCTGATAAAATACATGTTTAATATCTTGTGGACAAAGAGTGTTATTAAAATTTCATAAATTAGCAATACCTGTATAAGGAGAGATGGAGATAATGGAGATGTCATTTGTGAAGGCTATGTATGGAGTGAATGTTATGCAGAGAATTCAGAGCTTGAAGAATATTTAGACATTTAAGACAGGCTGGAACAAAATAGACTCACAGTGAGAGTATATAAATCTGGGGTGCAGAAAAGGATTAGGAGTCATCCCAGAAAAGGTTGGAGAGAGGGGGTAAAAGAGATTTTGAATGCCAGAGGTTTGAATGTCAAACAGGCTTTTATGAGCATTTTAAATAAGAGTGAGTGGAGGCAAGTGGTTCTAATGACTTGAAGTGGACAGCTGTTGGAGTGTGAGCAGGGTAACATTTATGAAGGATTCATGGAAATGAGTTAGCTGGACTTGAGTCCTGGAGGAGGGAAGTGCAATGCCTTCACTCTAAAGGATGGGTGAGAATGTTGCAGTTTAGATGTCATTGTGCTTCAGGCAAGACATTGATTAAGTGAATGACAGTGAATATGCATTTTTTTTTTTTCAGGGGTACCCTTCCTTAAGGGGAAATAGCTGATGTATTGAAAAATCTTAGTTAAAAATAAATAGAATTAAATACAGAATATCATGGCTCGGGAGCATCTCCAATTACAGTGGACCCCCGGTTATCGTAATTAATCCGTTCCAGTGTGACTAAAACCGGATTTGATGATATCCGAATTCATTTTCCCCTTAAGAAATAATGTAAATGCAATTAATCTTTTCCAGACACCCAAAAGTATTAAAATAACTTTTTACATGAAATATACATATACCTACACAGAAAACAATGAGACATGAAGAATAAACAATAATAACATGACACTTACCTTTATTGAAGACTTGTTGATGTATGGAAGACAGGAGGAGAGGAGAGGATGGAGGAGTTACTATTGTTTGGAAGGGGAATCCCTTTCTATAAAGACTTCAGGTACCAAACCCTTTTCTGGGGTTACTTCCCTTCTTTGTTTTTTAATGCCACTAGGACCAGCTTGAGATTCACTGGACCCCAGTCGCTCAAAAAATTGTTCCACAGAGCTCTGTTTCTGGTTTTCCTTTAAAATTTCCCTAAAATGGGACACGACATTGTCATTGTACATGTTGTCAATTCGGCCTGCAACAGCTTTGTCAGGGTGATGTTCATCCATAAATGTTTGCACCTCACTCCATTTTGCACACATGTCCTTAATCTTTGAAGAAGACACCTTCTTCCATCTCTCTTCCTCCTCCTCTGAAGCAGTTTCCTGAGCTGTGGTCACTGTTGTAGCTCTTCAGTGGTTACCTCTTCCCTGTGGTCCTCCACCAGCTCTTCCACATCCTCGCCACTCACCTCCAACCCCATGGAATTCCCCAATGCCACATTACTTTCCACAACTGCCATAGGCTCATCAGGGTCAGCCCCAAACCCTCTGAATCCCTAACTTGGACACATTCTGGCTACAGTTTTCTCCAAACAGAGTTCAAAGTCCTGGAAGTCACTCCCTCCCAAGCCTTACCTATTAGGTTTATGCAATGGAGGATACTGAAGTGATCTTTCCAGAGCTCTCTTAGGGTCAATTCAGTGTCCGAGGTTATGTCAAAGCACCTCTGAAACATTGCTTTGGTGTAGAGTTTTTTGAAGTTTGAAATGACCTGCTGGTCCATGGGCTGGAAGAGATTAGTAGTATTAGGGGGCAAGAACTTAACTGTGATGAAACGAAACGAAACTCCTCCACAATTTGCTCATCCAAGTCTGGAGGATGAGCAGGAGCATTGTCCAGTACCAGGAGGCACTTGAGTTCCAACTTATTTTCCAGGAGGTATTTCTTCACACTCGGGCCAAACACTTCATTGAACCAGTCAAGGAAAATTTCCCTCGTGACCCATGCCTTACTGTTTGCCTTCCATATCATACACAATTTACTCTTGATGACACTGTTTTTCTTGAACACACTGGGATTTTCAGTGATAATCCAGTAAAGGCTTCACTTTGAAAACCCCATTAGCATTACTACAGAACATGAGAGTTAGCCTGTCTTTCATAGGCTTAATGTTGAAAAAAAAAAAAAAATGTCCTGGGAGTGCCTTTACCTCCTGCATGATGTAGGTTCTCTGGCATTTTCTTCCGAAAGAAACCTGTTTCATCACAATTGAACACTTGTTGGGGTTTGAATTGTTCAGCCTCTATGTACCCCCTGAATTCCTGAATATATTTTTCAGCCACATATTTGTCAGAACTTGGAGCTTCGCCATGCCTTACCACACTGTATATGCCACTAAGCTTCCTAAATCTCTCAAACCAGCCTTTGCTGGCCTTAAATTCACTAACATCAGCACTAGTTCCAGGCATTTTCTTTGCAAGATCATCATGCAACTGCCTTGCCTTTTCACAAATTATCGACTGCATAACACTATCTCCTGCTAACTGTTTTTCATTGATCCACCACCAACAGCAAAGTCTCCACATCTTCGAGTATTTACGATCTCTGTTTTGTAAGCATATTTGCACCTCTTGCAACAACAGCTTCCTTGATTTCCTTTATCTTGGCCATGATGGAAGCAATGGTTGTATGGGGTTTCTTATACAGCCTGGGAAGCTCTGCCACACATACTCCATTTTCATATCTTGCAATGATGTCTTTCTTGAATTCTATAGTGTTTTTCACCTTCTTTACCAAAGGGCTGGCACTAGAAGCTTTCTTTGGGCCCATGGTGGCTTATTTAGTAGTTGCAAGCACAAAAAAGAATGGAATATTACGAAATGTATCGTATGAACGGGTGGGGTGATGATCACTCGATGATAAACAATAGCGGACTGACTGTGAATTGTGTGGGATGGTGTGAGGGGCCGCTCGTATGCATTTGGGACGAATGACTATTACCGAGGTAAATGATGATCACCGAGCCAATATTTTGACGAAAAAACTTTACGATTACCAAATAATTACGAAATCCAATGACTACGATATCTGGGATCCACTGTACTTATAACAAAAATACTTGTGAGAACATAGGTTCTGAATTCTGAACACTCAACTTAGGAACAATTTTCAGGAATGCATTAATGTTGTAAGTGGCAGACCTTATGTATATGGTATTCAGCTTCTTGGCAGATTACCTTACGTTCATATATTGCAACCTATAAACATTATTTTATTTTACTTACTCAGTTATTTTCCAATCTTACATTCATTTTTTATTATAAGCTCATCATTATTAGCCATTGCTTCTGTTGCTGCATAAATTTTAATCTTTTATTGAAATTACTTAATTCTGACAATATAATTCTCTGATGCTCTGCTTTAAGTATAGTTGTACTTTTTTTTTTTTTTTACTTCTGCACCACATGCATAGATTTGGTTTCAATTTCTCACTCATCCTCTATATGTAATGACATGAGCTAAGTTTGATCATGCATTATTAATATGTAGCAGCATGATTTTGTTTTCTTTCAGAATCACCTAGTCAAGGAAACACCGCGACAGTTCATCCAGTCTCTGGAAAATCAGGCTTTCAGTGCATTGCCGTTTTGCCTGGATTAGGTATCTACACAGACTCCAGTGACTCGGACAATAATGTAGACTCTGATAGTGATGATGATGATGATCATGTTCAGTTACCTCGGCAGCCTCGAGATATCACAGGTCGTATCGTGAAGCCTACAACACAATGTAGTGGCCAGTCTGGCTGTTGATGAAGTGAGTTGTTGAAAATAAAAAAGAATAAGAAGACAAGTCCTAAGTTGAATCATGCTGGCCACAATGCCATCCTTACAGTAATTGTATATGAAGATTAGTGCTTCACAGAGCATGAGTGCTCAGCCTTCCAGTCTTGAAAGTTATACGTGAAAAATTGCCACCATTGAAATACTGTACTTCTTCCAGTACAGAAGAATTTTTTTTTTATTTTCAACAAACCGGTCATATCCCACCGAGGCAGGGTGACCCAAAAAGAAAAACAAAGGTTTTGTTTTTTAAAGTTGGTAATTTATGCAGGAGAAGAGGTTATTAGCCCCTTTGCTCCTGGCATTTTAGATGTCTCTTATGACACGCATGGCTTACAGAGGAAGAATTCTTTTCCACTTCATGTGAAGATAAGAGGAAATAAAGAAAGACCAAGAACTATTAAGAAAATAGAAGAAAACCCAGATGACTGTGTAAATATATATGCATGTACATGCATGTGTAGTGGGACTTAAGTGTAAGTAGAAGTAGCAAGATATACCTGTTATCTTACGTGCTGATGAAACAGAAAAGACACCAGCAATCCTACCATCATGTAAAACGATTACAGGTTTCTATTTCACATTCACTTGGTAGGATGGTGGTACCTCCCTCGGTGATTGCTGTCTACCAACCTACTACCTAGGAGAATTAAATTTGACTTAATTAAAAAATGCATCTAGTTCATATACATACCTGATTTGTATTGTTTGAAGAATACTTTAAAAGAATAAGTTCAATCTAAAGATGTCTTAGTGGCAACTAGTCTCAGATTGGGAAAACACATGTCTAATTCTGTATATAAATTCCTATTGTATTGTTTATTGTATTTGCAGATTATTAGGTTACTGTAAGTGATTAAAGTGGCATAATTAGCAATTGTGTAACTGCAAATTTCTGAAAAGTATCTGTACATTTTACATTATATTATGAGAACACATGTAATTGCTGCCAAGGGAAATACAGAGCTTTTTGAATGATCATGACAAAGAAATATTACTACACAAAAATACACTAATTTTATTGTTAAATATGTGTATCAACCTTGCAACTTCACTGAAGCAGTCAAAACACAAAACTAATACAGGTGGGAAAGTACCCTAATACAGGTGTTGTACTGGCATTTATAATATAGTTTATCTTTAAGAGTACATATATGAATGCAGTCAGCTTTAATAGTAGCAAATGTATTGACTGTTGCATTTTTTTTTTTAGCATACAATCTTTCACTTATACTTGACCTGTTTACTGTATAGATAAATCCTATCCCCAATGTATTTATAGCCTTAGGGTTTTATTGCCTTCAAGTTCAAAGAGGAACCAAACAGCCTTCCTAAATCTTATTCACTATAACTCAGGGTAGAGACTGTACTTCATTATTTAAAATTTTGTAAATGTGAAGAGCAGCTCTTGCTGTTTCATATCCATTGTTTCACAAATGAACCATACATTAAACATGAATAGGTTTTTGTTTTTTCTTAGGGTCTGCAGTGAGCCACTGTGTGAGGAAGAATAATGCGAGTTGCTTAGATAAGGAAAATTAATAAAGTATGATGAATAAAAGTCATTATACAGTGGCTTGAATAATTTACAACTAACCTACACTTTGGAGAGGAAACAAAACATTTCAGTCCATCTGAGATCAGGAAGTTACATCTGACTTGATAATGATCCGAGAGGGTGTGAAATGTCGTCTACAGTTTTCCTATCTAAAGTGTGGGTCAGTTGTGAATTATTAGCATTCCTACAAGTAAAACAGTTTATGGAGCTAGTAAAGCGACAAAAAACAAGAAAAGACGTTCATGTTAATGCAGTATTTCTATTACATATTTATGTAAAATATGACATTAGAATACTATACTAGAGAGGTGTGTTCCAGTGAGGCTTTCCTAGTAATACTGACCAGTAGAGTAGTTGAAACACCAGTCATAAGGGTGATGGTGTCTCAGTCTTGGTTAGTCTAAAAAAAAGTGGCGTGTAGTTTGCATGTCCTAGCTAAGCACCTTCCTCAGGGGAAGTTCCTTGATGCTGGTGAGGGGGCTCTTGATCCAAGGGATTGGAATTGTTTTCCTCTTTATTGGGTTGAAACTTGTTGCCTCCCATTTCCTAGGCACTGTAGAACCCCTCCTGATTTTGCACTTTTCCCTAAATACAATAAGAATCAGCAAAGCACTATTAAATGATCCTCACAAGTACAGCACTTTTCATGATATAATTCTCTTAGCTGAAATATAATTACTTGTAATACACACAAATAACCTACCCATAGGAGAAAAGGAGATTGAAACTTATGACAATATTTTGGTCCAACTTGACCAATAATTAGTCACAAGTGAGAAGGGAAGGGATCCAGAATATATGAGGGGAAGACAGGGAACAGGAGAGGTAGAGCAGGAGGGAGGGAGTAATTGCAGTATTGTGCCTTTTTTATTCTTTACCTGTGGGGAGAGGGAGGTATTAGGTAGATGGCGAGAATATTTTGAGGAACTTTTAAATGTTGAGGAAGAAAGGGAGGCGGTAATTTCATGCACTGGCCAGGGAGGTATACCGTCTTTTAGGAGTGAAGAAGAGCAGAATGTAAGTGTGGGGGAGGTACGTGAGGCATTACGTAGAATGAAAAGGGGTAAAGCAGCTGGAACTGATGGGATCATGACAGAAATGTTAAAAGCAGGGGGGATATAGTGTTGGAGTGGTTGGTACTTTTGTTTATTAAATGTATGAAAGAGGGGAAGGTACCTAGGGATTGGTGGAGAGCATGTATAGTCCCTTTATATAAAGGGAAAGGGGACAAAAGAGATTGTAAAAATTATAGAGGAATAAGTTTACTGAGTATACCAGGAAAAGTGTACGGTAGGGTTATAATTGAAAGAATTAGAGGTAAGACAGCAGAATGTAGGATGGTGGATGAGCAAGGAGGTTTCAGAGTGGGTAGGGGATGTGTAGATCAAGTGTTTACATTGAAGCATATATGTGAACAGTATTTAGATAAAGGTAGGGAAGTTTTTATTGTATTTATGGATTTAGAAAAGGTATATGATAGAGTGGATAGAGGAGCAATGTGGCAGATGTTGCAAGTATATGGAATAGGTGGTAAGTATGCTGTAAAGAGTTTTTATGAGGATAGTGAGGCTCAGGTTAGGGTGTGTAGAAGAGAGGGAGACTACTTCCCAGTAAAAGTAGGTCTTAGACAGGGATGTGTAATGTCACCATGGTTGTTTAATATATTTATAGATGGGGTTGTAAAAGAAGTAAATGCTAGGGTGTTCGGGAGAGGGGTGGGATTAAATTATAGGGAATCAAATTCAAAATGGGAATTGACACAGTTACTTTTTGCTGATGATACTGTGCTTATGGGAGATTCTAAAGAAAAATTGCAAAGGTTAGTGGATGAGTTTGGGAATGTGTGAAAAGGCAGAAAGTTGAAAGTGAACATAGAAAAGAGTAAGGTGATGAGGGTATCAAATGATTTAGATAAAGAAAAATTGGATATCAAATTTGGGAGGAGAAGTATGGAAGAAGTGAATGTTTTCAGATACTTGGGAGTTGACGTGTCGGCGGATGGATTTATGAAGGATGAGGTTAATCATAGAATTGAAGGAAAAAAGGTGAGTGGTGCGTTGAGGTATATTTTTTTTTTTTTTTTATTATCACACTGGCCGATTCCCACCAAGGCAGGGTGGCCCGAAAAAGAAAAACTTTCACCATCATTCACTCCATCACTGTCTTGCCAGAAGGGTGCTTTACACTACAGTTTTTAAACTGCAACATTAACACCCCTCCTTCAGTGTGCAGGCACTGTACTTCCCATCTCCAGGACTCAAGTCCGGCCTGCCGGTTTCCCTGAATCCCTTCATAAATGTTACTTTGCTCACACTCCAACAGCACGTCAAGTATTAAAAACCATTTGTCTCCATTCACTCCTATCAAACACGCTCACGCATGCCTGCTGGAAGTCCAAGCCCCTCGCACACAAAACCTCCTTTACCCCCTCCCTCCAACCTTTCCTAGGCCGACCCCTACCCCGCCTTCCTTCCACTACAGACTGATACACTCTTGAAGTCATTCTGTTTCGCTCCATTCTCTCTACATGTCCGAACCACCTCAACAACCCTTCCTCAGCCCTGTGGACAACAGTTTTGGTAATCCCGCACCTCCTCCTAACTTCCAAACTACAAATTCTCTGCATTATATTCACACCACACATTGCCCTCAGACATGACATCTCCACTGCCTCCAGCCTTCTCCTCGCTGCAACATTCATCACCCATGCTTCACACCCATATAAGAGCGTTGGTAAAACTATACTCTCATACATTCCCCTCTTTGCCTCCATGGACAAAGTTCTTTGTCTCCACAGACTCCTAAGTGCACCACTCACTCTTTTTCCCTCATCAATTCTATGATTCACCTCATCTTTCATAGACCCATCTGCTGACACGTCCACTCCCAAATATCTGAATACGTTCACCTCCTCCATACTCTCTCCCTCCAATCTGATATTCAATCTTTCATCACGTAATCTTTTTGTTATCCTCATAACCTTACTCTTTCCTGTATTCACCTTTAATTTTCTTCTTTTGCACACCCTACCAAATTCATCCACCAATCTCTGCAACTTCTCTTCAGAATCTCCCAAGAGCACAGTGTCATCAGCAAAGAGCAGCTGTGACAACTCCCACTTTGTGTGTGATTCTTTATCTTTTAACTCCACGCCTCTTGCCAAGACCCTCGCATTTACTTCTCTTACAACCCCATCTATAAATATATTAAACAACCACGGTGACATCACACATCCTTGTCTAAGGCCTACTTTTACTGGGAAAAAATTTCCCTCTTTCCTACATACTCTAACTTGAGCCTCACTA
Organism: Cherax quadricarinatus; assembly: GCF_038502225.1. Lineage (NCBI taxonomy): Eukaryota > Metazoa > Arthropoda > Malacostraca > Decapoda > Parastacidae > Cherax > Cherax quadricarinatus. The sequence continues at coordinate 9,928,302 of NC_091319.1, read as the reverse complement.
TCCTCGTAAAAACTCGTCACTGCTTTCAGTAACCTACCTCCTACACCATACACTTGCAACATCTGCCACATTGCCCCCCCTATCCACCCTGTCATATGCAGATATGTGGAGTCAAAAAACGTTATCTATGGAGGCAAAGAAGGGAATGTATGAAAGTATAGTAGTACCAACACTCTTATATGGATGTGAATCTTGGGTGGTAAATGCAGCAGCAAGGAGACGGTTGGAGGCAGTGGAGATGTCCTGTCTAAGGGCAATGTGTGGTGTAAATATTATGCAGAAAATTCGGAGTGTGGAAATTAGGAAAAGGTGTGGAGTTAATAAAAGTATTAGTCAGAGGGCAGAAGAGGGGTTGTTGAGGTGGTTTGGTCATTTAGAGAGAATGGATCAAAGTAGAATGACATGGAAAGCATATAAATCTATAGGGGAAGGAAGGCGGGGTAGGGGTCGTCCTCAAAAAGGTTGGAGAGAGGGGGTAAAGGAGGTTTTGTGGGCGAGGGGCTTGGACTTCCAGCAAGTGTGCGTGAGCGTGTTAGATAGGAGTGAATGGAGACGAATGGTACTTGGGACCTGACGATCTGTTGGAGTGTGAGCAGGGTAATATTTAGTGAAGGGATTCAGGGAAACCGGTTATTTTCATATAGTCGGACTTGAGTCCTGGAAATGGGAAGTGCAATGCCTGCACTTTAAAGGAGGGGTTTGGGATATTGGCAGTTTGGAGGGATATGTTGTGTATCTTTATACGTATATGCTTCTAAACTGTTGTATTCTGAGCACCTCTGCAAAAACAGTGATAATGTGTGAGTGTGGTGAAAGTGTTGAATGATGATGATAGTATTTTCTTTTTGGGGATTTTCTTTCTTTTTTTTGGGTCACCCTGCCTCGGTGGGAAACGGCTGACTTGTTGAAAAAAAAAAAAAACCTGTATTATAAATAATTGCTTATTTATTGTAGCTAACCTGTTACCAATCTTCCTAATTTCTGTACTGTGTATCTTTTTCTTTACCGTCATTGTCAGTTCCTCCTTATATTTTCTTTAATTCTATCTTATGTTTTCTCATCTTTAAAATCCCTCTCCTTTGTTTCTGAAGCAGTGTTTATATTTTTACATATACAGCATTTCTTTCTCATTTAAAATGTGTGAAATCTGTCTTGTCTGTATGACAGTCAAACCGACATGTAGAACTGTTTGGAAAATTTTAGTGTTCCTTCAGAAATCTTACAACCTTCGAAGTCATTTGCAATAACTCAGATTGGACTCAAGCCCTTCCACCTGTGGAAAGGAAAGCTTCCATAGGAAACAAAAAATATAGATGATAAAGTGGAACCTCGGTTTTCGTTTGCCCTGGTTTTCGTCAAATTAGGTTTTCGATGACTTTTTTCATCAAAATTCTGTCCCAGTTTTTGTTCATCACCTTGGTTTTCGTTCGCTGTACTGAACATGTCCACCTGCCTGCACCCCCACAAAGCATCCCACGCACACGTTCCGAGTCAGTCTGGCTATGTTTCTTGTCGAGTGAATTTACCCTGTGCATTCATATGAAACATTTCGTAATAATCCATTGTTTTTTGTGCTTGTTTATTGAGTGAGACTGTTAAATAAGCCACCATGGGGCCAAAGAAAGTTCCGAGTACTAGCCAAGGAAATTACTTCAGAGGAGGAGGAGGAGAGTGGGAGGAATGTGCCTTCTTCAGTGATTAAGGACGTGTGCAGAGTGGAGTGAGCTGCAAAGTTTTGTGGAGAAATATCACCCTAACAAAGCTGTTGCAAGCTGTATCTGCAACATGTTCAGTGACAATGCCTTGTCTCATTTTAGGCAAATCTTAGAGACGCCGGAAACAGACCTCAGGACAGATTTTTTGTGTGACGGGTACAGTGACTCTTAAGCTGCTCCTAGTGCCAGTAAAAGACAAAGAAGGTAAGTAACCCCAGATAGGGACTTGATACCTGAAGTCCTTATGGAAGGAGATTCCCCTTGCAAACAATAACCTCTCCCCTCTTCGCCGTCTTCCATACACCAACAAGAGTCTTCAGTGAAGGTAAAGGTTATGTTAAATGTTCATTTATCCATTTCATTAGTCCTTTATATTTATTCCTCATTGTTTTCTGTATGTAAAACTGTAGTTATTCTCTATAAAATGTATTTTTTGTTAATACCTTTGGATGTCTGGAATGGATTAATTGGATTTACATTATTTCTTATGGGAAATATTGCTTCAGTTTTCATCGAATTCAGTTTTTGTCAGACTTTCTGGAACGAATTAAAGACGAAATGGGAAGTACAATGCCTGCACTCTAAGGGAGGGGTTCGGGACATTGGCAGTTTGGAGGGATATATTGTGTATCTTTATACGTATATGCTTCTAAACTGCTGTGTTCTGAGCACCTCTGCAAAAACAGTGATTATGTGTGAGTGAGGTGAAAGTGTTGAATGATGATGAAAGTATTTTCTTTTTGGGAATTTTCTTTCTTTTTGGGTCACCCTGCCTCGGTGGGAGCCGGCCGACTTGTTAAAAAAAAAATAAATTATAATAACAATAATAATAATAATAATAATAATAATAATTTTATTATGTTCACAAAAATAGGTAAATAATACTATTATTTATCCCCATAAGGGTATTTGTTTTAGTTTAGCTTGTTAAATTTTTATTTATTTTTAATTTGGTGACATATTCTTTATTTTCGGGTCACCCTGCCTCAGTGGGAAAACGCCGACATGCTAAAAAAATATTGAAAATAAAATAAATGTTTAATTAATAGTGTAGTACAGAGTACAGTATGTTACTTTCCACAGAATATGAGTTTTTAAATAATGGAGGCAAGACTAAGATAATTGTATCCTTTTTGTATTGTTGCATGTGTTGATACATTAAATATGATAAAACTAGTTTTATTTTCAAATAAATAATGTTTTATATGTATTACCCAAGACACTTTACCCTTTTTATTTTTAACATACTGGCCATCCCCCATCAAGGTAAAGTGACCCAAAATAGGAGGAAAGTCATACACCATCATACATTCAATCAGTGAATGAGTTTCTTCATTTTTGGGGTTACCCTACATCATTGGGAGATGTTAAAAAAATTACCCTTCAGACTAAGAAAATCAATACTCACTTCTGAATTACTTGTAATTGAGAACAAAGTTAATATGTATAGCACTGATTAGTTAATTATTAGTTTGTAGGATGGTAAGTTGCTGAAGAGTTACTTTTGTTTTAAACTTGGTTTACTGACTGAATGGTGTGGCAAGAATTAACCACTGCATTACTTGATGTATAATCTGCCTGAAATTTAAAATCTAATATGGCACTTCAGTGAGATGCATATTTAGTTTTCAATGGGTAAATGTCATTTTATATACTACCAATAGTTACAGTAAGTGTAACAAATCACATATTGCCATTATGCAAAGTTTAATTTCCATAGTTTGGAAATTAGGAGGAGGTGCAGGGTTACTAAATGTATTATCAACAGGGCTGAGGAGGGGTTGTTGAGGTGGTTCAGACATTTAGAGAGGATGGAGCAAACTAGAATGACGTGGAGTGTACAAATCTTTGGTGGAAGGATGGCAGGGCAGGGGTTGGCCTAGGAAAGGTTGGAGGGAGGGGGGGTAAAGGAAGCACGAGTGTGTTAGATAGAATATATATGAGGGGGAATGTGAGCAAAGTAACATGAAGGGATTCATGAAAACCGGTTAGCCAGACTCGAGTGCTGGAGGTGGAAAGTACATTGCCTGCTCTCTGAAGGAGGGGTGTTGATATGTGCAGTGTAGTGTAGGCATGCCTCTGGCAAGACAGTGATGGAGTGAATAATGATGAAAGTCTTTTTTTTCTTGGTCACCCTGCCTTGGTGGGAAACAGCCACTGTGTTAGTAAAAAATATATGAATATTTATATTTGAAAACATGCATTAATCCCACATAGGTCCTACAGTCATAATAATTTAAACAAACCAATACTGCCTTTTTTTTTTTTTAAGTTTTAATGTCTCTGCATATGTAAATAGGATAATTCCTTGCTCTACTTTTTACTGCTTCTGCTAATACTATTTCGTCTAGAGTTAAGTTTGTATGCATATATAAGTTTGGCAGACTTCTTCAAGCTCACCTTGCTGAGCTGTTGAAAGGTCAACATGCCAATCTGTTGCAAGCTCAACTTGCCAAGATGTTGCAAGGCCAACATGCCAAGCCATTTCAAGCTCAGTATTTCACTTTTTAAGGTTCATCATTACTAACTTGTCCATAAATTGTCAGCTACTGTACTGTACTTAAATATGCTAAATATGGCTTAAAAACTTACCTTGTCTACATGTATATATATATATATTCTTTCTTCTTTCAACATACCAGCCGTATCCCTCCAAGGTGGGGTGGCCCAAAAGGAAAAATGAAAGTTTCTCCTTTCAAATTTAGTAATATACACAGGAGAAGGGGTTACTAGCCCCTTACCCCCGGCATTTTAGTCGCCTCCTACGACACGCATGGCTTACGGAGGAAGAATTCTGTTCCACTTCCCCATGGAGGTATATATATATATATATATACATACATACATACATATATATATACATACATACATACATACTTTGAAATTTCAACTAACAGCAAGTTTCACTGGATAAGTTTCAACTACCAGCAACTTTTCATTTGTACAACCACTACATATCATTAAAAATTAAGTGTTGATAGACACACTGCTGACAGTCACTTAGGAAGACTAGGCTTTATTAAACATTGTTTTGCTTAAATGTCAACTAAAAATTATTGGATGTTTCACTGCAGGCTTTATTAGAGGTTTTGCATATGTGAGCTTTATTAAGGTCTTGATAATGCTTTTATAAATCACACATTTGAGTAAAACATTTAATCAGGGCTTGCCTTACTAAGAACCAATTTTAAACAGTTTTGTTGTACTGTATTTTTTAAGTTAAGTTAGATGTCCGCTAGCTAGTACATGTACATTATGAATTGTTATTGCCTCTATAGTTTTATGATACAATCTATTGTACCTCAAACTTATGTTATTAACTCTATTTTTATCATTGAAAATGCAACTAATACAATTATGATGAAATTTAGGAAATGGAGTTTTGGGTACTAACATGAAACTTGGATCTTGTTAAAAATTTTACTGTATTTCTCTCATAAATTATTGAAAGAGGAGCATTAATAGAGACCAATGTGCAGTTCATTGGAATATATTGCAGTTCAATAGCTTTTACTGCAGTCAGGTGTTTTATAATTTAATGTTGTACTGTGCCTGGTTATATAATGAGTGTGCAAGACATGACAGTATTATTATTGCATTCATAGGGGGGCGCTAAACCTGTAGGAGTCTTACAGCGCCTGGGGTAATGGGAAGCAGTCAGATTAAATTCGAGGAAGGGGAGGTCAGATCCAATTCCTTGAATCAAGAACCCCTCATTGGTGTCGAGGAACCTCCCTTAAGAGGAAGACATGGCAGTAGATTGGTAGTAAACAATACAAATTACACTGAATATCTTTTGTTACCTTTTCGTAGAGCAGTTCTTTCTTATAACTTTTATTTTTTAAATTTGAGAGCGATAAGAGGATTCCATTTAAACATTGCATGGATTGGTTGTTCAAATAAGGCAAATTGGTTAAATGAGCCAAATTGCTTTAAAAAAATTCTTTTATCTTGAGCATTGATAAATGTACAGTGGCCCCACATTACAGTGGACCCTCACCTAACGATATTAATTGGTATCCGAGAACGAATATCGTTAGGCGAGTTTTTTAGCGTTAGCCGAGGCAAAATGTTAGCATTAAAATGTATCGTTAGGCGAATTTAACGTTATGCGATGCATTCGTTAGGCAAGGGTCCACTTTAATATCGTATACTAATTTATTTTGCATTAAAACTTGTTTATTAACATAATTAAGTATTATTATTACAGGTGGGCCCCACTTATACAGCAGGTTAGGTTTTGGGCTGCTGTAAAGTGAATTATGTTAATGGGACGTACTAAACCCACGAGGGTCATACAGTACCTGAGGAATGTGAAGTGATCAAGTTTGATGCTAGGGAAGGGCAGGCCAGATGAGTTGGATCAAGTTCCCTCATTGGCATCAAGGCACCTCATTTGAGCAAGAGAAAAAAATGCTCTGATTCCCACCAGCCCTTCACCTTTGAAGGGTGTTAAGTGCAACAACATTAGGGTGAGTTTGCCTTCTAACCTACCTGCCAAATCATTTGGATGAGCTGTAAAAATGATGTAGAGGGACAGCAGGATGAGAAATAGCAGTCTTGAGATCTTCCAGAATTGGGTGATCTTTGCAGGCCTGGCCCCTCAAGGGAGGTTCCTTGATGCTGGTGAGAGGCTCTTGATCTAGGGAATTGGATCTGTGCTCTAGTTCCCTGAATTGAGCCTGAATGCTTTCCATCCCCCCCCCCCCCCCCAACATGCACTGTATAATCTTCTGAGTTTAGCACTCCCCCATGATTATAATAATTTGCAGGCCTGGATGCTCACCTCATGTTGCAATACACAAATCCCTATGATGTAATGCAGTAATAGAAATAATTTAACCTTATAGTTGAGGGCCACTACCTGTCAAGGAGGAAGATTTGATGCAGGCCAAGTATGGGAAATCTGCCACCCTGGACCCCTCAAGGGAGGTTCCTTGACGCTGGTGAGGGGTTCTCGATCTATGGAATTGCATCTGCTCCAGTTCCCTGAATTGAGCCTGAATACCTTCTATCCTTTCCCCATGTGCGCTGTATAATCCTATGGGTTTAGCGCTCCCCTATGATTATTATAATTGCTACCCTGGATTTATTTCCACATCAGGGTTCTCTGTTTGAATGTTCACCCTTGAGCTGAAATACCCAACTATCAAATATTGTAGTGCTAAAATGGAAAGGGTCAAGAGTCTGGGCAGCCCTCTGTAACCCCTCCTAGGTACGTGGAATCAGTGACCTATACAGAAGTCCTTTGTTTGTGCCAGCTATCTTGCTAGCAGCCAGAGTAGCAATATTCACTCTTCCTACATGAGGACTGTACCATAATCAGAGTTAGGTGCCAGGCTCATAGGAGATAAAGTATGCCAGAAATGGAAGGAAATCAGGTTTGATATAAGGTCACAGGTCCACTTTCTTGGCTCAAGACACCTTTGAGAGGCTTACCTGAGGAAATATACTAACATTGCCTGTTGGGTCAAAAGCAGTCCAACAAGTTACCTTTGCCCCAAAAGATTTATAAGCTATTAAAAGCAGTTTAGCTATTATGTTAATATTTTTTTTGGCAAAATATATTTAAGTTTATAAATCATGAAAGCAATTTAACAAATTAGCAACTTGCTTTGACATCACATATCTTCAGTGGCTAGTCACAAATAAACTGTCACATTATTATTATTAGCATGACACATAAAGGGAAGTTCTAAACCTCTAAGGATCATACAGTACCTGGGAATGGGATACCATTAGCATATTACTGGTGAGAAGGCTATCTGTTTATTTTGCATTTTATCATCCTTTCAGTTTGCAAATACTGCTCTGGTGGCCTGGTGGTTAACGCTCTCGCTTCACACGGTGAGGGCCTGGGTTCGATTCCCAGCCAGAGTAGAAACATTGGACGTGTTTCTTTCAACCTGTTGTCTATGTTCCCCATCAGTAAAATGGGTACCTGGGTGTTAGTCGACTGGTGTGGGTCGCATCCTGGGACACTGACCTAAGGAGGCCTGGTCACAGACCGGGCCGCAGGAGCGTTGACCCCTGGAACTCTCTCCAGGTAAACTCCAGGTATCCAGCTATCTGTTGATCTTTAAATTTGTTAGTAAAGCTCTGTTTAGCAGGACAAAAATTTGTCTCTTAAAACTGGAGACTAATGTGATGAATTATTAGTTCATGTGTTTTATCAATTATTATAATCAAAAAGAAGCGCTAAACCACAAGGGCTATACAGCGCTGCAGGGCAGGAAGGAAGCGAGGGTATCAGGTGGCAAAAGGGAGATGGATGAGTAATAGGTTACGGAGAACAGCGGGGCAGTGGATGGTGAAAGGGTAGAGGGCAGCAAGAGATTGAGGTAGAAAGGGCTGAGGGGAGTGCGAAAGGTATCATCATCAGAGTTTGTGGAGTAAATCAGTCGTTGTCAAGAAGTCAATGAGAGAGTCAGGATTAAAGGAGGGTCCATCAGCAAGAAGGGAAGGTAAAGAGAGAGTAGTAGAGCGGAGACGACGTTGGAGGTAAATTCTGCGTGCTCGTTGATAGAGAGGGCAGTCTAACAGAATGTGGCTAATCGATACTGGAACTTGACACTTCTCACAGAGAGGAACAGGGTGCCTCTCCATGAGATACCCATGAGTAAGACGAGTGTGGCCAATGCGAAGGCGGGATAGAGTAGTCTCCCAACCTCGGCACTGATGACAAGAAGACGGCCAGTAACCTATGCTCGGTTTAATAGAATGAAGTTTGTTACCGAGTAGAGTTGACCAACGTTGTTGCCAACAGGTGTGAAGGTGGGTAGCTATTACAGCAAAAATAGTCCAGAAATGGCACACCTCTATATGAAATTGGTAGGTCATGTACTGCTGACTGCACAGCAGTGTCTGTTCATTGCCCTGTATGTCAACATGACCAGGGACCCAACAAAAAACAGTATCTTTATGCTTGGTAGAGATACGGCGTGGCCAAAGTTGGATACGGAGAACTAGGGGGTGAGGTGTATCAAATTTCTGTATAACCTGTTGAGCACTAAGAGAGTCTGAGACAACCACAAATGATGACACAGGTATAGATGCGATACGAATAAGTGCTGTAAGAATGGCATACAATTCAGTAGTAAAAATGCTAGCCAAAGATGGTAAATCCCCTCGCACGACGCTGTCCGGAAACACTGCTTCGAATCCGACGCTGTCAGAAGACTTTGAGCCATCTGTGTACACTGCGATGGCATGAGAATGAGAGTGGAAGTGGACAAGAAAAAGAGAGCGAGAAGCCCCCATAGGCAGTTGGGCTTTCGAGCAAGGGAGTAAGAAAGAACAGACCCGAACAGCTGGAACTTCCCAGGGGGATAAGGAAAAGTGAGATGCTACATGAACATATAAAGGTGGTAACTGAAGGGAAGACAAGAGCAAATGTAGGTGAAGAGAGAAGGGACGGAGCAAACAGGGACGGCGAAGAAATAAAGAATGTCTACTAATATTGGTGACCATTCTATAAATGGAAGGATTGCAGAGATCATGAGAACGTACATAGTAGCGAAGGCAATGGGCATCACGGCGATCAGACAAGGATGGAACATTCACTTCTGCATAGAGGCTCTCAACAGGGGAAGAGCAAAAAGCACCAAGGCATAAACGTAATCCTTGGTGATGGATGGGGTTAAGGCTAGAGAGAGTAGCAGGAGAGGCCGCTGAATAGATCTGGTCACCATAATCGAGTTTCGATAAAATGAGGGCTGAATGTAGGCGAAGGAGAGTTCGACGATCAGCTCCCCATGAAAGATGAGCAAGGGTTTTAAGAAGATCCAGCCAGCTGTGACAAGTTGCCTTCAGAGAGGTAATGTGAGGTTTCCAGGATAACCTACGGTCAAAGAGAAGGCCTAGAAACCTGACTGTATCACGTTCAGGGATACGGGAGCCATAGAGGTACAAAGGATGATCGGAGATGACAGAGCATCTAGTGAAAGTAATTTGGTGAGTTTTGGTACTGGAAAATTTAAACCCATGCGTGGTGGCCCAATTGGAAACATGGTCGACTGCATGGTGGAGAGAAACTGTAATGAGATGAGTCAGCGCCTGCACAAGCAATAGCGAAGTCATCAACATAGAGTGATGACCAAATATTGGATGGAAGAACAGAGGCCAAATCATTTATAGCAAGGAGAAAAAGTGTTGTGCTCAGAACACATCCCTGAGGGACACCTTCAGCTTGGACAAAGTCCAGGGAGAGCACATTATTGACTCGAACACGGAAATGTCTGTCAGTTAAAAAGTTCTTAAGGAAGGATGGTAGATTGCCTCGGAGGCCTAAGGAGTGGGCTTGGGCCAAAATATTATACCTCCAAGTTGTGTCATATGCCTTCTCAAGGTCAAAAAATATGGCAATAACTGAGTGGTTATTCGCAAAGGCATTACGAACATACGTATCCAAGCGTAGTAAGGGGTCTATGGTAGATCGGCCCTTACGAAAGCCATATTGACTAGTGGAGAGACTGTTGTGTGTCTCTAAATACCACATTAAACGTCGATTTACCAGACGTTCCATCACTTTGCAAACTGCACTAGTAAGAGCAATGGGACGATAGTGGGAGGCATCATGTCCCGTAGTACCCGGCTTGCGGAAAGGGAGAACAATGGCAGATTTCCACAGCTGGGGAAGAACTCCTTGTGACCAAATAAGATTGAAGAGGTGTAAGAGGACTACAAGGGCTGACTGATGTAAATGTTGTAACATCCGAATATGAATGTCGTCAGGCCCAGCTGCCGATGATCGGCAAGCTGAGAGTGTTGCCTCCAGTTCCCGAAGTGTAAAAGGCACATTATACTGTTCTTCTCTGAGAGAAGAAAAGTCCAAGGGTACTAACTCTTTGGCAGACTTTGAGGAAATGTGGGGCATAGATGGAGCCCCCGGGAAATACGAACCAGATGAGTGCCAATTTCAATGGCAACATCAAGAGGGTTTGCTATATCAACACCGGCGACCCGTAGAACAGGAGCCGGGTCAGGAGAGTATTTACCACTCAGTTTCCTCACTTTTTTTTCCAGACTGCACTCATAGAGGAACCAGAGGTGATGGTGGAAACATAATCTCGCCAGCAAGTGCATTTAGCATCACGGATGACAGGGCGAGCAATCACACGCTTCTGCTTAAAATCAAGAAGTCTCTCATCGGTTCTATTGTACTGGTACCTGCCCCATGCAGCGCGTTTCAAACGTACTGCAAGAGCACAAGCAGGAGACCACCAAGGCACGCACTTCTGAGAATGCCTGAGGTTTGGGGTATAGAATGAGAAGCTGAGGTTAAAACTGATGTCGAGAAGAGGTGTATGAGCTCATCAATGGAGGATGAAGAAGGAACCTCACTAAAAGCAGTGAGTTGCGAGTAAAGGTCCCAATTTGCCCGATCAAATTGCCAGCGAGGGCTATGGAAAGGTGGTGAATATGAAGAAGTAAGAATGATTGGAAAATGATCGCTGTCATGTAAGTCCGGTAGAACAGACCAGGCAAAGTCTAGTGCAGTGGAGGAAGAGCAGACCGATAGATCGATGCAAGAGAGAGTATGAGTACGAGGATCAAAATGGGTGGGAGTACCCGTATTTAAAACAAGGAGGGGGTGAGAGGCGAGAAAAGCCTCCAACTGGATGCCACGCGAGTCACATTGAGACGCCCCTCAAAGGAAATGGTGGGCATTAAAATCGCCAAGTAACAGAAGTGGTGGTGGTAAGGATGAAACAAGTAAGGCAAAATCTGGGATAGAACATGCTCGAGTAGAAGAGAGATATAAAGAACATATTGTAAACCACTTATTCAAGTGGATACAGGCTGCAGTGTAATGCAGCGAGGTATGGACAAATAGTTGACAGTACGGAATATCATTGCGTAGAAGAAGGGCACTTTCATTAAAGGTCCCATCTGAGAAAGGATCCGAAGAATACAATAAATTATAGCCTGAGATAGGTTGGAAAACAGCTGAGTGTAATTTTGGTTTTTGTAAGCAAACGCCAACAGGGAAAAACCTGGAAAGCAACATCTGAAGCTCACCCCGATTACCCGAGGCTGTGGATATTCCACTGTAAATAGGCCATGATTGGCAACGAGGAAAATACCAGGAATCCGTAGGGAAGGGCACCTACGGACTAGAGGGGTTAGAAAAGTCTACGTGTGGTGGCATCAGAAGACGTTCAAGCAGAGAAGGAATGGAGCGTTGCGAAGAATGGAGTTGTGGAGATGGAGGAGAGGGAAGAGAAGGATCAGGAGGTGGATCAGTGTCCATTGAAGGTTTAGTCTCTGCAATATATTCTGAAATAGCGTCAAGTGTTTCTGAATTCAAAGACGTTGTATGGGAGACAATACTGGAAATAGAAGGAGGAGGGTGAGTAAAGATTGGGACAGTAATGGACTGTTCTAAAGTAGGGGGGGACGAAAGTGTGTTGGGAACTGGAGAAGAAGTGTAGGAGGGGACAGAAGAGGCAGAAACCTGGGAGGCGGCAGAAGAGGGAGAGACTCGGGAGGGGACGGGAGGGAGGCACAGAACGAGGAGGGGGGTGAACCTCCACACTTGTAATAGAGCCAGTGAGAGGGGAAGAACCAGGTACAGAGACTGGAAAGGTAAAATGTGGGGGCAGAAAAAGGGAAGAAGGGGGTAAGGAAAATTTGAGCAAAGGGGATTTTTTGGACTTCTGAGAAGTAGAGGGGCGATTGGTAGGTGTTGTACGAGATCTTGTTGATACCAGGGCTTGTGAGTGAGAACTCGAAGATGTCAGAACAGACTGAGGTGTTGAAGTAGGGACGTCTGAGCCCAGGACAGCAAAAGAATTAGATACAGAAGTGACTATGGGAGGGGTAACAACAGAGGAGGCTGCAGAAGATGGGACCCCAGAAGTGGGGGGACGTTTTGAAACACGAGAATAAGAAACACGGGGTAGTCTCCCTTGGAGGCGGAGATGAGAAACTGCCATAGCATAAGGGAGACCTGCTTCTTTGAGGCAACGGATTTCACGCTCATTTAAGTAGACCTGGCAACAGTGAGAGTACGAAGGGTGAGCCTCATGACAATTAAGGCAAGAGGGAGGTTGACTGCAAGACGTGTTAGAATGGTCGTCTGCACCACAGACTGGGCATTCAGCTATAGATCTGCAATATTTAGCTGGGTGAGCAAAACGCCAGGAATTTCTACACTGTTGCGGTGTAGGGATCACCTTTCGAACTTGTAACCGATGTCCTGCGACGTAAACAGAGGACTGGAGTTCATGGCTGTCGAAAGTTAATCGAGCCACATTGCAAGGGTATCGTCTCCGCCCGCGGTCAGGAAGGACATAAGTGTCTACTTTGAGGATTGGGAGATCCTGGAGTTCCATCTGTTCAAGAATGTCATTGCCACATGTCTGGAAATTCTGTTGAACTATGGTATGGGGCAGAATGACAGTACCACTACAAGAATTGAGAGAAAGATGTTTTTCAATAGTGATAGTAGTAGTATCGATATGCGAAAGGAGAGAAAGATCATGAGTTTGGGTAGCATTCTGGACAGTGACGATGCACGTACCGCTCTTGAGAGCATGAAATGAAATATCTCAACCAACATGGCGTAGGAACACTTTGCCAATACTACAGTCGGAAAGATAGGCAGTAGAAGTAGTCGGTCTTAAAGTAAAGAATTTAGTCCATTGTGTGGTCCGAAACTGAGCATGGAGAGGGAGTGCATGACGTGTCAGTCTTTTCCGAGTAGAATGGGAAGGTAACGAAGTAGTATCTTCAGGAGATTGTTGTTGGCGTTTAGAAGTGGGACCAGAGTTGGTCCGACGTGGGACGGGCTGGCGATTCGAAAATTGCCGCACCGTAGAGGGAGAGGCCAGAAGCATAGTCAAAGGAGGGCAGAGGTCAGACAAATCGGAGGAGTCAGTCGAGACGTCGGTACCTGAAGCTGGTGATGAAACAGCACCAGCAAGAGGTACAGGGGCATCAGGAGTATCCAAAGAGTGGTCAAAAAACGAGGCAGGGTCAGACCGGTGCGGTATCAGTAAGGGGCCCGGGGATAGCAGGTTCATGGATTAGGGCTTCCATGGTTAGGTTACTTTTTTCTTTTTGTTTTTAAGAAAAAAAAAAGAAAGAAGAAAAGAAATTATTTTTTTTTTTTATTATCACACTGGCCGATTCCCACCAAGGCAGGGTGGCCCGAAAAAGAAAAACTTTCACCATCATTCACTCCATCACTGTCTTGCCAGAAGGGTGCTTTACACTACAGTTTTTAAACTGCAACATTAACACCCCTCCTTCAGAGTGCAGGCACTGTACTTCCCATCTCCAGGACTCAAGTCCGGCCTGCCGGTTTCCCTGAACCCCTTCATAAATGTTACTTTGCTCACACTCCAACAGCACGTCAAGTATTAAAAACCATTTGTCTTCATTCACTCCTATCAAACACGCTCACGCATGCCTGCTGGAAGTCCAAGCCCCTTGCACACAAAACCTTCTTTACCCCCTCCCTAGGCCGACCCCTACCTCGCCTTCCTTCCACTACAGACTGATACACTCTTGAAGTCACTCTGTTTCGCTCCATTCTCTCTACATGTCCGAACCACCTCAACAACCCTTCCTCAGCCCTCTGGACAACAGTTTTGGTAATCCCGCACCTCCTCCTAACTTCCAAACTACGAATTCTCTGCATTATATTCACACTACACATTGCCCTCAGACATGACATCTCCACTGCCTCCAGCCTTCTCTTTGCTGCAACATTCATCACCCATGCTTCACACCCATATAAGAGCGTTGGTAAAACTATACTTTCATACATTCCCCTCTTTGCCTCCAAGGACAAAGTTCTTTGTCTCCACAGACTCCTAAGTGCACCACTCACCCTTTTCCCCTCATCAATTCTATGATTCACCTCATCTTTCATAGACCCATCCACTGACACGTCCACTCCCAAATATCTGAATACATTCACCTCCTCCATACTCTCTCCCTCCAATCTGATATCCAATTTTTCATCACCTAATCTTTTTGTTATCCTCATAACCTTACTCTTTCCTGTATTCACTTTTAATTTTCTTCTTTTGCACACCCTACCAAATTCATCCACCAATCTCTGCAACTTCTCTTCAGAATCTCCCAAGAGCACAGTGTCATCAGCAAAGAGCAGCTGTGACAACTCCCACTTTATGTGTGATTCTTTATCTTTTAACTCCACGCCTTTTGCCAAGACCCTCGCATTTACCTCTCTTACAACCCCATCTATAAATATATTAAACAACCATGGTGACATCACACATCCTTGTCTAAGGCCTACTTTTACTGGGAAATAATTTCTCTCTTTCCTACATACTCTAACTTGAGCCTCACTATCCTCGTAAAAACTCTTCACTGCTTTCAGTAACCTACCTCCTACACCATACACCTGCAACATCTGCCACATTGCCCCCCTATCCACCCTGTCATATGCCTTTTCCAAATCCATAAATGCCACAAAGACCTCTTTAGCCTTATCTAAATACTGTTCACTTATGTTTCACTGTAAACACCTGGTCCACACACCCCCTACCTTTCCTAAAGCCTCCTTGTTCATCTGCTATCCTATTCTCCGTCTTACTCTTAATTCTTTCAATAATAACTCTACCATACACTTTACCAGGTATACTCAACAGACTTATCCCCCTATAATTTTTGCACTCTCTTTTGTTCCCTTTGCCTTTATACAAAGGAACTATGCATGCTCTCTGCCAATCCCTAGGTACCTTACCCTCTTCCATACATTTATTAAATAATTGCACCAACCACTCCAAAACTATATCCCCACCTGCTTTTAGCATTTCTATCTTTATCCCATCAATCCCAACTGCCTTACCCCCTTTCATTTTACCTACTGCCTCACGAACTTCCCTCACACTCATAACTGGCTCTTCCTCACTCCTACAAGATGTTATTCCTCCTTGCCCTATACACGAAATCACAGCTTCCCTATCTTCATAAACATTTAACAATTTCTCAAAATATTCCCTCCATCTTCCCAATACCTCTAACTCTCCATTTAATAACTCTCCTCTTCTATTTTTAACTGACAAATCCATTTGTTCTCTAGGCTTCCTTAACTTGTTAATCTCACTCCAAAACTTTTTCTTATTTTCAACAAAATTTGTTGATAACATCTCGCCCATTCTCTCATTTGCTCTTTTTTTACATTGCTTCACCACTCTCTTAACCTCTCTCTTTATCTCCATATACTCTTCCCTCCTTGCATCACTTCTACTTTGTAAAAGCTTCTCATATGCTAACTTTTTCTCCCTTACTGCTCTCTTTACATCATCATTCCACCAATCGCTCCTCTTCCCTCCCGCACCCACTTTCCTGTAACCACAAACTTCTGCTGAACACTCTAACACTACATTTTTAAACCTACCCCATACCTCTTCGACCCCATTGCCTATGCTCTCATTAGCCCATCTATCCTCCAATAGCTGTTTATATCTTACCCTAACTGCCTCCTCTTTTAGTTTATAAACCTTCACCTCTCTCTTCCCTGATGCTTCTATTCTCCTTGTACCCCATCTACCTTTTACTCTCAGTGTAGCTACAACAAGAAAGTGATCTGATATATCTGTGGCCCCTCTATAAACATGTACATCCTGAAGTCTACTCAACAGTCTTTTATCTTCCAATACATAATCCAACAAACTACTGTCATTTTGCCCTACATCATATCTTGTATACTTATTTATCCTCTTTTTCTTAAAATATGTATTACCTATAACTAAACCCCTTTCTATACAAAGTTCAATCAAAGGGCTTCCATTATCATTTACACCTGGTACCCCAAACTTACCTACCACACCCTCTCTAAAAGTTTCTCCTACTTTAGCATTCAGATCCCCTACCACAATTACTCTCTCACTTGGTTCAAATTATTATTATTATTATAATCAAGGGGGAAGCACTAAACCCGGAGGATTATACAGCGCCTGGGGGGGGGGGGATGCGGAAGGCATTCAGGCTTAATTTGGGGAACTGGAGCACAGATCCAATTCCCTAAATCAAGAGCCCCTCACCAACATCAAGGAACCTTCCTTGAGGGGACTTGGTTCAAAGGCTCCTCTACATTCACTTATCTCCCAAAATCTCTCTCTCTCCTATACATTCCTCTCTTCTCCAGGTGCATACACGCTTATTATGACCCACTTTTCACATCCAACCTTTACTTTAATCCACATAATTCTTGAATTTACACATTCATACCCCTCAGGGAAGGTTCCTTGATGTTGGTGAGGGGCTCTTGATTTAGGGAATTGGATCTGTGCTCCAGGTCCCCGAATTAAGCCTGAATGCCTTCCACATTCCCCCCCCCAGGTGCTGTATAATCCTACGGGTTTAGCGCTTCCCCTTGATTATAATAATAATACACATTCATATTCTCTTTTCTCCTTCCAAAACTGATCCTTCAACATTACTGCTACCCCTTCCTTTGCTCTAACTCTCTCAGATACTCCAGATTTAATCCCATTTATTTCCCCCCACCGAAACTCCCCTAACCCCTTCAGCTTTGTTTCACTTAGGGCCAGGACATCCAACTTCTTTTCATTCATAACATCAGCAATCATCTGTTTCTTGTCAACCGCACAACATCCACGCACATTCAAGCATCCCAGTTTTATAAAGTTTTTCTTCTCTTTTTTTAGTAAATGTCTACAGGAGAAGGGGTTACTAGCCCATTGCTCCCGGCATTTTAGTCGCCTCATATGACACGCATGGCTTATGGAGGAAAGATTCTTTTCCACTTCCCCATGGACAATAGAAGAAATAAAGAACAAGAGCTATTTAGAAAAAGGGGAAAAACCTAGATGTATGTATATATATATATATGCATGTGCGTGTCTGTGAAGTGTGACCAAAGTGTAAGTAGGAGTAGCAAGATATCCCTGTTATCTAGCGTGTTTATGAGACAGAAAAAGAAACCAGCAAAAAAAAGAAAAAGGGAGAACGGGGAGGAATAGTTCCTAGGAGGAACGAAAGGGCCGGTAATCACCCTCTGCGCCCAAGAGGACTTCAACACTGCAAGTAGTGCAGATGCGGCATGGAACCTGTGCCATACCCTACACTTCATGCCAGTAAACCAGCAATCCAGGATAGCAACCTCACATCTGCCGAGCTACCTCGGTGGACAAAAGAGAGGGCGGCCGGATATCCGCCACAAAGCATACCTCCTTTGGCCACCACCCCCGGAATCCGAAAGGCGGCCTCCAGAGATACACCCGTTGCCCAAAAGACACCCAAAGCCACCCCCCAGAAGACCGGAGAGGGAATGGGATATCCCCAGGTGATCCAGATTCCACGGCAAACTACACCACCGCCAAGAACCTCAACGGAATGGGATTGACCCCGGTACTCTTCCCCCTACCTAGGAACCAGTAGGCCTGTGGGAAGAATCCCAAAGGCGAAAAAGAGGAAGGGAATAAGGGATTGACGGGGGGCAGGAGGGGGAAAGGAAAAAGGGAGGATGGGATAGGGAAGGGGGGATTGGGGGTAATTAGGTTCAGTCTGAGGAAGGAGACCAACAGGTCTAATTCCTCAGACCAAGAGCCTCTTCACCATGCCAGGGAGCCCCCTTGAAGAGGTAATCTTCCTAAGATCATGTTAAGATTTTATATCATTCTTTTCTATTTTTGTTCCGGTATGCTGTATAGCCCTTGTGGCTTAGCGCTTCTTTTTTTATTATAATAATAATAATAATAATAATGTTCCGGTATCATTCAGGTATTTGATTTATCCAAGCGGCAGATGGCAACCACAGCTATAACCAGTGCTGCAGTTTATATGCTAATTTTAGCAATACTGTGAGCATGATAATTTTAAAGAATCTTTATACCCTAGATATTTAATAGATGTACAGGTCCCAAAGCAGAATGCAAATATTGTACCTTATCATGATGATTAAAAAAAAAAGGAGAGAATATTTCCAATCCTCTATTTGATACGTAAATGGCAAGAAAACTTTAGAATTCATCAGTATATTCTTACAAGATTACACCCAAGCTCCTGGATATGACTAAAAAAAGACAAATTATGTTAAGATTTTATAAGCTAAAGTATATAAAAAATAAACTAATGTGGAGGAGATACTGCTCATGCCGCCTTACACATGGCACAGGTTCATATTATTAATCTAGAAATCAAATACTATCTGTAATCATTAAAGTATCCTAATGACATTCGCTATAGAAACTCCTCCATACTTTATATCTGGTTAACATATAAAATCAAATAAGCACCTAGTAAACGTACAGGTACTAAATAACTTAGCAAAATGTTACAATTATATAAATAATCTTATAAACTGAGCTGGTAACTACGAAGTACACACAAATGAAAAAATATAAAAATTCCAGTTCTAGTAAAGCAATATTGTGCCTAATACACACTATCACAAGATCCATTATAAAGAGTTTGCTAGCTATTCCCTCCATCTTAAATAACTGAAAATGAGACAATATCCCATCTGCAATGTCTTACAGATATTGGTAAAAAACATCCTACCAAACACTGTAATGTACCGACATAAATATAACAAATAGTGACTGACTCTTTCATAGTCCCTTAACATTTTTGTGCTAAAATTATACTGTACTGACAAAAAATACAATATTGCTTTAATTCTTGAATATCTAAGGCAGGAGTCCTTGAATTTATCACAATTGTGAGGTGGCAGGGAAGGATAAAATACAAGTATATAATATAGTATGCTCCTCTAGTTTATCTAGAGCACAATTACATGTATGACCTACACTTTGACATAATAACTGTCAAAAGGTAGTTTACAGTAGCTATTAATAACAGGATGCTTCCTACAAGCTTATATATTTATTGAGACACCAGCACTTAAAATTACATGTACTGAAATATCTAAACAGTAACATAAGTGACAAAATAAAAATAAGAACAAACTATTCCAAACCTTAAGTGATAATTAATATAACTAATACTGAGATGAAAACTGGACCACAGAGACAAATTTCCAGGGAACACTAGCCTGTCTATGCTACAGTGGGCACTAACTTACCACTGTTTTAGTGCACAGCAGAGAAAGAGATCATCAGGACAAAAGATATACAGTAGTCATATATTTGACAATTTAAATATCACAAGATATATATCAGTGTAAAGATGACTTAAAGATGCAATGAAATAAGCGTGTTCCTAACATCCACTTCACAAGACAAAAGGTGAAGAATAAACAGCTTCCTACAGCAGGCATACATCTGTCATGTTTTTGAGAGTATTCAGTATTCACTAATGAGATTTATAGAAACCTAAACTGTCCCAGCTAAGTGCAATACTGGGATCCTTACTCTCCCAGGAAGTTGATTATGGATTTTCCTGTATGGTTCACAACTCGGTATTGATTGTCAGTTATTTAGTGATTTGTCTAGTACCTGTACATATTAATGCAACATCAAAAGGCATGAGTTAACCAAAACAAATATACTAACATAAGGTGTCCTAAACAGAAAATGCAATTTAATATCTATCAATTTATATATTGTTGATGCACTGTATTAAAACTTGGATGGTTTGTGGCAAATCCTTCCCCAATGCTTTTGTAATTAACCATTACCACACTTGAGGGTAACAAAAGTCTACAAGTATACTTCTTCCTCACTGTGCAGTCAACAAATGAATAATTTCACTTGTGCAAAGTTTATTTTTAACAAGTTTCACTAAACAAAGTGAGAAACCCATACTGTTCAGTATAACTGGTGTCAAGTAACTTACGCATGTGTAAAGCTATGCAAAACAAGGGAGATATACAACTAGAAACATTTGTTGGGACATCTGCATGTTGGATAGTTATAAATTATCCAGTATATTTGTAAATTACTAACTACTTGCACTACAAAACATATGTGTATGAGCATAAGTAGTAACTACTTGCACTACAAAATATATATGCATGAGGGTAATGCTAACAGCTACAAGATATAAAGACTATATACAGAACAAGCTTTTATTGGAGCAATGTTTCACTTAGAGTAGAGCTTTATTAAGTCATACAGAGGATAATTTTTATACATGTATATACACCTAGAAAGTGAGACAAAAAATAATATAACATGACATGCAGAGAAAGAAAAATAAAGGATGGATCATATGCCAGGTCCTGATGATATGGGTGGCAGAACACTGCAGTTGGTCTACTGGTCCATTATTTGGTTTGAACTGCTGCATGATTATGGGCTTTGCTTTTCCCATGGCACAATTTACAATGGAAAAACTGGGACATAATCAAACAATAGTTCAAACCTAATGATGGACCAGTAGGCCGACTGCAGTGTCCATCACTCACATCAGATCCTTTTACTTTCTCTGCAGGACACCTTACATTATTCTCATCACATTTTCCAAGAGTATGCACGTGTAAAATGTATGACTTGATAACCCTGACCTCAAGTGAAACATTATTCGAGTACACTAAAAGCTTCTGCATACTGTGTCTTCATGCCCATACTAAACAATATAACTGAAAAAAACACAAGGGCTGCTCATCCAATAAGCACAGGGAAAAGAAAGCAGATGTTAGGAACGAAGGTGAGATGCGAAATGGTACAAGCAAGAGGACACAATGAAAGATATATATAGATAATGTCAGCAATTCCTGAAGAGTAGAAATAGAATTTGAATCTTAAAAAAAAAAAAAAGGATGTGGGGGGGGGGGGGGGGAAGAGAGCTTAAGCATGCATGTGGCTGGAGTTACCCCCGGTCAATGGCAAAAGAACATTTCTTTAATAGCACTGCTTTCACAAGTGAAGTCAATCTGTTACTACCTACTAGTATGAAACCCAAACTCTAATATTTCCAACCTTTATGATCAGTTCAAAACCATGTTTCATTCATTACAAAATGAAATTTGTGTGTTACAAAACAATCTAATTAAAAGCTTTCAATTATATGATGCATCTATTACAATAATGCATTACACAGTAATAAAATTCAGGCTTTATCTACATTTCTCAATTCCAGGTGGCAAACTACACATTAATTACATTATGACAAGTTTCCAGCAAACAGAATCAGCAAATACTATGTTCAATATTACTGAAGTGTAAGCAGTAGTAGCATTCATAAGTATTCTGAGATATTAATTTTCACAAATTTCACTCAAAATTTGATAGAATTTTCTACTTGTATCTGCTATATATGAACCTCTCTAAAGCTTAATTTTATTTGCATTATTAAAAGAAACATCTTATGCCTTATGGAACTAAAACATTCACCTTTTAATTAAATAATCTATACTGGCTTCAAGTTTCTAAACTCTTTTTCCCTTATACAGTACTTACATATTTTTTTAATTAGTCAGAGAGAATATCTATAAACTTAAATTCTGTAAATTGAAATTTTTAATGCTACAATCCTGATATGCATATTTTTGTTATTTTTAAGAAATAGTGTACAGTACATACTTTAAATAATACTCATCTTGACTTGACATATTTTCCAGGGCTTAGTACTTAATGAAGTTTTTATGCCTGCTAACCACTTCCTCTACAATTAATTTCTCTATTTCAGTTTTTTCAGCTTTCTGGTGCTCCATCAACCTTAGGAGACTACTCTCTTTTTCCGTCACAAATGTCACTTCTTCCCGACGAGTTTGCAGCAAGTTGCCAATTACCAGATCATGTTTGTATTTTCTAAGTGATTCTGTTGCCTTTTCAATGAGCTTTTTTTCATCAGTTTCTAATTTGAAAGACACAACAAAGAGTTCTGGCCCCCACACTGAAACAAGTGGACTTAACATCTTAGGGACTAGATGGAGAGTAACTGTAAGTGGACCCGACGCAGACTGAATTTTGTGTTCAGCCATTTTATCTGTTTACAAGAAGGAAAGGGTACAAAACATTATTAATGTAAAATGATGCCTATTTTTCTCATGGGTATGTTAATTCAAGGTCATTTTAAATTTATAACTAACAGGTACACAAAAATACCACAAGAAGCATCATAGTGTTTAAAACATGTACTGTATCCTGAAGAAATATTTCATTATTCCTTTAAAAGTATAATAAAATGATGAATTCCTCTTTCAGTTTTACTTCAAATTTAGCATATAAAAAATTCTGAATATGCAATGGACAAAACAGATATTTAAATGATGGTTATAAGTTTTTTTTTTTTCAACAAGTCAGCTGTCTCCCACCGAGGCAGGGTGACGCAAAAAGAAAGAAAATCCCGAAAAAGAAAATGCTTTCATCATCATTCAACACTTTCACCTCATTTATACATAATCACTGTCTTTGCAGAGGTGCCCAGATACAACCGTTTAGAAGCATATATAAAGATATATAACGTCCCTCCAAACTACCAATATCCCAAACCGCTCCTTTAAAGTGCAGGCATTGTACTTTCCATTTCCAGTACTCAAGTCCGGCTATATAAAAATAACCGGTTTCCCTGAATCCCTTCACTAAATATTACCCTGCTCACACTCCAACAGCTCGCCAGGTCCCAAAAACCATTTGTCTCCATTCACTCCTATCTAACACACTCAGGATATAAGAAACTTTTGTCACCCTACCTTGGAGGGAAATGGCCAGAGTTAAAAAGTACAGTAAACCCTCGATATAGCAAACTAATAAGGGGATTATTCAAGTGTCCAATAAATAAAAACTGTTAAAAATAATGTAAAAAGAACTAAAGTACTCCATCATTTGCTTAATATAGAGCTGCACAAATAATTTGGAGGTATACTGCAACAAACATTGAAAATGAGTTGAAAGTACAATTTAACCAGTGGATTTTGCCCAAAATTTTAAGTTCATTATATTGAGGGTTTACTGTAAACTAAACTGAAATAGATACATCTGACAAAAATCCCATGGAGGAAACAAAATGATAATGTGCTCCATTCTGGATCATTATTAAGTAATATCTTGGGACTTAATAGTGTTTTCTTAAGTGTGGATTATTTGTGAAATGTTTCAGGTATGAGACTGTGGTAAGACAGAAAATATACATGAGAAAAGTGCTTTGATAAAAAAATCTTAGTGAGTACATATTATAAGTTATGACCAGGCATCACAAACTGGCTAGACATACAACAGATTCATAAGATTCAGCATTTGAGTTAATGGAGTGATGCAATAATTACCATTACTTAATATTTACAAACTGAAAAATTCTAGCTTTACCTTGTGGAATGTAGAAATCTGAGACTGCTGCAGCTAGATACAGAAGAGCCTTAGGGGCTCGCTGTTGTAAACATTGAGTGGTTGCACGCAGTAGCCACAGGTAGTCAGAGAGTGTTGTGAAGGTCAACCAGAGAATTCGGCTCTCTGACTTGACACGCTGATAGTCTTGCCATATTGGGTGAACCTAGAGAGTGTACACTTATTCAAGTCTTAGACATATTTTCTTTCTGTATATCAATGCTCTATGAAGTAAACCCATTGTGAGGCATCATAAAATGTCAACCTAGACTTCACAATGACTGTATGGTGGTGATATCAGACCCAAAAATTTGTTGATTTGTAAAAGCTCAGCCAGCTGGGATCATAGTATGGTATATCTCTGAAAGAATGACAGCCATGGTTTATATCTATGAGGCCTCTTTCTTAAAGGGTTCTAACATAAAGAAACAAACTTAACCAGTAAAATTATTAAGCTATCAGCAATACATTATCACACTATGATTAAAGATTCTTAGTACTTTGGCAAAAAGTGCCCAAAGTTTTCTGAAAGTTGAGTTTCAGGTTCACTGAAGCAGCTACATAAGCATGAGCTACCAATTTCATGTCACTGCACCAATGTAGCAGTTCAGAGAGAATGCTCGACTAGACTGCTAACTTTTAAGAGTTCATAAACATTTCATTGTAATCTGTAAAGGAATAAGGAAATAATTGTAAAAGCAAACCATACCCGGCCGGGATTGAACCTGCGGTCAGAGAGTCTCAAAACTCCAGACCGTCGCGTTAGCCACTAGACCAGCTAGCCACAATAAGATTCGTCCAACTAGGTATATTTCTACACCATAGGAAGGTTAGCACAGGCACCACTGTGACCACAAATGCAAGTTTTTACAGACGAATCTCCAGTTAGCGTGGCCGTGACGAACTCTAGCTCAAGTCCCCTCACTGCCGTCAATATGACTCACGAAATCGTAATGACACGATTGCAAACAAATCATACCCGGCCGGGATTGAACCCGCGGTCAGAGAGTCTCAAAACTCCAGACTGTCGTGTTAGCCATTAGACCATGATAGACCATGAGTCATGTTGACGGCAGTGAAGGGACTTGAGCTAGAGTTCATCATGGCCACGCTAGCTGGAGATTCGTCTGTAAAAACTTGCATTTGTGGTCACAGTGGTGCCTGTGCTAACCTTCCTATGGTGTAGAAATATACCTAGTTGGACGAATCTTATTGTGGCTAGCTGGTCTAGTGGCTAATGCGACGGTCTGGAGTTTTGAGACTCTCTGACCGCGGGTTCAATCCTGGCCGGGTATGGTTTGTTTGCAATCGTGTCATTACGAATTGTAAAAGCAGTCAAGAAGAACCCATAGAGAAAACCCATAGTGTTTTTATATTTTCTTCCAAGTCAATGGATCCTCAATAATTTCATAGCAAGTGGCACTCATAAAATAAACTTAGTGCCCTGCATTGTCAGGTTGGGCCACTATGGTATATATGTATGTATATGTCAATGTGCATATGCACACAAGTGGTTGATATTATTCATTTTGCATCACCAAACAGAATAAATGTACCCTGTCAATTCTGCTGAACTGTGAATAAATTGTAGTTAGTAATTTTTAAAATTAAAAAGAAACTGAAGAGCACATATGCAAAACATTAATGAAATGCAATTTCTCTACAGAAATTAAACATAGAAAAAATCACAAACTCTGTCCTTGACCTGAATAAAGGAATTGGTAAAAAAATATAAATGCACATCATTTCACACATTCTAAAAGAAAATACTAATGGATCTTTGCCCAAAAAATGTCCTTTACTATATTATTCTTCTTTCAATGCACCGGCTATATCCCACTGAAGCAGGGTGACCTAAACAGAAAAACAAAAGTTTTTCTTTATTAATTTAGTAATGTATGCAGAAGGGATTACTAGCCCCTTGCTCCCAGCATTTTAGTCGCCTTTTACGACATGCATGGCTCACGGAGGAAGAATTCTGCTCCACTTCCCCATGGAGCCTTTACTATATATCTAAATAAAAAATTAAAGAACCACGTCAAACTATTCATAATTTTATAAAAGTACAATATATATACCTGTATATAGTCCAATTGTATAACTGGACTACTACTGAGAGTAAGAAACCTTGGCACAGATCTTTCAAACGAAAGTGTGTGTCCTCAGTTCATAAAAGCAAATGGACATGAAAAGTTGCTAGGCCAGGGTTCGACTGAAACAATGGGGCAGCTATAAGAACCATGAACCAGATAAATGGACAAGAATGCCAAGTGTGAATTTGTTTCATAATGATTAAAATGCTTAAGATCTACTAAGTATAACAAATCTATTACAGTGGACCCTCGACCAACGATGGCATCGATTAACGATAAATCCGACCAGCGATACATTTTAACGCAAAAATTTTGCCTCGATTAGCGCTAAAAAACTCGACCAACACTATTCGTTCAGTCTGAGACGCGTCCACTTCTGGCCAGTGTTTACAAGCCAGCCAGCCACCGCGGTCGCTTCCAAGCATACAATCGGAACATTTCATATTATCACAGCCTTTTTAGTGATTGCACCTGCAAAATAAGTCACCATTGGCCCCAAGAAAGCTTCTAGTGCCAACCCTACAGCAAAAAGGGTGAGAATTACTATGGATATGAAGAAAGCGATCATTGCTAAGTATGAAAGTGGAGTGCGTGTCTCCAAGCTGGCCAGGCTGTACACAAAACCCCAATCAACCATCGCTACTATTGTGGCCAAGAAAACGGCAATCAAGGAAGCTGTTCTTGCCAAAGGTGCAACTATGTTTTCGAAACTGAGATCGCAAGTGATAGAAGATGTTGAGAGACTGTTACTGGTGTGGATAAACGAAAAACAGATAGCAGGAGATAGCATCTCTCAAGCGATCATATTTGAAAAGGCTAGGAAGTTGCATGAGGATTTAATTAGAAAAATGCCAGCAACTAGTGGTGATGCGAGTGAATTTAAGGCCAGCAAAGGTTGGTTTGAGAGATTTAAGAATCGTAGTGGCATACATAGTGATAAGGCATGGTGAGGCTGCCAGTTTGGACCAAAAAGCAGCTGAAAAATATGTGCAGGAATTCAAGGAGTACATAGACAATGAAGAATTGAAACCTGAACAAGTGTTTAATTGTGACACTGACAATGTTGTGAAACACTTTAGGAATGTCATAAAGAAACGGGAGGTACAGGCCTCTATGGACAGGTATGTTGTGCGACAGAGGTCCAGTGACTCTCAAGCTGGTCCTAGTGGCATTAAAAGAAGAAGGGAAGTAACCCCGAAAAAGGACTTGCCACCTCAAGTCCTAATGGAAGGGGATTCCCCTTCTAAACACTAACACCATCAACACTCTCCCCTCCTCCCATCCCATCAATCATCACTAGATCTTCAATAAAGGTAAGTGTCATGTAACTGTGCATGTCTTCTTCAGTTTGTGTGTATTAAAATTAATATTTCATGTGTTAAAATTTTTTTTTTCAATACTTTTGGGTGTCTTGCACGGATTAATTTGATTTCCATTATTTCTTATGGGGAAAATTAACTTGACTAACGATAATTTTGACTAACGATGAGCTCTCAGGAACGGATTAATCGTGTCAGTCGAGGGTCCACTGTACTTAATAAATATACATAAAATATAAACAAAGCAACTGTCTCACAAGAGACAGTACTGTGGATTTTTTTTTTTCATCAAACCGGCCATATCCCACTGAGGCAGGGTGACCTAAAACGAAACACAAAAGCTTCTCGTTTTAAATTTAGTAACATACGGAAAAAGGGGTTACTAGCCCCCTTGCTCCCGGAATTTTAGTCGCCTCTTATGACACGCATGGATAATAAAGGAAGAATTCTGTTCCACTTTCCCATGGAGAAGTACTGTACATGTCTATCTAAAAATATAGTCTGGCAGCATTTCCAGAAAACTGCTGGACTTGTGGAGGCAAGGTGGACCCACATTATCTTTCAAGTATCATCACCCTCTTGGAGTTGTAAGCATTTTTAGATTTAAACAGAATCATTTAATGAAATATGGCAGCTAATGATGAATCTAAATTTCAGTTCAGTGCATGTCTGCCTTATCTAAAGCTAAAACACAGCTGTATGATGCAAACAACACATATAGTAAACCTTTGATTTAATAGACTAATAGAAGGAAGGTGGTGATGGGTTATGGTGATTGTGGAGGGCAGAGACGAGACTGTTTCATCATGACTGTAACAACAATGGACAATGCTGTAACCAACATACTTTGTTCATTGTTTCTGAA